>NC_092431.1:16303638-16622567 GCF_036169615.1 Heliangelus exortis
GGCTGTTTCCTGTTCATGTGACGGGCATATCACAATTTTTAGACATGCCATATACAGTTGTAGAAATAATGGATTTTGACCAGGCTTCTTGTATACACCACCTGTGTGCAGCCACAGTGATTTTCATCACCAGGAGACACACCAATGTTTTACAGAACACAAGGGGTGACCAGAGCATGGAGAAAAACCACTGCTACTCTGCAAACACTTCCACCCACCTTCCTAATGAAGGAAAAACAGTGCAAGAGCATGCAGGTAACTGAAACAACACTGAAAATAACCACCACACCAGATCCCTCATGCTGCAATTAGGTGATCTCCTCCTCCTCTTCTACTCCAATGCAATGCTCACATGCAAGACAGCCTCCATGCATGGTCAGCTGTCAAGTTCCACAGCTGACCAATAGATCTGAAATTGTTCCACAGAATGGCACAGCCATGCCCCAGACACCCACCCACAGCTGCTGGCACATAAGGGAAGGTTCTCCTCAAGGTACTTCCTCTTGTACCAGTAAGAAATCCTGGCTGTGAATGCACTCCCTTGGTATGTCCTCAGCCAGCCACTCTTCCTGTACCTGCTCTTCACCAGCTCAGCTCCTGGCTACATCAGGGTCAGCATTTCTGCTCCTCTCTGACAAGGCAGTTGCCAATGCAGGGATGACTTAAGTGTCTTAGGGTGACTGGGGCAGAGCAAGGAGAGGAATCAGTCTAAGAATAGTTATCAGTTGCCTTCATCTCCCTAACTGGTTATGCTTATCACAGACTATATCCTTGTTCAGTTAAGTGAAGGGGGGTGGGGGGGAATATCAGAGGCCACTACACTCAAACTACCTCTGAAAGAAGATCAGAAAATCTATTGTTGTTTTGTAGCCATAACTCTAACAGCCCAGTGTATGGAAAAAATAAATACAAATAAAATTCGTGTTCAGTGAACTCTCCCTGGCCACTATACACAGATCTTTTCTACCTTGTTTTTGTAGATGAGTCACAATAGAGTTTAATTTGGGTTTATATCGTGCTAACAGATCCCATGAGCCAGAAAGGGTGGCCCCTTACTAAGAAGTATGGTCTGCTGAACCACGCTTCTTAAACTTGAGGTTCCCACATCAAGGTAACTGCTTAACTTGCCACATGTGCCCACACCAACATCAACATACCCTGGTGCTTTTCTAGGGACCATTTTGAGTATGAGCAATTTCTAGAAAGCTTAATGTTTTAGCATTTTGATTATAAAAATGCAAATAGCTGTTTTCTATACAAGCTCATGGAATACAAACTAAGCCCTATTACTATACCTGTTCCAATTTGCTCCTGTGGGGCAATCACAGGAACACTTAAGGCAATTGCTGAAAGACCAAGAGCAATAGAGTGGGTCAGAAAACCATGGGCATGACCACAATGCCCAGAATGTATTACAAATTAGTGCCAAATCAATCATTTCCAGTAGGGGTACAAAGAAATCCCACACCATATTAAAATTATCCTATGAAAGAATATTTACTAAGCTACTCTTCTGGCACAAGATGAAAATCCAACTCCTGGAACTGAGAGTCTTCAGAGCATGAAGATCAAGGTAGCTTCTTTCTGTATTGCTTCAGAGAGCAGCATGGACCAAATCCAACAGACACAGGGATCAAGCTGTTTTTGAGAGGTTTTTAAAGTTTGTTTGGAGTCAAACCATTGCCTGATTCATGTCCAAAATGAAGCCATGCTTGGATCCAGTTTTTAAATAGTGCTGCTGCCAACACAACAGCCTAAGGTGATGTTGACTTGAGGAGACTGGTCTACAAGCTTGAAGAAATATCTGATGGGACAGCATCCATCTTCCAGTTTCCATATACATATCAGAAAACGCTCAGGACCAGTCCTGAAAACATCAACAACAGAAGTGAAGGGCTTAGAGATGAGACAGTCCCTGCTGTCCTGCCAAGAGCTAAGTGCTCTGGGAAAATAGTCAGTCTTGCTGCAGCACTACAAACATCTAATCTCACTCTCATGCTTCTACTCAGTTTGACTCAGTAATCTAAAGGACCAGAAAACCAAGAATTTGGAAGTCATTGCATAAAGAGTAAGGGAAGGGGAAGTTAGGCAGGCACATCATTTTTCTTCATTTAAATAATGTTTTTACATGTTACAGAAATACTGGGGAAAGAAAGAAGCTGCAACAGGAAAATCAGAGTATTCTTTACAAAGGTAAACTGTGCTGCTCCCTCCCCAGATAGTGTAAGTGACCAAACTCTGAGCAAGGAGAGCTTGTATGGCATATGCAGAGTCCCCTCTGTAAAGTGAGCTATAATTGTATTCCACTGACTACGATACAGAGTTGTGAGTGGCAGGTTTTTATCACTGCTATGACAAATCTTAAATTCTGTCTACATTGTGAGGCACAAGAAGGTGCTCACTGCTTCAACACTTACCCACAGCACCCTCCTCTGAGCTCTATGGATTTAAAGTCTCAGATGAACTGGCAGGGCCATGAAGGGATAGTACAAATTTTTCAACTCATCCCTTAGCAGCAGGATGAAAATGGGAAATTAGAAACCAATTCTTAAGATAATGGAAGGAATCTTGCAGCCATTAGAACAAAAATTCTTACATTCATCAAAGGTGATTGAATCAAATTCTAGACTTTTGGGCTGTTTGTAAAATTTGGGGGGGGTGTTTCATCTTTTCATGACTTCAGCCACACAGGACAAGTTAACATACTCTGGGAATCCACATGCCATTTTTTAACCATAAAGTATTTATCAGATTCCAGTAAAAACTGTACCCCCATCTAGTCCATTCATTGCAATAGACCTGCTCATCTGTGTACCCACCTCAAGCCCAGGGGATGCTTACATTATAATTCTTGCTGAAGCTGATTTTCTGTTTACAACAAGCTTAATCAGGAGACTGTCTTCTCCATTGCAACTGCTTCATGAAAACTCATTCACCACATCCCATCAGACACAGCCCTGAAGAGGTCACCAGCTCACACAGCTGGGACAAATGAACAGGAGCCACCTCAGCTAAACCCAGTGCAAGTGGGAAATCAGAGCTCCCCACCTGAGCAGCTCACAGCAGCTGAATGCACAGACAACCCCCTGGCAGTTTGCTGCACCAGACAGGGACCTGTGAGGGAACAGCAACAGGCACAGCACCTCAGGAGGAGGGCAGCCCCTGCGAACAAGGACCACTTCAGCCAGACTCCAGCAGGCCCTGCCAATGAGAGCCAGGGCCCAGCTACACAGCTTCATTTGTTCCACAGAGGTTACCCCTCTGAGCAAGTCACCCAAGACTAGCAGAGATTACAAGAACTTTGTTCTACAAAGTGCCTAAGTTATTTAGTTATGGCTATTATAAATAGAATAAGTAAGTTATTTATTCTGCAGCCTGCTGGGAGAAAGAGGTGATGAGATCAAGCACAGGGCCTTCTTGTGAAGCTGAAGGCAGCAGTCAGGGAACACAACTGCTAAACACAAAGTCTGAGCACCCTGTCTGACAATTCCAAGTGACATACTAGTGTAGAGAGGAGAGAAGGGAATCAAAGTAACTCTGAACACCTTTAAAAAAACAATCCTAAAGGAAAAAAAGTGAAATCCATCAGCATGAACCCGTCTCACTTCACCTTCCTCTTCCAAAAGGTTTGAGAAAGCTGGGCTTGAAAAAGTGGTGCCTGCAAAGCATGTCTATCTTTATGGGTGGCTTCCAGTGCCTACAGCAACCCATAATTCTTTACCTGCCCTTGGCAAGCAAACTATAGAGTTTTTTGTCTGACCGGAACAAACAGTTGTCGAGCAGGTATGAGGAAAGAGTCACACAAAAACCTGTTTGCAAAGAGCTTAAAAAAACCCAAGGAAAGTCACCAAGAATATACAAGTCGGAGAGGGCAGCTTAGGTAACCAAGAGAGGAAATCCCCAAAAGGGATACCATGACAAGCCTATCTTTCCTCTTTGAGCTGCTCAAGTCAAGGACAGAAGGGAACTGAATAAAATAAGAGCCACTTCCACATCTCTCCTGCATGGAACTACAAACATATTTGAAGAAAATTAATTGTGAGACAATGAATATAAAAAATATATTGCTCCACCATGACTGGTGATGATGATGGTAGAGTTATGTTGTGTATTTAGGCACGCATCCAGAAAAAGGTGACTGCCAGTACATAGTTGTGAATCATGAATCTCAAGAGCAGAGTAACAGACTACAGTGTGCTGAGGAGAACAAACCAGCAGCAATTAGCAGAGACCATCAAAAGGCAGCTAACTTCAACATGTTGATCCAAGGTTTAAACTGTGCCAAAACAAAAGAAAAATCAAGGAGATAGGCACTCCCAGCTGTACAGACAGTGCTGTATGGTTCTGATATCTTTTGCATTGATTACTGTCTCCAAACAACAAGAGTCAAGACTACTGCATTCTTTGAGGCTAGGAAACAGTTTTGAGGCAAGCTTGAGGCAGTGAAAACTCAGCAACAGCAGCAAGAAAAGCAATTTAGTAAGGGAACAGCTTTATCAAACTACATGGCAATACCCAGTTAGTGAGCATTAGAAATGCCAATGATCCTGACACAAGTTATGTTAAAACATTAATTATTTCTCCCTAGATTCCTAAAACCACACAAGTAACTGTAACTATCTCTCTTAGCTTTCATCAAGTCTTTTAAAGTTTCACCAGAGACTTTTGGGTGGTCAAAAAGTCACCTCCACCCAGAGGAAAATTTAATTCCAACACTCAGAAGTCAAAGCACAGATTTCAAAATATTTGGCTCCATGGAAGTATTGGTCTCCACATCTACTGCTCACTGCTCTTTCTCAGTTCTTTTTCCAAAACAGTTAACAATACCTTGTTCAGTTTCTCCTTGCTGGGACTGCCTGGCTTTTCATCTTGAAGTAATGTCTTCTATGTTGAACTCTTGTTGAGAAGATCAGACCCAGGGAAGTACAGGGAAATAAAACTAAGTAGGCAGCAGGGACTCACCTTGGTACAGCATTGACAGTGCAGGCTCTCTCCAAGTTTCTAGCTCTCATAATTCTCTGTTTTGTGAGAGGTCAGCAAGAAACTCTTTTCCTTCTGTCTTTTCCTGTGCTTTTCCTAGCTTTCTGGCTCCAACTGTCCAAAATGGTGCAAATCAGAAAACTTCTCCAAAAGCCTTCACAAGAGCCTCAGGCTAGCAGCTGCCTTCTCCAAAGAAACTTCTGTCCTACCTCCTATTTTTCAGGCTGCTTGTCTCAGGGGCCACTCGATCCACTCATCTTATTTAACAAAGAGCAGCAGGGACACTTTGTGCCATCAGGTGAAGGTATGCTTTTTCCTTACAGCTAATATCTCCTTACCACAAGCAAAAAGCTGGATAAGAAATAAAGAAAATATTATGTGTATTGTACTTCAATAGTATCAACAGCACAGAAATTTCACAACAGAAAGAACTTACAGAAACTGGGACTCTGCACATGTATTACTACTAAAAGTTTCTGAGACATTGCTCATATTTTCTAATTTTGATCCCTGTTTAGGAAAAACAGAGAAGCATTACAGCCCAAAACATACAAGACATTAACATGCAAAAGCAGTCACAACATAGAACTCTCTTTTCTTGCTCCAACACTATTTTGAAGTTTGCCAAAACTTGCTCAAGATCATCCAAACGTGAAAACATCCAACTAGAAACACGCTTTAAGACTTGCATGATGGATGGCTACAGCACTGATTAAAAAAAAAAGTCCTTTTTTGCATTCCAGCAAAAAAGGAAGGAAATTGGTTGGGAACAACTGGGAGTTAACATAGCAGGGGCTGAAGATGGAAAAAAACAGAGACAGTGACTGAACACCAAACAGCACTGCTTCTCTTTTTGGTGATCTTTACATTGTATTTTATTTTTAAGATTTACATTTGTGCTGTGATTGCTTCTTTATAAATGTAAAACTGAATTTAAAAAAAAAACATCTCTTTGGAACTTACAAAAAGTCATTGACCATGTTCTCCTACATGGGAAATTTGAACATTATGGATTTTTTTTTTCCCTCTCAGCAGGGGAAGGGGTTAGTTTTAGAAATGCATACTAAAACAAGCAATGCAACTAACTTAACAAAAAACAAGGAATTGATTAATTCTCCAAAAAGGGCTATGACTCACCACAGCAACATACACAGCACACATCTCACTGAACACACATTCATGTCTGCTCTCACTAGTGCTGCCTGGGCTGCACAGCCAGGCACAGGTGCTGGGTCTCCATCTTCAGAGTTACTGCATCCATTCTAATTTTGCCTTGTTAAGAAATCTTTCTCCTAGAGTACTCACCTCCTGCACCAAGTTTACCAGAGTTACTAAGCTGTACTCATCATAAATGTCTAAGTTCAGCATATCTTCATTTCTAGTTGTTTCTCCTCAAATATCACATCTTTATCTGATTTGTTAAGAGTCTACTAAGAAGTGGACAAGACAAAGTTTTAATCAAATGTAAGCAGTAACAACAGGTTTTATTCAAAACTTCCAGTAAAGATGACCCACTAGTTTTGGAATAAAGGTACTTAAAGTAGTACAGCTTACGTGAATATAAAAGATCAAAGAGAAGAAAATAAACCAAGCAGTAAAAAAAAAAATTAAAAATATATATTTCTTTTAAAGTTTGAAATAGACCCAACACAGGGATTTTGAATTTCTCCAAACAATAAACAGTTACTAGGTTTGGCAAAACAAGATTCTCTTACAAAATTAAAAGCCTACTTCTGTTACATAAACTGTATAAAACTGCTCAATAGTTAGAGAGCACTCTGTACAATTTTGTCTTGAAATACACAGAGCTGCAGCCTTCAAACTGCAGGAATTAGTAATTTTTTCCTTGTCACAGTTTGAGTATGAGGACCTAAAGAAGGAGGGCACTCAGACTCTGAGAGGGGTGGCACACAGAGGGGTCTATTCCCTCCCAGGTCCTGCCCACACTCTATCAAGGTCAGGAGCCCAACAGCCTCTTCTCTCTTTTGCCCACTTCTTGCTTCACTGCTGTTCCCTGTGCTCCCCTACCCCCAGCTCACCACCTGCTCTTCAGAACCCACATCCAGTGGATTCTGGAGCCCCCTCCTGAGCTGGCCCTGCCCCAAGGGGCACACAGGCACCTGTCCCTGCCAGCATCCAGACTGGGTTGTATACGAATTTGTATTTTTGTTCTTTATCCCTTATGTTATTGCCTTTCTCCTGTGCTAGTAAATCTGTTAACATTTTTTTTAAAATTTCCAACTTCAAGTCTCTAGTCTTTATTACCCTTTTATCTTCCCTTTGAGAGAGGGTAATAGAGAATAATTCTGTCCTTTGGTTTTTGGTCCGCCCAAACTGCTAAGCTGTGACATTCCTCTTCATGGGTAAAAGAATTAACCAGCTGTGCAATTGCTTTTGGGGAAAACAAAGAGGCAAAAAGTCAGAATTAACAAGATGAAGCCACTATAAAATGAAATGCACAGCAAAACTCAGACCTCAGTTTTAACTAACAAGCTATGTTTACAATATATTCTACATTTCAGTTGTCATTTTCCCTTCCCGCTCCCACCTCCCCCCATTCAAATATTCCTAATTCCTTTATAGTCTAAATCTAATTAATTTCTAAACTTTCAAATACATCATACATACATTTAGCAAAAAACATACCTAACATTCTTACAGCAGTATGGTCAGGACACATATTCAAAGATTATTACACAGTTAATGGGATATTTTTTTTTCTTTTCAAGAGAATAGGAAGCATCAACTTAGACAAATAGTTTTAAAATGTACTGCAGAGAGCCTGCAAAAAGCAGATTTCAGCAGCATCAGTTCCTAGCCCCAGAGGACACAGGAAGAAAGGGCGAGCACTGAATACAAGGAAGAAAGGGAATCTCAGAGTGCCAGCTACAGGAAGATCCTTTGGGAACTCGGTCGGACAGATTGTGGTTTCAGCACAGTCACCCCCGTTGCACTAACCCCTGAAAATTAACTTTGCAATTGTATGTTACAATGTAAACTAAAATTCTTGATACCAACAGCATGTCAAAGGGTTTGTTGGTTTGGGGTTTTTTTTCTGAATCCAACGGTTGGTCACAAAAGTCAAGTGTTTTCATGGCTCTTATTCAGCTGTTGCAAAGTTCAGGGGGAAAATAACACAAATGTGTGTGTCTGACTCATACGTCCTTCAAGTACATGCAAGGCTCAATTGTTTCCAAAATGCAGGAGCTTGGGACCTTTTAAGACACTGAAGAAATAGGATTATGAGGAGAGCCCATCTGAGTAAGTACTTTATCCAGCCACTGAAGAGGACCATGAAGATGTATCTCAATCCAGCATGGAGTGCTTGTTACATCTTGGCGATGGTACTCAGCTCCCCAACCCTGGAAACAAAATCATAAGTGGGGAAACAAAACAAGACAATCACCTTATTTTATCAAATCAAATATGTGAGAACATAATTCCATCCTCTTCTTACCAAAATATTCTAGCTTTCAACAAGCATCAGCAGGGTAGCATAACACCTTTGATGCACTGACTATTACCACATTTAAACAAAAACATATGAAGTATAAGAAAAAAAAAATTCAATTTGGAGGAAGTGTCTTTCCAAGATCTCTTAATCTCTTGGAATGGACATATTTAAATTCTTAAAGGAATAACTTCTGACAGTGCAAAATTTCCCTATACCTCACTGACCCTCTGAAGGAGGAGTTAACCAACTCATCTCTGCCACGACCAAAACCAGAACAAACTGGGGTGAAATGCTGCCAAACAGATCAACAAATTCAAAAATGAGGACACAGGCTGGTATTATGGAGGTAGGGGTGAGGCATCTGTCTGACAAGAACGAAAGCATCAGTCACAGGATGGACAGGATACAAGGAGCAATAAGTCAGAAACATTCCTCTTTGGAGGAAGAGGAGATGGTCATTCCCTAGCAGGCTACTTCTCATGGTAAGGCAAGACAGGTTTTGTTTCAGCTCATACCTGATTCCATTACAGTAATTACCAAAAATATAAGCAGATACTTTAAAAGGATTCAAAATAACTTTTCAAGTGAACCATTTTTGAAGCAGGTTTGGAGACAAGACTATGATAGCCACAGGTAGTTTACTCTGCTCCAAATTAAACCCTAATGAAGGGATTACTCCTAACACAGGTGACAGCAGCCCTAAACACTGTGCAGTCAACATCCAATAGGCAGGAGGCTCTGTGCAATCTTTTGGGTATCTCTGCTCCATAGGATGCAGCACTATAAACAACCTATGTCATTTTAGGTACCCCTGTCCTAACACATCTGAAAGTATCTATCAGGCACAGCACTTCAGCATGTTACCATCTTCATTCTAGGTTCATAGATGTGAGCAGCTCTTTCCCATCAGTACCTATTCTGATACAGCCACCTCACAAATCTTGACCTTGCATGCCCTCCCTCTCCCCTAGAGTAGAAAGGTATGTATATTATTCTAAATAATTCCTGCAGCTTCTAATTTGGGAGCTGCTGGTAAAGGCAGATTTAGCGGATTATGCTATTTACACTCCTCACAACTGCTCTAATGATTTACACTGCAGTCCCAGCTCAGCACTCCAAAAATACCACCCAGAACAGGAGCATGAAGTTCAGCTGGGCCTCCTACAGAGCAGGAGATGGAGTGGACTGTAACAAGAGGCATAAAAAGGGGAAAAAGCTAGCACTACATAATAAACTGGGGGCTTTTCTACTTTTAGGCCAAGTTATCAAAGAATTTATTCTTTTACTTGTACTGTATCTTTCCATATTCTACATAACTAAAAAGATGAGCCCCATAATGCCAGAGTAACTATGCAAAGAATTCTTCACATACTCTATCTATACATGAATCAAATAGAAAAATTGATTCAATTTTTCTTTATTGAATTCAATTCAACTTTAACAGTAAAAATTTACCAGAGGCAATTCAATGAAAGGACACTAATTCACAGACATGATGGAAATGCTTCACAAGCCACCACAGGAAGACTTACAGGAAGAAACACCTTCTGCAAGTCACCTCAAGTATGTGTGTCAGATAGATTTTTGTCCATAAAGACAACTTCACTCCATTAAGATCTGTCTTGCACTTAATAAACATTATTCCACACTTAAAATGCAACAGCTATTAACTGGTCAGTGGAGGGAAGCACTGGATCATTCAAGATCACCACATTAAGAAAAAATATTTTATTTGCCTCACAAAATAATCTCAAGCAAATTTTCACATACCTTTACAAAACTCATACGGAGAGTGCACATCTTAGTAAGCTCATACACTGTCTCAAAGCCATGGTTCACTGACTGAGCCAAAAGCTGAGCAAACTCTTGATTATTGAAAATCTTCAAACTGCAGCCACTGGGGATTTTGCAGACTGTGGTGGGATGGAACCCGTGATGGTAGTTGCAGTTCCGACTTTGCACAAAAATGCTGCTGTCACTGAGACATTCAGCATACACCTCCCCACCAACATAATAGAGATGAACACCTGGGAGGAGAAAGAGGACATTAGGAGGTTAGATGAATTCACATCTCTATCTATTTTTCACCCTGTCTCCACAGAAATGCTTCATTTTGAAGAGATAAACATTAAGTGTGTATCACACTATCATTCATCCACCTTCAATCTTGATTTTTGTTTTTCTGTTTTATCAGTAGGTGACTTGAAAGAAGAGTGTGTAAATATATGTATATAGGTTTATATATAGATATAAAAGTATAATCCGTAATTCTGGCATTTTGATTGATGCAGCACATTGGTTGGCTTGACCACTGGAACTTCTTCACATTATATTTATGTAAAACAAAAACTGGGAATGCCAGAGGAGAGAGCAGGGACCCATTGCATAATTTGTAGATACTAAAGCAGCCTCAAGCTGGGTTTCTGTGGAGAAGTCCCAAAAGTTGTTTTGAGTAGCATGAGGTCTTTTCAGAGTACTTTAATTCCAGAAAGCTGGAAAAAGAAAATGGCTCTTATATTCCTTATATTCCTCAGAGGAATCTGAAGGTACACACCATTCTTACAGTCCCCTCTTCTACTGTCTGCTCCCTCACCTGCCACTGATGGCAGCAAACCCCCCCCAAGAGCAACATACAGGGAACCTCTGTGGAGCTTTGCTGTCAGTAGGATTCAATTCTAAGGTTCTGATAAAGCAAGAAAATTTGCCTTTTGTGCTAAAAAATGGATTATTTGCTGTCTAAACCTTTCATTTCCCACAGTGTAATGAACCAGAGAAGTGAACGCACAGAATTTAAAAAATGAAGTCCAATCAGAAAGCTTGGACTCTGGTCTGTCATGTAAGATTTTGCAGCTGCCTGTGTGTGTACCTGTGTGGGTACACATATACACTCCCACCCCATCTGCAAAAACATCTACAGCTGTGTCTTCCAACTTTGGGATTTACCCCTCCTCTCTCAACAGCAAACAGTTCTAAACTGCAAATGTTGCTGTACACATTGACTTATTCAACAACATCCTTTGTCTCTTCTAAATTCTGCTTTGGTACACATGCAGTTAAGTGCATCAGCAGAACTCAGCTTGCAGCTGGGTTACTTTTAACAGAAAAATAAACCAGGTGTTAAATAAATATCCTGATACTTGGTAAGAGGGATGGGGAGGAAAAGGAGAAATATTAGGACTTGAGTGAGTAGCACAGCACAAGTGTGTTGTACTGCTGAGAGCTACACAAGTCCTCATGGAGAGAAAAGTTCTCCACACTCAGGGCTCAGACTTGAAGACCTGACAGCTCTCTTCAGTTTCAAGTCTTTCCTTCTCTAAGAAGGAAGAAGATACCTCATAAATCAGCACTTATACACTCCACTGCTTGGGCATGCTGAATCCTCCAAAGTCTCAGAAAATTTAGTTTACTGGTAATGTAAATGCCTAAAAAATCTGCCTGGCAGAAATACTTATTACAGGAGGCAATGCCATCTTTGCCTTCATAGCAAAATCATACGCATTATAGGCAAGTTCTCAGGAAAAAGGACTGGTTTAAGTCATACATAAAACAAAAGGTAGCTGTTCTCTTTTTCAGGACAGTGTTTCAGCCACAGACGAGAAGCACAAAATCCCCCTGGAAAGAATCACCAGCCTATGAAAAATGCATTTGGAAGAAGTCTTAGCAGGTTGTCTGTCTAAATACATGGTAGGCCAGCTAATCTCTGTTGGAACTAAGGCTAGGTAAAAAATTGGTGCCAAGAACTATTATCTGGATTTTCATATAAACCAATAATCAAAATAAATCAAGACATTTCATTAGATAAACTGCCTTAGGCTCTCATTCTAATTAAGATCATGATAGCCTCCCAGCAATTAAAAACTGGTTAAGGGTAAAAGCTTCCTGTAATTACACATCAGGTAAGAAGAACACTTTGCTTTTAAGACCTAGCCAGAAAATTATGTATTAAACAACATAAGCATCTATCCCATGCAACATGCAAGACCAGCCTGCTTTCAGGGCAAGTGGCCTAGGCTGTCATGTCTAGAGGAAACACTTTCCCCCAGAAAAAAAAAATCCCAAAACCAGACAAGATGCAGAGATCCCAAACTCACCTTTGCCAATGTGCCGCCTGGTGTTCTCAATGGTGGAGTTGCGGTTCACATTGGAGAGCAGCCCCAGGCAAAATCTGTTCTTGTTGTTGGAAGGATCAGTGAAGCCATCCACCAGGACACTCGTGGAAGAAGCATGGAATGCCTCTCCAACACGATTATTCAGCTCGTAGTAGACAATGGAGCACCAATGCTTTGGCTCTTCATAAGCAACTGCTTGAACATCTGTAAAGCAGCAACAGGAACACCACATTCTAATAGCACTGGGATACAGGCTTGAGATGTAAAGATTCATAAACCTGCTGATTTTGACTGAAGATCACTGACCAATGAGCCAGATACAAGCAACTGGAGTTAAATGAAGGCTCTTCTATCTTCAGTTATTTTTGAACTTTCTGTAGCTACAGACATACAACAGGATAATTTCATCTCAGGAGTCACTTGCACAAGACTCACAAGAGACAAAGGTTGGCACAAGATATCAACAGAAAGAACAGTGCAGGAAGCTCCTGGGAACATACCAAGTAGTGCCCCAACATTCCTGCCACATTTTCTACAGCACACTATGGTGCAGGCCCAGATAGCAGAGAAACACTGCAACTGTACAGTTCAGCTTCCTTTTCAACTTAGCAAATTAATTTCTGCTTCAACTACTTTTACTTGGCTACCAAATTACAAGTCACTTCTGTGCTTACTGAAAAGTTGTGTAGTGACAGGGAGAAACAATACCACACAACTGCACATGAGACCATTTGTAACCTTGGGCACCAAGTTGTATAGCAAGGTAGCTTAACTATACAACAGAAACAGCAGATCAATCTTTCAGCAATCAGGGCATGCACACATTTTTTTTGTGGGCTTCCTGGGGAAAGGGTAGAAGGCTTAAAAAACTAAGAGAGACATTTGTCTGCAGAACATGCATGAAGCACATCTTCAGTATGAATAGATACTGCTCAGGAATGGAAGCTGAACATGGACATAATGTGTAGGATCCTAACAATTACTGCACAGATGAAATGGAGGAAGATCTTATTTAATGAGATCCTTCTATCCATCAAGTGCTACCAAATGCAAAATCTGCAACTGTTCATCACCAAAAGAATTACTGGCTGAGTAATAGCAAGGATTTCTCAGAATGTGGTTTTCCAGACTCTGCTAACAAGAAGCTGCTCACTGAATCTGGGAATTGTGCAGAATGCCAACAGGATATTCCTGGCTCATGACTTCTACCCATCAAGCTCTAAAAACACAAGTAAGTCTTGAGGTAACACACGTGACTGCATGAGGAATATTTTCTCCAGATGATACTGAAGGTCATTGCCAGCAAGAGTTTCCCAGTGGGTGTCCAACAACAGCACAGGCTTCTTCAGATACCTCCACCCAGTCTGCATTATTTCAGGTGCCAAATACAACTACAAGTTATTAAAATGCCCCCAAATAAAAGGAGGCTAGAGAAGGGATGTGGTCACTTGATGTGGTTTCTTTTAAATGAGGGAGACCATTTCACTGCTAAGCCCAGCACAGCTGGACTCACTGTTAAGATACCAACTCTTCAGATTAAAGCTCAAACTGTGCTAAAATGAAAATCAGACTGGTACTATGGCAAAACTTGCTTCTCTGGCTAGAGTCTTCCTTCTTCCAGCCCAAAGTCTTTACTGAAATCAGACAACTAGGACCCATGTTCATGTTTTCCTGTGTTCATAGATCAAACTGTTACGAATTTTTCCAACACACGCAAAACAAACACCAAAAAATCCTCCCCAAACCAGCACTACAGCTACAAAAATGTTGCAAGTAATCAAAAGAAGGGTATCACATCCTACATCACTTCTGAGCACACCGTCTATTGCTGACCTATAACTTGCTTAAAACACTGGTAAAAAGGAGCTGATCTTTCCTGACACCCTAGCACTTCCTATGCTTTCACATCACTGTATATTTTAAAAAAATTTTAAAATCAGACATTAATTATTAGTAAGAGGTTCCTTTAATTGCAATGAAGAGTCCAGCAATTATCAAAGTTGCAGCTTTGCCTTGGTTCTCAAAGTCAGGAAGAAATCTTGCCAGCTGGCCATTCTTACAGAATGAATCATATCTCTCTCACACAGATTTCATAGTAACTTCCTTACATTTGCTTTAAGTCATGCAGAGCAGGTGCACTCGGTCTCTCTATTCCCAGCATGGGCCAACAATGGAAATTACCCAGCTTCATTGACAGGATGCAGCTTGTTAAATCAAATCTCTTAAGACTAACAAATAACCATGAAGAGTATATGCTTCTAAAAGTTTGCAACAAAAATGCAGCCCAAGTTCACAGTAAAAAGTCTTTTTTTACAACCTGCAGCAGGTTTTTTTTTAAGTAGTCCAGTTACAACATATATAATATATATATAAAAACAACAAACACATGAAGGAGCATACAAGTAAAGTTTATGGGGGGGTTTTTTGTTGTTTTTTTTAAATGAAGGGACAGAGATGAAAATCCATTGTACTAAACTACTAGGACAAAAATGGTACTAACATATTAGTACACAGAATTTTAATTTTGAAATGGATGAATGCTAGAAAGCAAGATGAAAATGTAAACCCATTTCTCATCAACCCATTTCTCATCAACTCTCATGTAATAGAGGAACTCTACAGTATCTGTGTAATTTTTGAGAGGGACAAACATGTAGAAGTCTGGAGTTAGGCAGAAACATCAACAAACGTACTCTGGGCCAGCAAGGACTAGACATATGCACAGAGGGTACTGGATTGGCAAAAAGTCAAAATGCTACACATAGGGTTTATCACATGCAAAACTCACTGCACACAGAGAGTAAACAGGTTAGCACAAAAACTATCAAAATTGTTCTAAACAGGCAAATACACTTCCTGAAACCAGGCATCAAGATTAGCAACAAAACAAGTAAAAAAAAAAAAATGAACAACAGTTAAATTGTTCATATGCTTGTTATCTTGATAATCATTCTGGCACAGCATCCAGCTTGCTGCTCTTTCTTGGCATGGGCCACAACTGTGTAATCTTACATGTTTTCTAAAGAGACTATTTCTCACAATGTGATGAAGGCACTAAATCCTTTACTCAGCAGTCTCGGCTGGCTGCAAAGCCTTGAAAAAGCAACATGTAAAAAGATGCCTGTGTCACAGCCCATAAAGCAAGAGGGCCTTTTTTTAATACAGATTTTGAAGTTTGTAGCAATGCCACACCTCAGGCAACTGCTATAACTGCATGACTCAAAGATGGAACAAAAATGGGGGGGAGAGTGTAAGATAAGCCCAAATTAAAAAAGAAAAAATTCAAATGCCATTATGACCTGGGGAAGGGCAAATTATTAAAAACAGAGTATACTCTTTTAAGGACTGAAGTTAAGCATTCAGGACAAAAACATAATAAGACAGTCTTATGAAAGGTACTATCTCAGAAGAATAAAAGATATTCCAGCTGCCCATTGATATAACTGACAGTATTGGCATCCATCCTCTGATCAAGTCTTTGCTTGAAGAACTACATTTGACTGTATCCTACTGCTATCCACAATTCAGTAGGCTGAATATAGCATTATTGCATTGTTCCAATAAATCAATGTAATATAAAGAGTCTTTTCTTTGCATGTGTGCATCACATGCAGAAATGTGCACCTACTCCTGTTCAGTGATTAGTGGAAGTTCCAGATACAAAACAATAAATTACTTTGGTAGTTGAATTCATTGGGAGTAAGAAAGCAATAAAACACATACATTTTACATTTTAAAGTCATGCAATGCTTTCTTTTGCTAAATACATATTTACATTCATGTATTTTTTATCTCCAAATTTACTATTTCATTCCCTTTAATGACAGAACAACAGCCATTATGTGGCTGTTTATTTTGCTTCATAAACAGGATACATCCAAAATGGAAATCCAACTATTAAAAGTAGGTTCTGAATTTTCTTTACTCTTAAGAACCAAAGCAGAAGATTAGAAGGAAGTATTTTACCTCCTCTGTGTATGTCTGGGGGGATTGCAGGTGCCATCATGTTGGTATCCATTGGCTGGGAGGTATCATGTGTCATCTGATCTTCCGGAGGCAGGTAAGCAGGAGGGGGAGTATCAGCTAAACACAGAAAAGGCAGAGATACATCAGTCCTTTCCTCTCTTTAACATATATATACATACCCACACAAACAGATTTAGCCTGGAAATGCTTCCAGCCTGACTCAGCTATAAACTTCCACCCACCAGAAATCTGAGAAAGCAATCATAGACTTTGAATCAGAAAAGCAAAGAATTACTGTGCATATCAAGCACAACTGCAACAAAAACAAGTCACTTCCCCCTCATCAAGCCACATAAGAAAGCTCAGCTATGTTCCCAGCCCACATTTTTTGCAAGTTAGAAGTGACATAGACATCAAGGCACAAAGAGGTCTCGGCACCAGGCCAGAAGTAGGTACTGACTATGGCAGATGTCAACAGGAATTGGAGCAGAAAGCACTCAGTTATTACATTTCTGTTTCAAATGTAATTCTATCACTATGCAAACAACCCAGATACATCCAGGATCTTCCCTGGATTGGGAACAGTAAACAGTGTTCAGGAACCCCAATTCTACAGAAGTAGCTTTTTGGGTGTGGAGTTTATGTCTCAGTGTCTCTTACTGGCTGGGCTACCCCGCTGAGGACGTAACCAGCAGCACAAAACCAGCCCATGCACAATGACCAATCTGACTAACACAGTGCTTTCAGACCCATTTTGAAGTGACCCAGCCAAGTACTCACATTGTCCTTCAGCTGCCTACCTCACTTCTCAAAAAGCTCCCTATAATGGGTTCTTTAGAAGCTGCAGGAAGTTGCTAATGTCACCATTTCCCAGTCTAGCAGAGGACCTTCTCCTCCACATCAACTGGACAAAGATACATGTGAAAAAGAGAAACCTTTGCCTGGTGCCTGCAAGCTTCCATTGCAAAAGTTGAGATTAGATTACCCCTGGACTCTCTCTGGTGAACATGCCTGTTGCTCATCTCACATTTATTTCCATTACTGAGAGCACAGACTGGAAACTACCACAGCAATAACCACAGGGCCCTCCACATTAGCACCAAGAAAAGGCAGGAGGAACATACCACTGCTTTGTAAGGTTTGTTTTTTTTGTGGGGTGGTTGTATTTTTGTGGGGTTTTGTTGTTGCTTTGGTTTGTGGTTTTTGTTTTTTTAAGAAAACAGCTGGTGATAAAATCTATTAAATGTTCAGCAGATATTCTGTTGAGAGCTTTACATCCAATGCTGGCAGGTACCTTGTTAATTCCCATACTTCAATACCCTCAACTGGACGAGCAAGGAGCACTGAAAGACAGAGCTGACAACAGGACTGCATTAAAAACTGCTGGAGCTGAAGTCTCATGTTTTAGTAAGCCTTAGATGTTCATGTGTGTACAAACACATCAGTGATTCACAGATAGGAAAACAAGATTGTAAGGCCACAGGCAACAAATTAGTCAGTATCTAGAGTTTCTGACATCTCTGGATAACTTTTTTTTCTTTTTTTTTCCCCAGAAAGTCAGTCTCAGTCCCCACTGCTTCAAGACAGACAACTTCCCACAGCTACTTCAGATTTTTTTGTGTAGCTGCTAACTTGTGCTTATGAGGGTGAGGACAGAATCAAGTGAAATTCTGAAGCTGGTGTTCAGGAAGACCTTGCTGGAGAAGCCTTCACCTCTGCTGGAAGAGCTCCAACCACAGCAATCACACTTAAAAACCAAACTAAACAAACAAAACCCCACATACAGTATCAACAAAAAATTGAAGGAAAGACAGCTGGTTTTGTGGCAATTTTTTTTGAAAAGCCAATACAATTTCCTTTCTTCTTCCTTCTGCAAATTCAGAAGTCTTCTCTCAGAAGAGAAAAATATTAACAAGAAACAGCTATCAGCAGCAGCAATTTATATATGTGAATTTCATGTACTGGAAAACAGATTTTCACAACTCTGCCACTTTATTTACACAATTTACTCAGTCTCCGAAGACAACACACAAATAGAATTTGCATTCTATTTGTGAGCATTTGTATGGAGTCCTTCTCCTCACATTTAGATCAAGAAGTCTGTCACAGACTGATACTGCAATATTTTTAAGGACCAAAAAAAGACAAGTTCACAGAATTTTCTACGGGCATCAGTCAAAAAAGAGTTGTTAGTTCTATGACTTTAAAAAATAAAACAGCCTGAAAGTTTCTTTGCAGGGCTTTAAAAAAACCTATTTTTCAGTTGAAGTAATTTGTTTTTTGAAATTACATCTTTACATTAAGAAATTTTATCAAGTAGCAACAGTGTGATCCCCTTGAGAAACACCCTTTTCCTGCAGAACTAAAGCCTTGTGCTGAATTTATGATGACCTCTTTCCTAAGCAAGAATGATCTGTAGCATTAATGCTTTTTTGTGCATTAAACACTACGCTTTGTGGGCTAAATTGTTGAACTGGTCTCCAAAACATCCTGAATCCCCCTCCCCACCTCAAAATAGTTTTATGGTAATGTTTCAACCGTGTTTTAAAGAGACACAGTATTAAACCCCTCAATGTTATTACTAGACAAAGCAATTACATAGTCTTTATTACCTTGCATTTCTCAGATGACTACAGAACACCCCTTGCCTGATAATTTGGTATTATTAAGCAAAATAATCATGGTACCAGTGATGCCCAACAACCTTCTCCTTTCCGTCGAGGAACCAAAGCTCACTGTACCTGGCATCTGGAAAGGACTTCCCGGGTCTGAGCTGGCTGGAGAATGTGGGTAGGTGCTACTGCTGCTTCCAGGAGAGTTTGGATAGCTGCTGCTGGGCGAGTGGGGGAAGGGGTGACTACTGGGTTGCTGAAAAGAGTCCGGGAAAGTAGCATTGTGTGGCATGTGGGGCTCGTTCTGTCCCAGGTTGCGGAACTGGGCCAAGAGGCTGTGCTGAGGGTTGTACTCGCTGTGCCTCGGAACCAGCACTGGAGGAAGGACTGCAAAGGGAGAGAGAGAGAAAAGCCACAACGTTAGAGTCAGTTCTGAAGGACTAGGCTTTAGCAGGGAAAAAAACCACATTCTTCTTCCCCATGGGCACATTTACATCTGTCTCAAAAACAAGGCAGTGAGATCTAGAAGTGCCTGCCTAAGCAAGAAGTCTTTTCCTTTCTACCTGGTTACTGCATAGCTTGAGTTCATAGTGATCATAGCTACCTGGTTTGCAAGATGGGAGCTTATTGTCACAGAGGACCAGTGAAGAGCCAAACAGAAATCACAATTCTGCTTTTTACTTTTATTCACACAAAGAAATGCTGGGAAGCAAGCGCCTTACAATGCTGACATGCAGTTCATTTTGTTGCATCTGTGATGGAATGGCCTGTAACCCAACACCTTGCTGTAGTACTGAGGCTTGGACAACAGGCCCAAGACAGAGTTGACCTATAGATGAATCCTGTATTTTTTACTAATAACCTTTGTATCAGTGGGTATTTTGCTGGGTTATAACAATAGCCATGCTGATGCCAGCAGCTAACGTTTGTATCAATATGTTGATGCCAGCAACTAACCACCCAAAATATCATTTGTGCTGACTTGATGTCTGGAGACAGTATTTTAGGAAACCCCACCACCCACATCCTGGACTCTGGCCAAGTCTTGGTCCTGGTTGGGGGGTGGGGTGGTAAACCAGATAGTTCAGCATAGCAAAATATGCAAGTCATTCTGTTTTCCTGATTTTTTAAGCACATAAGGCTGGATCCTCTTGCAGTGACTTTGGATGCCTCACCTACGGGTGGATGCACCACGTGGGATTTTCCCACTTGCCAGGAAGGGTTCTCCCAATCCTCACTGCAACCAGGGCTCCCCAGTGACTGTGGATCTGGATGATGGGAATGTATGCAAGTGGTGATGGACCTCCATTAATCACTATCTTTTATATAGTAATGACTTGATGCATTACCCTCTTTATTTTCTATCTGTCTGCTTTAGGTGCTTTGTTCTGTAGTTTTCTTATTTGGTTGTATTATTTAGCTGTCACCAGCAAAACATGTCTACTCTTTTCACTCTGGTGTCCAAGTCTCATTACCATCCTCAATTGGCAAAACACTTGCTGATAAGGCCAGATATATTTTCTGAAGACAATTCTATTAGCTTAGAACTGTCCCAACAGCCAGTCTGGTCCCAACGCCTATAATTTTATTTTTTAATCTGCGCTATGTTCTTACAAGTTTGCATTGTAACAGTTATTAACTCCTAAAGTCAGTTTACAAAATGCACAATTCAAATAAAATTATGTAGTTCAAAAAAAACCAACTGAGCAGCAATTTAGCACCATTATATGCTACTCTGGTACCAGAGTAACACGCATCAGAAACTACCGGTGTCACTACATTCCCAAGGCCTGCTCACCAGAGGGGAAATAAAGGTCTCTCTTTAGCAGGGCTATGAACATGGTACTGGATATGCTATGATAAAAGAGTTGCCTCTTTTTCCAGCACCTCAGCTTCTATCTTTGAGCACCTCTCAAAAAAATTCCAAGATACTCAAAGGATTAAAAGCTTGTCTTGTTACAAATAGAGATATTTGGGTGATGAGAGGAAGAGGGAAGGCAAGGGCAGATTTGTGCACACAGTTGCAAAGGGAAATAAGAAAGTTATTGCTCTCTACACCTGCCAGCCCTCAGCACTTCCATTTTCCAGATCCATGGCTCAGCAGGAGTGGATGAAATTCTTCAGGATAGCCTGTCTTCAAAAGAAGATGTCAAAGCTCCACAAAAAATAGTGAAAGCAAGCCAGGCTACCATTCCCTCTCCTCAAGACTTCTGCCCTGTTCCTGGTGGGCATACAGAAGAGGAACAGGATGTATACATAACAAGGCTATAACAGACATAACTATCAGATTAACATAACTGTAACAGATTAAGAAAGGAGTTTAGAGACAGCTGCTTCACCAAAAGGCTGAATTAACAAACTAATTAGAAAAAAAAAACAAAACCCAAACATCATTTTGCCAAGACCAACAGGTTCCTCCAACATACCCAGGGATGTTTATTATTCAAGCACATTGCTTATACAGAAGCATGCAATTTATGTCAGAACCCTGGAGTCCAAGAGTACCACAACACAGCTCACAATACAGCTCAGGCCAGGCCTGAGGTGTGGGTTCATGTTTTAGAACAGATCCAGAAGCATGTCACACAGAAAATTCACTCTATTCCTAAAGCAAATCACAAATTAGAAAACAAACTCAAAAAAACCTCATCAGGTTACATTTGATCTTTTTTTTTTTTTTTTTCATACATCTAAGAAAAGGTAAGCCAACAGACTTGTGCCTGTCAGTGTCATTAATGCATGAGAAGTCTGTCCCCAGAATATTCATTAAATGGAAAAACAACAACCCTTCACTACAGAAATTAAGGATGCCTGTTAACAGTCAGAAGCAGGTTGTAAAAACTTAGTCCGATGTCTCACTTAGAGCAGCTTCACTAAGATTCCAACAATTCTCAAATATTTGAGGCACATATCACCCCTGAACAGATCTGTTTAGATGTGAAATTTTTAACCAACTCTACTTGACAAGGTATATACAAAGTTCCTAATTATGGTATTTTCTGAAATGAAACATCTATCTGCCATTACACACGAACACATCTAAGCTTCTAGTAGCAGAACACCCCAGGAGAAGCTTAGTCTTCCTCTGCTGTGCAGGCTGTTCCTTGCCTCTAATTCAACCATTCTCACATGTCATGGACAAAGGCATTAAAAAATTCTTTCAGAATTAAGCTTGTTCTGTTACAATTAGCAGTCCTTTGGCAGTGAGGTCAAGTACCATTTAACTGTCATAGTCAATATTTGCTGGGCTAATAAAATACCAGTGCAAAAAGTAACAATGAGATCATTTGTTAAAAAGTATGTTCCCTTTCCTGTCTTTATGATTCTTTCTTACTTTTCCAAGCATAAAAAACACAGCTTTCCTCTCTCTTCCTTTCCTATGGATGAAGGTCAAACCACTGACACTTCTGAAGCTAATTTGTGCAGAAAGTACATCACCTACCTTTCCCATCCCCTACCTCACATTAAACAATGACATACACGACATCACAGGAAGCCACACAATTTATAGCATTTTAAAATAGCAAGTGAACAGGATATTTTCTTTGTGTTTTCCATAATTAAAATAAAGCAGTGCCAGATTTTCCCAAGGTATATATGCTTGCTTCCTCCTGTTGGGCAGAACCATTGGTTTAGAAGGACTCAAAAAAAAAAAAAACCCAAACACCCCCCCCCCAAAAATAACCCAACCCCACTCTACTCTTCCCAGGTCCCAATTCATGCCCATTTACCTACTTCAACCATATTTAATTAAAGGGCAAATTCTTTTCAATACACATTGAAAAGGAGGAAGGGGGAAAAAGACTCCAGCTGGTTTTGATGCAGCAAAAAGTCACAGAAGTACCACTGCAGAATTTACTCTGAGGGCTGCTCCCAATTCACATCCTCCCTGCATAAATACAACCTTAAATAAGGAGAAAAAGCCCTGGAAGGCCACGTCAGGTGGGACAGAGACTACAGCACTCCCAATTAGTCCAACTCCAAGACAAGTCACTCACTGCTATAACCTGATGCCCCTGCAGCTCATGGGTGTTGCTGCAGGCTTGCTGCTCCTGCTGGGGGTCACTCAGGAGTGAAGACATGAAAGGGGACCAGGCCCTTCACAAGTATGGAAAGATGCCAGGAGTTTCAACTGTAAAAGGGGATGAATACTCTTCGTGCTCCCCTCGCCCCCGTGGAAGGCACTGAGCTTCTGGTCAGGTTGCAGACATCAGCCATATGGAATAACAAATTACTGAGGCTTAGTACAGCAGAGGAGGAGGCTGATCTCTGCTGCAGCTGCCAGCCCCAGGAAGAGGTATAATTGAAGGGGAGAAAGCATAAGAGAGTTACTCTGTGCTAAGCCAGCACACCTGTTTCTCTAAAACAATGAAGCAGTACACAGCATAGCTGTGTGCATCTCCACAGGACACTGCTCTGACAGTCTGCAGACAGAATTTCTCCCTTCTTCTTTACCTGGAAGGGAACACGGATTTTAAAAAGATTTTTTTTTTTCCTAAGTTATCACTGTTTCTATTCAATAGGGATATGTACCTGTAAAGGAAACATCCTATTAAATATACTGTTGTCAACTACTGCAACCTACTCCAGGTGAACCTGCTCTGCTAGGGGGGGTTGTACTAGAGGATCTTTGGAGGCCCCTTCCAACCTTTCCAACCCTCATCCCCAAGCCTGTACTGAGAGCATGGATTGTTCTGACCCAGGTGCAGGACCTTATGAGGTTCATCTGAGCCCACCTCTCCAGTTTGTCCAGGTCCTTCTGGATGACATCCCATCCCTCTGGCTTACTGACAGCACCACTCAGCTTGGTGTCAGCAATTTAAACAGATCAGAGATCAAATTACCTGTACAAAATACAGTCACCATCCTATTGAATGAGTTAGAACTTAGAAGTCTGGTCTTAAGTCAGAACAAACATCTGAATCTGGTTAATTTTAAAGAATCTAAAAAAAATAATAAAAAAAGAAAGATGCAAACATATCCTTCTGAACAACTTTTACCCCCTTATTGCAGCTCCGTTTTCTGACAAGTGAGGTTTGACAAGGAAATCCCTGCTGTTGGACCATTCCCTATTTCAATTCCTGTCCCCCAGGTTGGTTCTGGTGGGAAACTTTCAAACAGAATTCTACGAAAAAAAAAAAAAAACTGAAATGAAGAAAGCTTTATATGAATTGCCAGGCAAACTGACAGTTGCTTTACTATTTTGGGGAACCATCCTCTAACTGTGCCCACCTGTTGCAGCATGCATGCTATTTTTACAGTGAGGCCCAAGAGCAGCCTTAGACAACCATTTGGCAGAACTTCTCAGTGACAACACTTGGCTCCCTCACCCCCAGCCTGCACGGGTACAGAAACCCCACTACGTAAATCCCACAGGAACAAGGATTTTTCTGACTCAGTTCTACATGTTAACTCCAAAGGGATGTGCTGGTTTTTCCCTCCCTTGGATTCCCTGGAGCAACTTCCCTTTTGCCTTCTCTCTCTTCCCACCAAGCCTGGTGCTGTGGGAATCATGCAGGCAGCTGCTCTGCTGGGCTCCCTCCAGCCCAGGCCATCAAAGCTCTTCCATCTGGACGGAAATGGCACAGAGGTTCTCATGCTGAGACCTGTGCTGAGACATCTCTGACCCTGACCCCTGTTCTCCCAGGTGCTGGGGGGTTTGGAGACACCAAGTAAGACCTAGGACCCCAAAAAGTCCAGCCAGGCAAGCCTGGGGTCCCAAAGGGACTCACCGCTTACTGTCAACTTTTCTCCCCTGGCTCTTAATTTGGTCTGGACAGGATCACAGCACCTGTAAATGTGATGGTCCCAGGAATGGCATCTGAACCCTGCTGCTTGCAAGGCTACTTAAATGTAGTGAGCCTAGGCTGGTCAAGTACATGGGGATGAGAAAAGGATGACTGACTCACTTCATTTTTCTGCAAAGCACCTAGAGAGAGCTCACAAGCATGATCAGACCAATATATGCAACTAAACATCTGTGTGATTTCAAACAGCATTGAAAAGTTCCTTTAAAGATGCCTTATTTTTCTTTCACCGAGGATGAGAGCTGCAGTACTGTACAATGGAGCATTCAAGGAGCATTTACTTCCAGGACAACATGAGTCTAAACCTGCATTAACCAGGATTTCCACCATTTCAAGTTTCTTTCTGCACCTACGGTGCCTGCAGTCAGTGTGCAGTCTTATGGAGATTCACTTTGAGCAAACAGCAGAGGAGATCAAAGACAACTATGAAAACAAATCAGGTTAAAGGAGTCCGTGCCAAAAGTAAAAACAGCACAACACACCTACAGCTCTCCTCAGAGCCTGGGGACCTGGCCTGTTCTTGTGGCAAAAAGCAGCTGTACATTTAGGTAAAATGTTTCTTGCCAAAAGCAAACTTGCTGAAGTACTTTGAATTCATGATTAAAATGGAAAGGAACATTCTGATCTTTAGGAAGAACTGAATGTTCAACCATTCTGTCAGTATGTTTGTCCACAACACAAAGAAGAACCCTGCTGCTCATCCCTGTGATTTGGGTGGGACATGGGCACCATCAGCTTCATGCAGTCTCTTGATGTAGAGCAGACTATCCAGCCCTTCAGAGAAGCTTAACAGAGGAAAATCATCCAGCCTTTTTTTTGTCTGCACTTTAGTGGTAACTGCAAAAAAACGAACCAGTGTAAGTTATTTTTTGTAGTTATTTTCTGCCTCCAAGTGGCTGTGCTAATGGGCTGATACATGCAACTAAAATATTTCAGAGGACAGATCAGCTGCTTCTTCATCCAGCCTTTTTTTTGTCTGCACTTTAGTGGTAACTGCAAAAAAACGAACCAGTGTAAGTTATTTTTTGTAGTTATTTTCTGCCTCCAAGTGGCTGTGCTAATGGGCTGATACATGCAACTAAAATATTTCAGAGGACAGATCAGCTGCTTCTGGACTGACCGGTTTTAGCACCCCCTGGCACTGCATGCTTCAAGGACAGCAGAGCATCAGTAAGCACCTCCAGAAATGAATTTCAAAAAGTCAACAACTGCATTTCCCAAAGCAGGTTTAAACTTGCTCAGATCAATGGAGAGTAGATTTCTCCTCAGCCTGATCTTGGAGGAAGTGTCAGCAGATTCTGGATACTCTCAGAAGACAGTGTTCAGTTGCAAAGCACCAGGTAACCATTTACATCAACACTGAACCTTCGACCTCTTCCACATATGAAGCACAAAAAATAAGTTAAATTCTTCTTTTGCCTCCTTTGTAACATAAAATATACAGTTTCTTCATCTTCACTCCTTCCCTTTGCAAAGGCAAAAGAACTGAACCTCCTTCCCCTAAAGCAACATTAGAGGTGTGATTGATTTTTTTAATAGCAGCATCAATTTAAGTACCTCTCCATCCTCCGTGCTCCCTATCCCATCCCCACTCCTTTTTTTTTTTTTTTTTCTGCTGTTAAAGTAAACAGGATCCAGGCTTCAAAAACAATCTTTTCTCCCTACATTTTGGGTGACATCTTTCATCTGATCCCACTGACATAACTGACAATAGAGGCATGATACAGAGGCTGTATCTCCACAGAAACTAAAGGAATAAAAGAAGGGAAGTATCTCAGGAAGGACTTCCAGGTGTCATTTCACACAAAAACTGAGAGGTCATTGGTGGCATTTTCAGAGAGAGATGAGGTACATCCTATTCACTTTTCTGTCATAGCCTCTATGTTATTTTTAGCCTCTAACTGATTCCCAAGTCTTGATCATACTTCAAGATATACCCAAACCTGTCATGAGCCTGATTTCCAGATAATTCTGTATCAAAAAATAAAACAGAAAAAGTAGATTCAGCCAAGTGAGCACACCAGTTCACACGAACATTCCTGTTTTTAAACGGCATCACATTCAGACCCTGCCCTCCTTAATTAACAGCTTTGGTTTGCCTTGCCAAGGGAGAAATCTGACAGGCATTAACTACCCTGCACCAGAAATAATTCTGCACACAACAGACATATGAAACATCAGCAGTGAGCTTTTTTGTTTGTTTCTTCCTGGCAGTCGAATACAAAGTTGTTATTCCCATCTCCAGCAACAAAACAGCCTTTAATTTCTCCTCTCATTTCTCACCACCTCCACTCCTTCCCACATGTCCTCTGCAGGGCTGTGTTGGCACAGATGTTCCAGCCCCAAAGCTACGCTGATCAGCCTGGAAGATAAGACACCAAGGGAGGGGAAAAAAGTGACTGTGACCTGGTTCAGCAGGAGACCATGCAAACAGCTGTTCTGGCACAATGCAGCGAGCAGCAGCTGTTCATGCACCCCACCATGGATGGGGGCTGGATCTCCTGGGGGGTAGCTGAGTGTCACCCTGTCCCAGAAAGGCCACCCCTTCCTCACTTCCCTGCCTTGCCCTCATCTTACTCCACCGTGAGAGAGCTGAGGGCACCAAGCTTGCCAAGCTAACCCTGCCAAGAAGGAGTTTTCTCTCTGATCAGCTTTCTTCATCAACTTGCTGCAGGATCAGATAGGTACCCGTGCCAGCACCCAGCCTCTGGGTCAGGTTAGGCACAAATATGGCACCACCGGCCCACACCCAGGTGTCTGCCAGATGCCACATTCCCCTCCTTGTGCGGGGACACCTGGGACACTCCTCAGAGCTTTCCACCTCCTCCCAGCTGTTTCCAGCTGGTTCCTCTCTAGCCTGCCTAACAGAAAAATCTTGTTTGGATTCAGGTGTGGCTTTGTAGCTGGCAGACCCGCCAGTGTGCCAAGTTAGATGTTTTCCAAGCTTATCCTCTCACACCAACCAGCAACAATGGAATAACTTATCAACTATGCACCCCTCTGGCACTGTGAAAAATGAGATGCATCCATAGCATTAACTTCCCAACACAGCACATTACCTGATTCTACATATTTGAGGATTTACTGCTAATTCTTTCCTTGAAACTTGAATAAATCACTCAACAACAACCAGCAGCAGAGTGAAGGTATAGGTGCCATCCCATGCATGCACTATATGCTTCAGCTCTCCAGTCCCTGGACATGCACAGGGCAGCTAAGTACAGACCAAGCTGCCAAGCAGAGCAGGGATTTAATGATGTATCTTCCACACAAAATGTGCATCGTATACACCTGAGTTTACAATTTAGTTTTCTCAAGAGAAAGCACATTTCTAACCCCCTGGCTGCAATGATAGCCTTGGAAATGCAAACTTGGTATCTGCTCAAGTCCACAGACTGTTGGAAACAGTGAGTCATACATGAATTCCCACTATCCATTAATCTCAATGCATAAGCACTTTTGTGGCAATAATGGTGGTTTAATTTCCTGGCAAAAATGGGAAACACAGGTTAGCAGAATTTAGGAGTGGCTGTCAGGAAATGAAGATAAAGATGACGCTTGGAGGACAGCAAGAAAAAAGAAGGGATGGGAAAAAAGAAGTTGCAAGGACAAGCTCTCCAAGCCAAACAGGAGTTCAGCTACCACCTATTTCCAAAAGTCATGCTTTCCCACTCATCTCCATGCAACATCTCTCAAAACCATGGCAGATCTGTGGCTGACTAAATTTCAGTCCCTGCTCCTTCACATACTCAGCCAGAGACCTCAGTGAAGCCACTGTGTGCTTTCAGCCCCACTCTTGCATGTTGGCAAGAAGTTCAAGATGTGACTCCAGTGTGCACAGAGACCCTTGTACCTCCAGACTGTGGTTTAACAGACTATCTCAGCAAAAATTACATGAGGTCCTGGTCAGCAGCTGCCTTCAGAATATTTTAAGTAAAGAGCAGTACATTGAGCTTGTGACTCAAAACTCAGTCAGCTCTGCCAACCTGACTACAGCTCACAAGAAAACTGCTCAGTTGACAAACAGGCAATTTACCAAAGATACTCATCTAATTTTTCCTAAAGAAGGGTACTCTCTGGACAAAAAGGAAAGCATTTTATTTCTCTTATGTCCAACATATTGTTACTGTTTTGGGTTTGTTTTTTCTTCCCCTCAGCAAAAATTCTGCAGCTACATGAATGTAGAGAGTTTTATCTCATCCAATAACAATTAAGAACAATTCAGAATTCAGGCTTATCATTAGTAAATTTTTGCTCTGTTTCCCAAATACAACATTTGCAAGATGACTTAACACCCAAATTCTGGCTTTCCAACCATTTAAACTACTTAGCTGCACTCAGCTAAAATGTACCTTTTAGTTAGGCACCTTTTGAAAGTTTTATTCTGTTTTGATCTTGCACATCTCATTTAAGTGACAGGACAGTTAGAAGTATCTATTTTTAAATATTTTAAATAAATGGTCCAAATGGGAATGAGCTCAAACTCAGTTGCTGTTTCCAAGATTAAAGGAAAATGAGTTAGAACATGTAATTTGACATTACAGTAACAATAAGAGCCCTACTGCTGCTCAATCTGAAGGAAAGAGATGTCTTTCAGGATTCTCAGTTTTCAGTATTCTGGAACACTCGATGCAGGTAACTTGTGCAAACATATGCAGACATCTAGCAGCACAAGAACATGACTATTCTACTAACCCCCCCTCTGTTTAACATGGAATTGGTAACAATTTTAACTTCTTTTTTTTATTATTTTTATAGAACAGCTTTTTCTGTGGAGGCTTCATTTGTCCAAACTTCTGCTACATAAATACATATATCACTGGTAATACCTCTGCCATTCACATGGTTTCCAAATTAACACACTAGAGGTAAATATTTGATATTTAGATATGCACTTTGTGTTGCAGAATCAAGACAAATTCAATTTCCGTCCACAGAAAAAAAATCTTGCAACAATCTTACTTCCACTGTAGTTCTTAAGGTATCCATGCTGCTCTGAAGAGGCAGCTTCATGGTTTATGAAATGCCTAACAGAGACAGACTTCCCAAATTTAAACCAGGGGAGTCAACACACACTTGCAGTGCATTTCTGCAGTTGTCCCTGCAGACAGGGAATTGAGTCCGGTGTAGATACATCCACTCACATTTCATCTTAGTCTCTGAAAGTATTCCCTGATAATAAACCTGCATAAGTAAAAACTAAGCATACATTTATCAAAAAGAGGTTTAGCCTTTGAAGAGGAGGCAGAGAGAATGAGTTGCACCTTAAAAAAAGAAGGGGGCAAACAGGTAACATTCAAGCAAACTGGACTTAGAGAACAGCTGACAGTAAAATTCCATGTACAACCAAACATTGCTATCAAAACTTTAAATTGAGGGGAATATGTTCTGCTGTTTAAAATCACAGTCTCTTCAAAAGGTCAAAATTGTGGGAGATCCTAAAAACAGTATCATTTTTTGCAGGGATGAAGAAACAAAAGTGATTGGAGTGAATTAATAATTTGGAAATAATAAGAATACCACCACTACAGTTTCCATGCACAGACTGCAATAATCCTTTACATGAGCTCACTATGTTTGATACAGATTCACTCATCTGCACAACTGAGTAAAAAGCAAATTAATTGAGGGATAGTGGTCACCAACAAAACCAGGTGATACCAGGCCCAGCAGCTTGAGGCATACAATAAGGCTATGCCTCTGTACAGTGATAAAACATTTACCCAAGTGAAGTATTCACCACGTGAGAGGGAGAATTACTAATTAATGCTTACCTCCAGATAAACTGCAGAGGAAGAATCTGACATGTGCAAACAGCCACTTTTGCTTATTTAAGCTGAACAGTCACATGATTAATTGCCATACTTTGTATTACTCAGATAAGGTGTAAAGGTACAAAAAACAAACAAGGAAGAACCTACCAGGACTCTCTACCCGCTTGTAGTGGTAGGGATTGATGCAAACCTCCTTCTGTTTTGAACCAAAGGGAAACTCACAGCATTCCAGTGGTTTCAGTTCGTGGTGGCTCTGCAGGTCGGGCCAGCGCCACACTCTGCAGTAAATGACATGTGGCAGCCCTTTCCTGTGTGAAACCTGCAGCCTGCCATCCAAGGAACGAGGGATTGTGACACAGTTGCTGGGCTGACCAGGACAGCTTAATGCTTTTTCCAGCTCTTCCATAGCACCTTTTTTCTTCTTCAGTTTTTTCACTAATGCATCAACAGCTTTCTCTGCCCACTTCTCTTCTTCGTCCCCCTGCTTCCATCCCAACAGCCTCTTCACTGCTGGGCTGGTGAAGGAGAATAAACTTGTCACATTCATGGTGTCCCCACTGTGGCAATAGCACGGAACCAAGCAGGAAATAATGTTCTACTCTTCCACCAGCAGGGTACAGCAGGTCGTGTCAGCAGTCAAAAGCAGCCTGTCTCCAATAGTTCTGGTCCTTTGTCTTTTTCAGTCCTCCAGTCCCAGGAAGGCAGCACTGACATCCCCACTTGATGAACACAACCTTCTCATTATTCTAAACACTTCCGGCCAAGAACCTTCAGGACAATATCAGAGGGAGAGAAAAAAAAGGATATTACCTTTTAAGTTAACACAGAGCAATTAGAAACATCCTCCCCCCCAAAGCCCACAAGAGTGGGATGACCAAAAAGCCAACAATGAACTGGTGACAGCCTCCAGGACTGTGGATTCAAGGCACATCTGATCAAGACCCAAAACAGCTGTGAATAAATGAGGTGATCACCCTGGAAAATAATGACACAGCATAAACAAAACCAAAAGAAGTTGGGGGAAGAGGGGGGTAACAGGAAGAGAAGGCAGGGGGTAGAGGTAATTCCCCATCAGCTCAGAGGCCTCATTCCTGTGTGGCCTCAGTGATTTTTGTCCCACACAAGGGAAACAGCAAACTCATTTGCCAGCTTCAAACAAGTATTTCTGTTTGGTGCCCAAGCATGGCCCCAGCTCATACCATAAGAAGTTCAACAAAAGCCAAAACAGAAGAAAATATGGCTGCATTCTCACACGTGCTCCACAAAAGGGCAAGGGTCCTATATTAGAAATGTAACTTACATTAAATCTAGCCTAAAATAGACCCTCAGATTTTATCTCTCACCATTAAAAATATAGGGTGCTCCCCTCCTTTGCCTATCAGCTGTTGCAACTTAACCAGGAAAACGCCCCAAGGAACCAGTGCAATATCACTAGTGCTTTTTTCATTTTACTTTTATTATTTTAGAAAGCAGCTGGAAGCAATATGCCCCAACAGCATTTTGCTACTGAGCCCTTTTTTTTGCTATGCAAATTGCCAGTGGTGCAGCTTGAAAATTACTGCACTTGACTTGTGCATACCATGATCTCAGACAGCATTCAGCTTCACCTCCAACTTACTCTGAGGAACAAAATAAAAAAGAAGAAAGGACACCACAAAGATCCTTACCCTCGCTCATCTCACATGAAAAAGAAATCTCTTATCTCCCCACCCCACCAAAAAGCCCTCATAGCTCATAAGCAGACTGTGAGGGAAAGACATCATGAACTTACTTCACTGATTACATCCTGGCCCTTCCCGTTGCCATGCCTGCCTGATATGCTCAAGGACACGTGGAGGAGTGCAAAGGAAAAAAAAGTCCTGATAAGAGGACTTTAGACAGCACAGTGGTCCTTGAGTCCCTAGACATGGAACAGGGATGAAGCAATGGGTGCAGAGGGGGAGGAACTCCACATAGGAAGGAGCTCCTGCTCTGAGCAGTGAGTTTCCTACTTGCCCAGGCTGGGAGCAGGCAAATGTCTCTGCTGGGAGAAGCCAGAGAGACCTGCACTGTCTGGGAGAGAAAATGAGACAAAGAGCACTAAACCACTCACTTTCAAACAGAGCATGAAGACAGACAGGAAACGTATCCTGGGCTGGATACCAACAGGTTGCAGAGGAAGGGGGAAAGGGAAAGGGATATGGATGTTTTTGTTGCCATCAGAAAGACACAAAAAAGCTCAACCAACCAGAAACCTACATACACACAGAATAAATGTGTCAGCACCCCATTGTCAGGGAGGTCACAGTTAAACTAAGAAAAGATTGCTATGCCACATTTTACTGTCATGACTATCACACACTGTAATGGTTTCCTAGTGTACCACTATACTTTAAATACTTTAAGCTGAAAATCAGCTATTTTATTCGGATTAATTTGTTTCCAAAACCATTATCTAACTGCAAAGGTTCACTTTTATTGGGTTGAATGCATAAACTACACCCATGTGAATATGATCATGGCCTAAAACACAGACCATGTCTACCTGTGCTTTGTGCTGGGACTTTTATGCTAAGATTTGTATTTGAAATAAGAATGTCAATGCAATGGAAGATCTGCATGAGCCCGGGGCAAAGTTAAGAATTTATTTTGTTACCTGGGCATGTGCTATACTGTTCAATGAACTGAAGCTCCATTACTGTCACTGATTGTGCCCCAGGTACACTTTATCCTTACAAACACTGCAAAGTGCTCTATTAAAATAATGTGCTAATTCAAAAGCCATATTGCCAGAGCCCCAGACCATGTGCTTCAAATGTGTTGGTAAGCAACAGTTATTCTCAACTCATATATCATCTGCATCTCAATCAATACTCTAACTTCTTTATTTCAGTATCCTGTAAACAAAAGATAAAAGTTCCACAATCTGAAGTTACTATTTCCAGTGGTATACCCCCAGGGTAATCAAGTCAACCTTTCTATTTCACATCCATTCAAATTAAAGAGAGATATTTAAAAGACTTTAGTTGAAGTTCTCATAAAGACAAGAGTACAAAGTCTAAATCTTGGTCCAAACTTCTTTCAACACTGGTAATGAAAGCAGACATGGTTCTATCTAGGCCTAATCCATTTCTACCAATCTGCTTTAAAAATATGTCAACAACCTCTTTGGTGGGGGAAAAAAAAATAAAATCTTCCATCTATTAAGACTGCATGTTTGTACCAATGCCTGAAAATACAACCCTAACATGAGCTAGCTTAATGCTTGCTCTGCAAAGACTACCATGACATTCAGAGGCAGCCCCCAGTAGTCAGATCATAAGGACAGATTTTATGAAATTTTTGGATCAAATCCTGCAACACACATGTCCCTACTTCCACAATCACACACTCAAAAATGTATTTCACCATCAGTCAAAAGCATTATCTTAACAGCTGGCATCTCTGTAGGAGCAAGAAATAGGCAAGAAATGCTCTGGGAGCAGAAGTCATTTTAGGTACAGTACTTGTAGAATCACAGAACTGTTTTGGTTGGAAATGACCTTCAAGATCACCAGGTACAACCTTTAACCCAACACTGCCAAGTCGATCACTAAACCATGTCCCTAAACACCACATCTACACCTCTTCTAAGTACCCCCAGGGATGGGGACTCCACCACTTGCCTAGGCAGCCTGAAAATTGGAAGTAATGGGCTTGCAGATACACTTGTAGTGTAATGCAGCTCAGCAGGACCTCACCAGCCACCAGCTTCCAGCCCAGGGACTGCTGCTAAAGTCCTGCCTGCCCAAACTAAGTCTAAGCATGCTCCAAGCCATAAACAAGCCACAAGATAAAGGAGGAGAAAACCCACAGGCTGCTGTATACCACTGACACCAAGCTCCAATACCAGTATTAAGCTAAAATAATATAAAGGCAGCGTGGGCAGAGTTTTTTGTTTCCAAGAAGCAGAGAGTGTGTCTGCAGGACTGAGTCCCTGCCAGTACATTCCGTTTCCCTTTCTGCCACTCTTGGTTTTTGCAGTGCATCATTTCCTGTAGTACTTTTGCACAAAATGGTCTTATCAGCTGGAAGTGCAAAATAAAGATCAAAACACGGGTCAGCAGACGACACAGTCCACCTCTTTCTTCCCCAAAAGCACGTGTCCTTCTGGGAAAGTGGGAGTTTGTATTTCCAGTAGCTGGGTGACTATTAGCCCATGGAGGGTATGTGTATTCACAAGGTATGGGTGGCACAGAAACCTGGGCTAAACAACAGGACATTGCTCCAAAAGGCAGCCTGAAATCAGTTTAAAGGAAATCCAGTTGTTAACTACCCAGACACACTTTACACATCAAAACCCATCCAATTTTATTAGGCCTTCTATCTGTGGATGGGTAAGTTGGAATCAACAAACTTCTTTTAAATGCCATTGCTGCTTTATTTGTCTTCTTCCACTGCTGCTGTCTTTTGTGTAACCTTTGGACAAACTCAGAAACCTGCATGCAGTTTGTGAGAAGACTATAAAAGGAAAGTGAGCATTATATACATATATATATAGCTGTTCAGTTAGACTGGCATTTAAACAGACACTTTTAGGCAAAATGCCTAAGAGTTGAGTTCCATTGCTCTGGCTCTCAAATAAGAGATAGTTACTCTGTCAGCAACACTAAGCAGCCAGTAAAATACTCAAATTCTCAAAGGAGATCCCATAGGAAACTGCCCTGCTTTGCATAAATGATTGGCTTTGGTGGGTGGGGAAAGGGTAAGCACAATTAGATGATCCCTTTACAGAGAGGGGCTTGAGGCAAATTTCCCAAGTTTCAGCCAAACAAAAAGTGGCTCTAACTCCTCTATTAATATTGTTATTTGTATTACAGGCTCAGGGATGCAGACAGAAAGTATCCTATTAAATGTTTTAATATATGCTCAGCACAGTTAGATATAAAAAAGGTGCAGGAACCACAGCAAACAGAATCTACATAATTATAATGGAGAAATCTGTCTATTCTTTGACATTTTTGAAATTCAATTTATCTTATTTTACTCAACACACTCCCTCCCAGCACCCATTACTTATTGACCATATAAAGAAATAAGAGGCAGAAAGATTTTAATTTGCAAAGTAAAAAATATTTAGTTTCTTACCTTCTCTGAAAGGCACATCTTTTCACCAACTTAGGTACTCAGTACAATATTTAGAATTTTTTTTTTTTTTTTACAAAAATTGAAAACAGATCAGATTTTGGCATGGAAGCCAGGTAGCTGTCATGTTAAAACTGCAAGAACTATTTCCATGTATTACTAAAAGGCAAGCAGTCTAAGCAACTGTAATGCTGAAATGTGTTCTAACAGATTGTGTACTAACTTACTCTGGCTCCTGGGTCTTGGAGCAAGCAGCAAAGAGTTTCCATTACTTTCTTCAAGTGATGCAACTAGCAAAACAAAAAGTTCAGAGTCTTCTGCTGAATTACCTTATTTTTAATCAAAGCATTCTTTCTTTGCACCTTCTTATGGCAGAAGATCAGATCATATTCATCTTTGAAATACACATGGAAACCTGGTAGAAGCCTCAGGGGCACTACAACACGTGCAAAAAGAAAGCAAGTTTCATTTCAGAGTGCTGTAGAACTCATTTCTACAGAATCTGACTTGGCTTCCCTTGTATTGCTGAAAAGGACAAGGAGATAGAAGAAAAAAAAAATCTTTTATGTCTGCTTGGCATGGCAGAAAGAATTCAAGAAGACACTCAAATATGCAATTCTGTGTTAATGTCTGATACATACATTGCTTGAGGAAAGAGGAACACCCTGGTGTTGAAAATACTTCAATATACTCAATAGGAGCTGGTAGCCTTTTTCCTGACACTGCATTAGACTCTGATATTTAGACGAGCAAGGGCAAGGAGGATACTGCCAGCCTGTTCTGTCTTGGATCCTGACACAGTACAAAACACCAGGTCTGTGAAACCTCCTCTAAGAACCACCACTCACACTGGCTGAGGGATTGCCCTGTCGAGAAAGCCTCCCAGATATCACTGTTCAGCCCACAGAGAAAATCCTTTCAGATACCTATGTGCACCCTTTGGTTAAGCAGACAGCAGGGGAGCAAGTGTCCCATAAGGGCAGGTGCTGACTGTAACAGCAGCCCACACAGGTAAGAGGTGTTCTCAGCAGGGTGGTAATACTTGCCTTTGGAAGGACTTGCACAGCTTCTGACTGATCTGATAAGCCAAATTATATCCATGAGTTCTTACACTGACCTAAGCACCAAAGAGCAGATTCACCACCTGCTCAAAATAAGACAGTAAAACCAATGTGTGCTTTGGTGATGGAGGGGAGAAGGGCAACAGTGACCCAAACAACAAAACACCCTCTGCTCAGTTACTCCAGGACATGGAGAAATAAGCTCACACTATCAGCATCTGCCAGCTCCCAATGCTCACCACAGTTCAAACCAAGTACACAGAGTCCAGCCAGTTTCTACAGTGAACCACAGCTCTTCCCCCACTCCCCTGCTCACACAGCTTCTGGCAGACAAGCACTGATCCCTGGCCTTGAGGTCTCAGCTATCACAGTATTGAAGTTACTAAATTTTAAAGATTTATGGTAACTTCACTGTTGCTTCTCCAGAAAATTACCAAGCTTCATAAATACTAGAAACCCTACCCAACCATATACATATTTGTGAGAAAAAAAACATAGCAAAGGGGGTTTGTCAGTTTTAACAGAGATGCATCAAGTTAGATTTGTGTTATCAAAGATTATTTTTGTATCTGCAACTTAATATGTTAACTGAAGTCAGGAAGGAACTGTAATTTGATGCCTTAGTCATCAATCCCTTCATCATCATCCCTTCTGGCACAGAAGTGATTAACAAACTATGAACTTCACTTGAATAACCTATAAAATAAAGGTAATGCTATGAACCACCAAACTTGCCAGATTTGTGTTAGCACGTTGGTTTGGGCTTTTTTTTTCCCTAAATATTATGAAGGAGAAGACTCTTAATTTTTCACTCTTTCCAAGCTGAGGGCCTCTTAAAGAAAACAATTAACTTTAGATAAAATATTCAAAAGAAAAAAAAATCTAAACAGTTGTTAAGAGACAGAATGAACTACCAGCCACCACAGTGGGTATTTTCATTGTGTATCCTTGGGACAAGTTTATCCACTTCACTTGTGCTGTGGGGTATTTAACCTCCACACACCCAGGCACTAGGAAGGCTCAGGAGTGGGCAAGGAGCTCATTCTGCATCATCAGATGACAGAGGCCAATTTCTAAAGAATGAAGAACAACCTATAGACCACTTTAGAGCATTTGTCTATGGCTTTGTGAGCATGAGATATCCACAGAGATGCCATGGCTAGTCCAGGTGTTAAAGGAAGATGGAAGCCCTTTTCTGAAAGGTCAAAAATCTGGGAAAAACAGGAGGTTTTTTTTCCTTTCATCACAGACCTCCTGTACAACTCCTTTTTTCCACAAAGACCATTCCCTTTCCTGACTTTTTGAACTGTCTTTAGAAAGCAGGTGTTGTTTACAACAATAACAAACACACATCTGTGTGGGTGTGTTAATACACACAAAGGCAGGATAACTGAAACCTCTTCCTATATTTAGATCTGTCTGGTCAGCTCTAATTGCATAATTTAATCAAAACCCTTTCCAACGGAAACACATCCATATTCATCACAGGCATCAAAGGAAACATCTTTACAAACTATATCCTTTTACAAACCAACACATGGTCCCATGCCACTTGTCCAATTGTTGAATTCCTCCTTTGGGAAGAGCACAGAATTTTATTTCTTTTTATCAGCTGAAAAAATCATTTCCCCCCAGTTCATCCACACAGGGTGAGAGGAACTTCCTTTACAGGTGAGATGAGGAAAATTTACTGACATGTCACTTTCAGGAATTTTTTTCTTTTTTAAAAAGTAATTGAAACATACATTTGCAGCATAAAGAAAAATCTTTAGAAACAAATGAAAAAAATGCCTATCACCACACAAGCACCAAAATTTTTGAGTAAAGCTCTCAAATGACAAGCTGTGTTTTGTCTTTACAGAACAGCATAACCTAGCACAGACTTCATGGATTTAGGAAAGGGTTAGTCAGTCCCAGCCAGAGCAGTGCTACAACTGGGTATTTTTAAGGAGGGAACCCACCACACTCCAGTTATGCTCAGATTAGGCAAGCCACTGCTACACTACAAATAATTCTTTTAACCAGAAGTATTCACTCATAGAGTTACATCAGCTGCAACAAACCACTTCTAAAGACTGTGACCCAAACTTTATTTATCAGAAAGTAAAGACGTTAAATTACAGCTCAAGATCCCCAACTTTAAAACAGAAAGTTCCATCAACACAGGAGACAACAAAAACTGAGAAAGACAAATGACTTATTCAGTAATAAAAGTGTTATTAAGTCATGCCTCAGCAAAGCTGAATGATCTGATGAAAATTAAACCAAAAAAAGGAACATTGTTAGGATAAATAAATCTTTTTACCAATTTCACCATCCACCATTTACACACTTGAAATAAGAACAGTTGCTTCAGTTTCCCAATATTGAAGGCATTTCAGTGCATTTCATGACATGCATGCTTTACTTTTTAAAAGTAATTTCTCTAGCTTTCCTCTTTTTTGCCTTTAAATGACCTTCAAAATAATATCTTCACCATATCTAGCCTTACCTCTTAACATTTTAAAAAGATCTATGTTCAATTTTGTGAACTGTCCTGCAATTCACAACTACAGTTCTAGGCAGAGAGAGATGGTACAGTTTTCCAAGCCAAGTTTATACAACCAGAAACAAACATTAAGATTTGAGAGATTTACACCTTCCAGTGAAACAGTTTAATTACCGCTGCCATTAGTGGCCTTCTGAAAAACAGGACTGGACTGCAGGTGACAACAAAGCCAGTCTGCTTCTGGTCCCCAGGACAGTGAGCAGCAGCTGTGCTACCATCTCACAGCACAACTTTCCTAGCAGTACCTAGGTATTTGTCAAGCCACCTGAGCTTTCCAGACCCTTTACCAATAGAAGGAGCTGAAATCAGTGTTTAGAGAGGCCCCTTCCTTACAAGAAAATGAGACTCTTTAAATATTATGATTTACAGGCAAATACAAAAGTATAGGGAAACCTCCAAAGATCAGGTCAAGGCAACTTTGGGTTCACAGTTAAGATACACCAGCAAACACAGATCTAGGTTGATCAAGGCCTTCACTGGCACATGGGGTATAAGTCTGAGCCTGCCTACACTAAAAGCTTGAACTGCTTTCAACTGCACCCCCACATCATCCTAGAACAGGGTATGATTTCACCAGTATCAAATGCTGTAACTATGGCAGATTAAGGCTATTGACACACAACTACAAAGGCATTTACATGCCTTTGGACAAGCCCCTTCCTCCTCTACCTGTTAACAAGAGGACTAAAAAACCTCTTGAAAGTTACTGACTGTGAGGCAAGTATGAGACAAATCCAGAGAGGTGATGCCTGGCTGGCAGGACAGCACCAAGCTGGCTCTGTGAGAGCATTACCCCAAGGACACCTCCACACCACAGAGAAAGAGGGCTGCCAGTCACCTGGGCAGAGCCCAACCAGCTCTGGGCCCTGAGCAAGAAGTGATGACCCTGCAGCAAGTGACCAGAGGGCAAAGGCACTGGGGCTGAGACCAGGGCATGTGCTGGTGCTGCTGCACTCACCACATCCAACACAAAGTGCCTCCTAACTACTGCTGTCAGGGAAGAGCTCAGCACAGATCTGGAGGTTACAGATGACACCTATCACCTTCTAAAAGCATAAAACAAGGGCATCCCTTTATGAAGGATTGAGCAAAATCCAAAAATCTGTGGGATGAGGCAAAAGCAGCCATCACAGCCATGTGCCAGAACATCTGCAGAATCTCATGTCAAACTGTTTTCAGGATTCCTTGATCTCAGAGTATGATCAAGGCTTTAGAGGGCCTGTACAAAGGATTCAAGCCACAGATAGGAACTCATAGTTCATACAGGACTTGGCAACTGCATAACTTGAAAGGAAGTGGGAGATATCCTCCTACACTGCTTACCGGGAATACGGAAGTTTTACAACACAAGAAACTGGCTGTAACCTATCTATCTGAGCCCCTGGTTATCTGTAAGCTTTTTATGATTTTGGAAGGAGGAAATCAAGCCACATAAAGCATTACTCAGTACCATTTCCTTATCTGAGAGGTTTTTTTATTAACAGAGCCTGTATGACTCCGCATATGGAATTAAGGCAACTTATTACTCATTCCACCATAATTTTCCGAGGCCAATTTAAAGTTTCAAAATTCAGGTTTTGCAAAGTTACAGTACAACAAACTTACAGCTGAGACACCAAACACCACAGCATTTCCCAAACACCACAAGCTCTGCAGGGACAGCAGTAAGCTAGCTACAACAGCCAGAATGCTTCCCAGATTTTCCATTGCTTCCTGCTACTGAACAGTCACAGCTGTCCTGTTACAGAGGACAGATGGACTCCCAAGTCAGACTGCAAGGATGAACTCCCAGGACTTACAGCTTTCCAAGACTACTCCTAGGCTGAAAACTAGAGAACAAAAAGAGCAGAAAGGGGTTTCAGATTCCTTGTCTTCACGCTGACAATCCAGATGCCTTTAATTCTGGGGCTGAATCCAGTATTCTCCAACTCCTTAGATAAGAAACCTTTAGGCTCAAACAACCCTGACTGCTGACTGTTCTGCAGGACACTGAGAGCCCTCGTGTCCCACGGGAAAGGTGTGACAGAAACCTGCCTATATTCAGAAATTATAGACTTCAGCCAAAGCAGCCTGTCACCACCTCCTGGTTCTCAACTGTTCCCAGCTGAAGAACCACAGGAGGTGCATCAGGGCTGACCATGACAAAAGTCAGAGCTGATAAGCTTGTGGGGACAAGGGCAAAGGGACCAGTTATCCAGTAAACCGTAGAAAAAAGCCCTGGAGTGTTTATGTCCCTTACGCTGGGTGATGTTTTCTGCAGAGAACAAAATTTCAAAGAAGCTTGTAGGCAATCCAGAGGAAAGAAAAAATTACAATTGGGTTCCCAAGGGTCTGAAAAGTTCCTTGGCACAGCAGAATTCTACAGGGGAACTGAGCAAGAACACTGCCCCAGCACTGTCATTAGGGGAAATACCTAAAGTTTGTATTTTAAATTTGTAGACAGATTAATTCTTTGAAGTTAAGAAATACATCATGAAGATGCAATGTTTGAAGACAGAATAGCTAGTAGTAACAAGAAAAAGGTTTTTTAAACACATTTATTATACACCATTAAAACAAGTGCTTTCTAAATTTCTTTTGAGAAAAGTGAACCAAAAGGCAAACATTTCAAAGTGACTTACTCAGTGGTGCAGAACCCAGGAAAGCAACAAGCAGTGCATTGGCTTACAGCATCTCACTGGCATCTTCAGGTGCCTTATATTGTCTTAACTGGCAGTGGTTTCTCATAACACCAGCCTGCTTTTACAGAAGGGTTTTTAATGTATTTAATATGTTTAGATTTTTTTTAGTTTCTTGATAAGGCTGCTAACAGTACCATTTAAAGTTATCTATTCCTCTAAAGAGGAAAAGAAAGTTTCTACTCCTAACAAGTTAAACTTGAAGAACATTCTTTTCCCCATGAGGAAAACACATTTGTCCTACATCACGCAGAACATGCCCTAGATGTGCTCTGCTCATACAGTTGCATTAAACTAGAAAAACATTTCTAATATAGCTTGCAGCTTATACCAGCACAACAGCACTTGACCAGAAAAGCTTGTTTAAGTGCTCCACCCTGACTATCCTCCTTCACCCCCCATAAAATACGCTGCATCATTAATCATTGTTGTTTTGCTGCCAATATAACTACACTGGGGCTTTGTGACTAACGTAACTGCTGGCAGTCTAACCTCACCATGCTAATCACCAACATAAGTATCTGGGAAAAAACCCTGTAAATTAGACCTTTCCTTGGCAGGCATATTAAGGAAGTCTTCATCTGGGAGTACTATAGTGCTTGTTTGTAACTGGCTACCTCCAAAAGCTGCCTTGGGCCAGCAAGGTCACAGGTCCACGAGCAGATGGGCAGCTCCAACAGCTTGCTCCCACCCAAAGAGAAAAGGTTTCCCTTCACTCCCTTGTGCCAGCTTTGGTATGCCAAGATAATTTCCACCCTGCTTTCAATCTTTCAGCCAATTCACCTTCCTAACCTGTCATAAACAACAAAAAAATGTTCAGCAGAACAGCTGGATCAGCTCAGAGCAGGACAAGCACCAAAGTCACAAAGCCAGCATACGCTAATAAATTTGGGGCTGGGGTTGAACTCTTTAACAGAGTTCTCTCCATCTTGTGAAGCTGCCACCTCCTCAATTTTAAATTATATCCAGGACAAAGATTAGCTCACACTCAGACACGAGTACTTGAGTCAATGTGCAAAACCTCATCTCATTCCCAGAGCAATGAGCTCTGCCTTAGCTAGTTCTGAATAACCAAACACTAGTAAGTACTTCAAGCCCCCTCTACTACTACTACTGTCTTCTCTGGGTAGCTAGACAGCAAACTTCAGAAAAAAGAACACTGATTTCATATTGATATGTCCAAAATTATCACATACTCTATAGAGCTTTAAGCTGAGAGTATTTACAAAATATTTTCCAGATTAAAACTAATACAACACATTAAAGAAACCATAATTATGTTACCTGAAGATTTTAAGTTAATAAGGACAAAGACTTCTCATTTGGTTACTATACCCAAGTGGAAGCACCCAACAGTGACACGAGCTAGCATGGAAAATAAAGCATCTGTTATTAAGTGTGCCAGACTGTAAAGCCAGCAGCAGGCAAAAACACAAAACTGGAAACTGATATCCAAGATGGCAATCTGTTTGTGAGACAGATTATCCAAGACATTCTGCAAGGTCAAAATTCACAGTTCTCAAAATAGTAACGTTCACCACTGTATTCAACAGAAAATTAGCAGAACAGGGGATGAAGACATAACCAATGTTGATTTTAGCTGTGTATCAATACCTATAGAGCTGCAAATTCATGGTGAGACCTCAGTAAAGCCAACAAGTTGAGTCTCTGTCTCCCTCATATACCCCTGCCTTCCCTGTGCAGGTAATCCCACAATCAAACAGATCTATTTGAAACTCCTAAAACCCTACACATTTGAAGTTAAGACACTGTAATCACATTATTCAGTTAACAATCTCTGAAGCCATGATAGACATGATGTCAAGTCTCTTAGTAGATCCAGGTAAATTTCAAATCTACTTTCACTGCTGTTAAGACAACAGAGTAATGATGCTGTCATACAACTGGAAAAAAAGCAACCGTCTGGACACGGTCCTGGGCAATCTAGGTGGCCCTGCCTGAGCCCTGATTGATGGCCTGCAGAGGTTCCTTGCAATCTCAACCATCCTGTGATTCTTTGAAGTTCTCAAAATGATCAATTGCTAGTAATTTAAAAATAAGAACTTGGGCCACATTAGCAATTGGTTCAGAAAAGCTGGATAGAACTCTGCTTGCCTCAGCATAAACAGAAAATCACATCAAGTGCTGGTAGAGACCGAGCTCTATTTGCCATGCAGATGCAGAGTCATGAGAGAAACCCTTTTTAAAGAAATGGGGCATTTTCAGTAGGAAGTCAAACTCTATGGATTCAGTGATGATAATTTAAAATCCTACATTTTAAGAGGGGATAGATGATTTGCCCAGAATTCCACAAAGAACAGACTCTCATGAATTACAATGAGGAATTCACTCTGCTTCCCTGATTTTGACCACTTCACCAAGTCCTATTTAAAAACACTTGTGACCTTACTAGGCTTTTTCTAAGAATTTCAAACACAAACCAGGGAGAACAGAAGACAAACCAGTGGAAAACATCAGAAACAATCCCTCTCCAAATTTTACATAATTTTTAGATTATTTTCAAAGCATACAGAAGCCTCCTGAGTTGCCTTGCTCACACTTCCTACACTGCACCATTCAAGTTTGTCTTAATGTATGGTTCCATACCATTAAAGTGCAAGGAATTTTTATCCTTATCACCTTGCTTGACCTACAGCCCTGTTAAGAAACAACTTTTCCTCCCCTTTTTTCACTGCTTGTACACTACTGAAATATTCTTATCTACAGAGGCTGTCACACCACGCTCATCACTATAACAGCAGACTGTGCCTAACCCCTGCCATGACCAGGTACTGTTTGCCTCCCAGTCTATCTGCAAAGGCAAGATGGATTGACTTATTTTAATATACATGGAGTAAGGTCAATAGAAAAAAAGAAAAAAAAAAATAAAAATCACCAGAGAACTTGTAGTTGTACCAACCTGAACAGAGAATGTCCTTCCCTTAGGTTAAATGAGAACCAAACCAAAACTTCCTTCCCCTAAAGCATATTTCAGTCAGGAAACCACAACAGTGGTAAAGGTCTGTCCAATTCCACAGCACTTAGATAGCCAGAGAAAACAACCTTCCATCAAATAGTATCTGTTATATTGATGAGCCAGTTTTAATAACTTTTCAGGACTTGTGAGCAGAATCTACACTCCTAAATAGGTGTTAGTGGCTTAATTTGAAAGAAACTTTCTTGTTTCATAAGGAACAGCTCAGAAATCCTTGTACAAAAGACAACTGGCCAACAGTGAGCAAAGGTGTTCTGCCAGCCCTTTTGTCCTACCCAAACACTAGCTGAGTTTGTATTAAAACACCTTGGGAGGGCTAGAAAGAAGGACAAGAAGCTAAACAACAAAAACAACAACAAAAAGCCAAGCAGTACACTTTTGCTATTCTTCAGTTTTATAATTCACAGGGACACCACAGAGAATTAAACCATCAAGTGAAACAGCAGGACATGCCAGTTCCACAACACCCTCCACCCTTTCTCTCTCACATACACTTCTCAATTTGCCTTGGAGAAAGTTCTTGAGAGCCCACTTTCCATTGTCTCAGGAAATACAGATAGGTACAAGCCAGGTATTTTGTCCCTCAACATGTCAGCTGAATGAGAGTCCTTACTAGTAAGACAGAAAGCAAACCAGAAAGGGCTTTGCATTAACTGCTCCCACATCAATATTCAAATGAAACCTAACAAATACAAAGGCAAAATATATGTAACACATTAACACCATATGACCAAACATCAGATGTTTTCTCCTGTCACTCTCAGAAATGCATTTAAGTTGAAGCCAGAATTCGTTGCAACAGGATTCTCCAGTTATTTATCTTTACCCAAAAATGATTTATTGCTTTCAAGCATTTAAGTACGTATATATAAACAGTTATTACATACACACACCTTGATGAATTAACAGGCTTTTCTCAACCATATATAGGTTTAGCCCACCTTTATCTGATGCAAGTAATTTTAACTTCCAAAAGCACTAAATTTTCACTTAAGCATTCATATGTGCACATGCACATACAGCATATCTATCCAGTGTGAATAACCCTACATATACACCAGTGTAAGAACAAGGTAGCTTTAAGATTCTCATGCCCAGGTTTCCTCATGCTATGTCAGGCAGAATGTCACTACTATAATTAATCCCTTAAAGTGCTTGAAATCAGAATTCTGAAATTATTTATAAGAAAAATATTGTCAGTAAATCAATTCTTCCATGTAAATACAAAAGGTACTAATTCCAATACTGAACAAAGCAAGCAGAAGGATGCTCAACAATGGTCACTGCATGCCCAGAGCCATCTGAACATAAAGGATTCTCTGAATTCATAAAGAACTCCTTGACCTGCTACATAAGCATGGTTAGTTCTGTAAGCATATAGGCTTCTTCATCTTCATCTACCTAAATGAGTCTTCAAACATGTACATCAATCTTGCAACCTCTGTAGAAGAAACTCTGTAACACTGTAAATTCTGAAATCCAACCTCTACTGATCCATTAAGTGTGTATGAAGAGGATACATTTTTATCTTCCCCCCAGCTGTAAGCTCAGAGTACTGAAAGCTGGACCATCAGTGGAAGCTGGAGGGCAGACCTGATTCTTACATCCATGCTGGGGCAAAATCAAGGAGATGGTGAAAAATGGCAATTCTGTCTGTAGCATTGTAAAAAAAAAAATTAAAAAAAAAATCAAAAAGGGAGTCTCATTTCCAAGTTATCCGATATTGCATTGATAGTCCATAGATCACTTTGACCTGGATTAGCATTTTAATGATTTTAATGACAAAAACTTGCAAGGTAAATACTGCTGAATACCATCAAGTGCTGTAATTCAGACTCTCATCTGCTGCCATGTTGAGAAGAATGTTCCCTTTATAAGCACAGAAATATGAAATAATGCTTCAAAAATCACTGGTGAACCACATTAATTATTTGCTTATGTGCCAAGTAAGCATAATAGGTGCCTTTGGATGATAGTGCTTTGAACAGTGCCTAACTATAATGACTTATATAAAGGCACATTTAAAAATAATTTGGTTTCCTCCTTGAACTCCAGTACTCTGCCTGTGTATGCTACGGAAGGGTGGGAGAAGAACAAAATGAGAAAGACTGGTGGTAACTACTCTAACATCACCTCACAAGTGTATATCCCATATTGAAAACTGACATATATTCCAGAACAATTACAGGGCTAGCACAGAATGACTGAATTGAGCAAGTGTCCAGAAAAACTGTACTTGTCAGGTTTCCTGCCTTGGCAAGTCTAGAGGAGAAAAAAAACAAAACAAAAAGACTTCAACTCCTGAACTAAACTCAGCTTGCACACACCTCCCAAGAGGCATTTGCAATAAGAATATAAGTGAGTAAAGGAATCCATACTTGTAGGAAACCCTGTGTAATTTAATGGTGGCTGAAGCCAGCAGCTCTGTCACACACAGTTCAGCTGTCAGGAGGCAGCACTGTGGTCACACAGCTGTGCAACACCCACCTCAGTAATCCCAGTGCCACAGTATCTGATGCACATCCTCCCTGAAATTAAAGAATATCTAAAAATGGACTCATGTCCACAACTCAGCAGAGTTCAGCCTTATGTGCACTGAATACTTGACCCCATACAGTCTAATCAGAAGTAGCACATTTCATCTTTCTTCCTATTCAATTATGAGGTACTTCCAAAGTCCAAACTTACAGGCATAAAACTGAAGCAGGGAGAGAACCTGTACGAAGTGGGTTCCTTTTGCAAAATGCTTTACATTCCTTGAAAACAGCCTGTTTATTTCATGAAACTATGGCTTCTCTATCCTGTTAAAAAACAAAGACGCCCCCCACTTAGATACACACAAACCCGGAAAGCTTCTGTAATGCAAATTAACATTTGTCCCAGGAGGAGGATAGGGATCTTTCTGGCACCCATTAGCAGCCAACAGTGTCCTTCTCACCCTCTGCAAAGCCCTTCAGAAAAGGCCCCATCTAACACTTTCTCTGGTTATTTTTAATCTTGAAGAATACCAGCATTCCGATAGAAACAATTAAACAACATCCTGCAGGGATAAAACTCTAAATTAAAAAGTATCCATTTGAAATAAATTCTTTCCCACCCCAAGCAAAAAAATGGCTCTTTTATATAAAAATCCTCTATGCTGTGCTAAAGATACACCATTGTAGTTTGAGAAAAATATCTAGAGAAGTGAAAGATGCCCATGTAGATGAGCCTTTAAATCACCAGGATTACAAGCCACACTTGCCAATTCAGTGGTTACATTTTAAATATTAATTTTTTGTTCAGTAACCTTCAAAGGTAAACTGCTAGGAACTGGATATCATCTTTATTAAGACTCATATACATTACATTTTTTTGAGGCAATGCAAAAAGAAAGGACACTGGAACAACAGGAGTCTGCAGCTATGAGAAGGAAACAAAGTGAAGTTTTTATGGGCAGAACAGACCTTTCTCCACTGAGAAATCTCCACAGCTGCCTTCACTAAGAAAAGCAGAGTGACCTATCCCAACCCATATTCAAAATTACAGTCTTGGTTCTAAAATAAGTTTGGTCATATAGTCAAAGGTATGACTAAGATGCTCTGTCTTATTCAAGAACTCAGATTTGCAAGAACATTTCAACAGGCAGTTACAAGCTTTAGTAGGATAAAAATACTAGAGGAAAAAAAAGAAAGCACAATTAGCTTGTTAGCCTGTTTGTCCCTTTGATATCTGATAGCACAGTCCACAGGTAAATTCTAGCTGGTTTTGAGACAGAATATTAAAAATATTCAAAGATAATAGCTCACAACCACTTCCCTCACACACACACCTCAAAGCTGCACATGCCTTCATCTATTTCAGTTGCTAATGACTGCAAGGAGGAGGTTAAGAGTCAACCTAAATTGATTCAGCATTTACTCTTTACAGGGCCACAAGCTCTAATTTCAACTACTCTTTGCATAACTTAAATAATAAACACGGTGCTCTCTTTGATTCCTAAACCACCCATATCTGAAGCACAATGGGACATGTCACAGACACTTGCTTTGCTGCCCTCATAATATGGTTTAATTATGATGACTGAACTAACGGGCTCACATCATAGACTTTTACAGATTGACCCCGTGTCATCCTGATGTATCATTTTGCACCAGTTCAGTGCTGTAAATCAATTTAAGATCTCCAGCAGGTTGAAAAGGCTGGTAATGATGCTTTCTCTTCAGTCTCTGGGGACTCTGCATTATACACAACTTACATTATTTATAAAGATGAGATGATGCCTCCATTAGGCTTGTAAGACTACTCCAATGAGCTTTTATTTTACACACACAAATTTGGCTTAATAGAGCAGAGCACTGGCTATATATAATATGCACAGCATTCATGCTTCAATTTAGGAAAAAAAAATGTCACTACCCCTTCATTTTTAAAATTTAAATCTTCATACCAAGCAATAAAAGTCATCATTTCATCTGAATACTCCCTAGTATTCAGAAACAAAAGTAATGCCTTTATTAACCTTTGTATTGCTTTTATGTTCAACTCTTTACTTTGTGTTCAAATGAGGAAAAGCAAACACTAAACTGATCAGCTTCCAAACATTTGATTTGATAGTTAACATTTATATAGAAACAGAAAGATCTCCACGTGTTTCTTCAGTCACTTTTCTCAAATGTATTGGATCATCACATCTTCAAGGGTACACAAAAAGGCAAGTTGAACAGGACAGAGTAGGAAAAAAATGTATTTGGTTACACACCCAGTGGCTGGTGGGGTCAAAACCAAAGCAAGGACGAATCCCTACCCTTACAGTAACCTGATCATGCCTGGAACTGATTGCCTCTGGTAGCTGTGGAAGTTCCTGATTCACCTGAATCAAGGGAAATTTCTCTCAAGCACCTACTCACCACCTGAACTAAAATGCAAGATTTCATCTCTAAGACCAGAGCAAGAACTTCAAAAAGGACTGAGTATCTTTCACTTTCATCCTGTTGCTCTTTCAGTCACAGTAAAGAAGTGAGCATTCAAAACTTGCACAAAAATCCACTAAGAACCTCTAAAAAGCTTCACGGCACTGCTCTCCAGTTCAACAGAAAAATAAAATTATTAATCAGTTGCAACTAACAAACTCATCTGCCGTAATTCAGCAGAGTAATTACTTACAAGTAAAAGAAAATAATTAAGTCACTGTTAATACCCAAGGTTCCCACACACGATTTGCTCCTACTGTTTGACAGGACAAGGTGCAGTCAGCCACATGAATGCCAGCAGAATTACAGACACACGCCTGCAAAGAGAACTGGTCTCTGTAGACAGGGTTAGCTTCAGTTTTTAGTTTTATTCTTGAGTGCTGCTAAAAGCCCCATATAAACTATTGCGAGGTGTGGGTAAAGTCAAACTAAGTTTTTTCTCTTTTTTACTCCTCCTCAATGCGTAGATTTGAACAATCAGCTGTAACACGTCTGAAATGCAGCTTTTTTCCTCAGCATGTTCGTTTCAAGATGAAGTATCTTTAAATACTGACATCCACCGAACACTGACATGTTTCACACAATGATGTTTTCCATTTGCTTGTATCTGAAGTACACGTTTACTTCCTCCCACCTGGTTCTAACCATACCTCTCATTCCCGAAATAAAACTTGCTACCTTTTTTACATCCATTTTTTTCCTAAAATACACCAAAATAATGATTTTTTTTTTTTTTTTGAACGAGCTCTAGTTATTCAGACACTGTAAAAGCAAACTGTAAGGTCAGACCTCGTATCTTCTCCAGATTGATCTGCTAACAAAAGAGCAAGCACAGCAACCCTTCCTCCCTCCCTCCCTCCGAAATCCCAGATTTCGGTTTATTAAAAAAAATATAAAAAATAAAAAAAAATCAGAAATTGGCCCAGATCCTTTCGAACGCATGACTGAGTATTTCCACATCAGTAAATTTTAATAAGCTTCAAAGATCTATATTCAGGATAAGATTATTTGGCTGTACAGCCCAAGTATATGAAAGAAACTACACTGAGCAGAGGAAAATCTCATGCATCTAAGGCTAATAGGGAGAAGAAAAAACAAAAAATTAAGTGAACTTTCCTTGACCTCTAAGCAGAGATTTGTCATTAAAAAAAAAAAAAAGGGGGGGGGGGAGGGGGGGCTGGGTAAAGAGAAGCGGGGGGTGAAGGCCATTAAACAGAGGGGGATACGGATCGGCCTAGGCAAAACCCCTCAAAAACAAAGGAGGGCACTGGCCCCGTCTGGCTGGGGCTCCCCCTGCGGGGCGCACAATGGGGACGGGGCCGCCCGGCGCAGCCCCGGCACGGGGCTCTCCGAGGAGGGCAGGACGGCTTCCCGCCGGGAAAAGCCTCTCCCTCCCGCCTGGCCCGACGCGGCACCTACCCACAAACTTCGAGCCGGGAGCGAGCAGCGGGGAAGCGGCCCCGGGTCTCCCCCGGGCTGCCGGAGGGACGCCATCATGCCGGGGAGGAGGAGGAGAGCGGAGCCGCGCTGCGCTCCGTTCCAGGCGCGGAGAAGCCGCTCCCCTCGGCGCGGCCCGTTCCGGCGCGGGGCCTCCGCACCCTGCCCCGGGGCCGGGGACCACCCGGAGGGAGGAGGAAGGAGGAGGAGGAGGAGGGCGGCAGAGGCACGGCCGCCTGGCTGTGGCAGCGGGGAGAGGCGAGGAAGGGACGCGAAGTTGTTACCGGCAGCCGGGCGGTGAGGGGGGCCGGGGCGGTGAGGGGGGAGCCGGAGGGGGCGGGAGGGGTGGGGGGGGCTTCGGTTGCCGCTGCCGGCGGGCAGCCCCGCGCTGCCGCTGCCTCTGGATTGATCTGGTCTGGCTGGCGTCAGGCAGTCGGAGCCGCCCCGCCGCCGCTCGCCCCGCTGCCAGCGCTGTGCGCACACACACAGACACACTCACACACACACACACACACACACACACACACAGAGACACACTCACTCACACACACACACACACACACAGACCGACACTCGCTCTCTCTCTCTCTCACACACACTCACACACACAGACCTACACCGACACTCACACACAGACCGACACTCACACACACACACACACACAAACACACACACACCGACCCGGCAAGGGATCCTTTCCAAATTACCGACCCCGCCGCGGGAACCGGGCGAGCCGCTCGCCTGGCTGCCTTCAACTCTCCTCCCCATTCCCATCCCGGGGTCTTCTCCCCAAGGGCCCGGACTCCGCCGCGTTTGCTCGGGGCTTAAAAGGCGCTTATGTACCCTCTGGAGCGCGGCTGAGATGCTCCGGCAGCTGGGGCCTTAAGGAAAGCTCCGAATTCGGAGAGACTCGCAATTAAAGTTAATTCCCGTAACCCTCTGATCGAAATGGATTTCATTCTGCCTCTTGCTTGCTGGTGATTCAGTCCCTGACTTCGTCTGCTCTTAATATTGAAGTTATTGCTATAATACCTTCCAAAACCAGACTGCCCTTTATCCCTTGGTTCTTCTTTCTGTGTGGACCTCATCCTGGCCATAGGTGCTCTTGCAGTTGCTCCTATAATTTGGCAAGCAAACCTGTTAAAAGTGCACGAAGCTTTTGTGCAGTCAGGTGTACAGTAATGAAGTCTCAGTCCTATGGCCCTCTCAAAACTCTCTTTGAATCTGCAAATGTCTGTTCAATGACAGAATCATAGAATGGTTTGAGTTGGAAGGGACCTTTTAAAGTCCTCTAGTCCAACCTTTCTGCAGTGACCAAGGACATCAGAAGTGTCTCTAGCTTCAAGCCTGCAGCCCACATGAGAAGCAGTCAGTTTCTCTTGCCTACTGTGTTTACAGGAATCTTTACAGGACTCAGATGTCCATGGCACAAGTAAGATAGAACTGAAAATTATTCTTTAACAAATACTTGAGCTTTTACCCTGATATCATTCCTAGAAGGTAATATGAAGAAACAAGTAGATGTTTCTCCATGGTGCACTTATACTGGCATAATTACATCTCTATACTTATGCCAGTAAATTTTCATGTGTATATGAAATTCTAGGTGTGGCATGAATCTTATTTTAAAACCCATCAAAACTGAGGCACAGAGAAGTTAAGGCCCTGGGAGTTTTACCAGATGCACAGTAGTCCTGGACTTGCCCACCTGGTTTCAGTCTGTAGAAGCATAACTGGAATGGCTTGCCCAAGATCACAGAAGGCCCACAACAGCAGTAAAAAAATACCTGGTCTAATGGATGTGAGGTTATCACCACTTCCTTCTAACTTCATCATCTAAAATTCACTCATTTCTTTGTCACATAAATGCTACATAAACTGCAAACAGGTAGGCAGTACTAAGCTGTTAGGTGGCATGCTACAACTGAAGTGTAGTGAGGAACTCCTGCACAGAGTGATGCCACAATATTGATGAGGGAAGCCTTGATTAAAATCAGTATTTTACTGCTTAAGTTTTGGACTTTATATGCTTGAAGATGAGTGAACTTTGGTAATCAGCTTTAACTTGTATTTTGTTGTTGTGCTGCACACAATTACAAACTTCTACTTTTAGCAAACTTTTAGTGTGCAGTCATGCACAGGTACATGGCAGCAGTGGGCTGCAGACATAACTGGTAAAGGTTTATCTCAAGACAAATTAAAAATGTTTTTTGTCAACATAATGAAGATATTTGCAAGTAAGGTACAGAAGAAACATGAGACTGCTGCTGTTTCTTTGCACTGTGCTAGTGCTTAAATAGGGTCAAGAGTCCTGGGCAGTGGCAGTATCTGCCTCAAGAACCTGGCAGTCTGGGAGATCTAGTCTCACACAGAGAAATACATGGAAAAAGCCTTACATGTGCTCCAGGTCTGCTTTGCTCTGCCCTGCTCTGTTCTGCAGCCTCACTTGGTAGTACTGGGGCAGACAGCAAGCTCCATCAGCTGGATCCTCATTGCTCCAGTAACTATTCAATGCATGATTCACACTAAACAGATATGACAAGAAGACAATTAGGGAAGCACTGCAGTTTGTCAGGTGTCTTCTTGGAACCATGGTTTTACTGCTTTTGTTGTTGTTAGGCTTGACTGGTTGGTTCACTCTGGCATGAGAGAATTAAGTTATTTTCTACTTACTCTGAGGCTTGAAGAGGATCACATCAGTATGCTCCTATACCTAAAAAGAGCTATAAACCAGCCTTTTGCTGATGTTTAATAACCAGAAGAGTTATTCTGCAGAGAGCTGGTTAGCACTGGTTTCAGACAGATCAGTTGTGTGAGAAGACCAGAGGGCAACCAGAAACAGTGTACCATGGTCAAATCTACCATGAGCCCTTCCTGGCCAGGTTGTTTTGGTACCCACCTAAGTCAAAACTTCCAAGCCTGGTGCCCACTTTAGGATGTTCAAGTCATGGGTAACTGTCCAAGCCCCTTACTGTGTGTGTGAGTGGTATCAGCAGTATCTTACTTGTACGTTCACCAGTTATAACTCCACTGGCCACATTTTATATATCCTAATTAAGCATCATTAGCATTTACCTAGATCTCCTGAGTTATGTGAGGAATCCAAGGAAAGATGGGCAGAGAGCAGAGGGGCACTTACAGTTGGGTACCTAGCTTGATGTTACTTCTACAGCAGTGTTCCTCCTCTGGACTGGGCTGAACAACTGTGCTATCTCAAGAGGCAGCAAATAATTTTTCTTCCTTTTTTAACTCTGCAGCTATGTGATAATTCAGATTGGTGCAAAGGAAACAGGCTGTGAGGCTGGGGCACTGAGGGAAGGGGAGAACCATCCTTTCTGTAAACAGCCTGATTTTTCATCAGATGAGGGGTACAATCCAATGACACCATAAGAACCTGATTTTAAGAGAGTTGGGGCACTTATGCAAATAAACTTCTAGTAAGATTCTCAGAGGAAACTTGAATCTCAGAGACTTTTTAACATTTCACCAAGCATCCTCCTAACCACCTTTAAAATCTGTGTCTCAGAAACAGCTTATCAGAAGGCAGAGTGCTAAAAGATATTAATTATGCTGTGTATTTTATACTAGTACATTATGTAACAAATACTCAAGAAATGCTACCAATAATACTACTGCTACTACTACTGTTAGCGTTCAGTCTTCCTTTAAAACCAGAGTTTATATGCAGATTATGATTTAGTATTTCTTGTTAACCTCAGCGAGGCTTCATCTGGTTTCTTCAAGAGGTTTCAGGGGTAGGGAGTGCCTTCTGGAGACAGTGTAGCTCCAAACAGTAACATTGCTTCTTCTTCATGTACACTAAGTTTCTGCCTGAAAGTAGAGTTTCATGGATAATTAAATTGTATCAAACACATAACTTATTATTTACATTAAATTCTCTGGCGTAATTTTCTTTTCAGCCATTACAGTGTAGCCCTAGTGTGGGAAAATACCGACTATTTTCAGAGAGAAGAGGCAGTTCTGTCAAGAAAGCTGTCAAGAAAGCTTTCTAAGGATGCTTGATTTCATCACTTCCTTCTTTCCTGGGCTGGCTGGAAAAATTTATTAACCCCCATCCTTCATGGCTTGTTTGCCTCTTTGAATACGTGAGGTATTAAGCAAGCCTCCCACCTCAGCATTATTAAAACAGGATACGCAGACTGTTCAGCAGCTACACAAATCTGTTTGGGAAAGAAGCCTCAGGCAGAAGACAGCATGTGGGAGAAGGTGAGGAATATTTTTAGGAGGTCATCATAACTGTGCAGAACTGCATATGGTTTTCCAGACCCATCTGGATACGAGGACCAGTCTAGCCCCAGCAGCATGGAGTTTGTTGCTGGTTTCCACAGTCAAGAGAAGCACTTTTGTTGGAGAAAGTTTGAATACTTCACCCCTGCACCACACAGTAGAAGTGGTATGGTGCCATGGGCTGGTGGAACTGTGGCCTCCAGAGGAAGACTGAATGAAGCAGCAACAGGGTAGCAGCAGCAGAGCTGCTCATGTGACACCCTGTTCCCATTTAAAGACAGCCTGGGTGGCCTCCTGTCTGCCCTCTTCACTGCCCACCTGCACTACTGAGCACGCTGCTGGCAGAGGTGGGAAGCTGAGGTAAAGCAGCTGAGAGTTCTCTTCTTCCCCTCTGCCTCTCTCCCTTCCCACTCCCCTGCTCTCCAGCAGCAGAAGTGCAGCAGCCTCAGCAGCCCCACACATCTGCCCAAGGCACAGAAGCCCATCACTAGCACTTTAATGGGGATGCAGAATTGTCAGGGTGCTGGTACCTTGAGCTATTTAAAGAAGCTGGTGCTTGGGGAAACTCTTTTGGTGCCATCCTCACAAAAATGATTTCTGCATCCCCCAGTGGAAGCCCAAGTAAAGATGTTCCATGCAATCAGGGCAACTGGGCTGGTGAAGGGACTCGAGCACAGATCCTATGAGGAGAGGCTGAGAGAGCTGGGGGTGTTGAGGCTGGAGAAGAGGAGGCTCAGGGGAGACCTCATCACTCTCTACAACTCCCTGAAAGGAGGTTGGAGCCAGGGGGGGGTTGGGCTCTTTTCCCAGGCAACTCTCAGCAAGACAAGAGGGCACAAGAGGTCTCAAGTTGTGCCAGGGGAGGTTTAGGTTGGACATTAGAAAGAATTTCTTTCTGGAGAGGGTGATCAGAGATAGGAATGGGCTGCCCAGGGAAGGGGTGGATTCTCCATCCCTGGAGATATTTCAAAAGAGCCTGGATGTGGCACTCAGTGCCATGGGCTGGGAACCACGGGGGGAGTGGATCAAGGGTTGGACTTGATGATCTCTGAGGTCCCTTCCAACCCAGCCAATTCTATGATTCTATGCCAGGTGTTGATTTGTCCTTGAGTGCCAAGATTCACTTTTCCCTCACTGAAGAGAAGCTTTGAGCTGGCACTGTATCAGTTGCACACAAAGAGGAACTATGTTGTGAAAGGCCTTGAGGACAGAAGTTGTGCTATGAGGGCTCTCAATACTCCTGCTTTGGTTTGTCCAGCTGTTTTCTAGAATAAACCCTCCATGAGTTTGTCTCTGTAGAGTCAAATGTCTACTTGGGACCTACCTTGGTTTCCAGGCTTGCTTTAATATGTGTAAGAACAAAGAACACATTTCACTCTTAGAAGTTCTTCCTGAACTGGCCCACCATGATTAAGTGGGATTTATATAGACTAAATGTGGAACTGATAATTTTTGCAAGGTTATTACATGTATTTCCCTCTGTTACATTAAATAAAGTTTCTGCTGTAAATCTGCAAGAAAGGCCTTTGATGAGATGGAGAAAAGTTATTTGTCTTTTGCACACTTGAGATGATGGAATCCAGACCAAAATTCATTACTTTGCTAAGATTAATGTACCCAGATAAAGATGTCAAGGTACTTATTAAAAGTTACAAATCCAAAAGGTTTGGGCCGAAACAAAGTATTAAGCAGGGCACTCCCTTATCTTCTTTACTGGTTGTTTTCTCTATAGACTGGGATTTAAGGACTTGACTTCAACAAGATTACAGTGATGGTAAGGAAGGGAGGTTGCACTCTGTTTTGACAGCTGATCAGATGCTGCCAGGAAGCACTGTATTCCTGCCCACTGCACTGCACCAGTATTGCACTTTCTAGAAAATTAAATCCTCCCTTTGCATCTTACCTATATCCATGAAGCCACTTTTGAAGACAGTTTTACTTTCTCCTGGCTATCACCTCAGTGAGAGATAATGGACTCCATGTAACCAAATATTATTGGTTCTTTTAAAATGAAATTTCTCTTCACTCAGCTTGAAAAGATTTACATAACTGGAATAACCTAGGCCTATTACTGGTTTCTTGGAAGACACCACTAAGAATAATCTTATCTCTCATTTTAATTACTGTTTTCAAGTTCTTACAGTCCTTGTCCCAGTTACATCTTGTTGCAAAAACCACCAGAGAATGATACATTAAAATTTATTCAGACAGGTGGCAGATACAAAATTAAAGCTAATAACGCTATGAGAAAAGAAATCAGAGGTGGTTTGGCAGTCCTGAGCCTTTACTCTTTGGTCACTTGGTTACACTGGTTGTAAAACCAGTGCACTAATGACTGGTGCTGTGCAACAGGCTGTGTGTCACAGCTTGGTACACAGGGTTGTAATGTCATGTATGACATTGCATGATACAGTAAAAAGCAGAAAACCTTCTGCCCTTCTGCCCATCAAACAGCAGAGGCCAAAGAATTGCAAGGATCCCAACAAAAATTACCAGTTGACTCTTCAAAAAAGCAGAATTCTGCTCAGCTGGCTTACAGAAGTCAGCATTTGGGCATGGGTTTGCCTGCATTCCCATGCTTTTTTTCTCTCCTGTATTCTCCAGTTCAGAGTTTTCCTTTGCTCAAGGTGTGTAAGAAGCTGAACTCTGGCGAGTAAGTAAATCAGTATTTAATGAGTCAACCCAAGGCAATGGGTTCTTAGTGAGTACTCAATAATAGTACTATATTGTACTCAATAGTACTAAATAGCTGACAATAAATGTGCATGTATTGTATTAGTTTCCATTGCACTTTCAGGAGGAAATTATCTCGTAGGTTTCAAAAATCCTGGCAGTCACACAAAGTGTAGAAAAAGGTTGCCCATGTGAGCATTTAGACCAATTTTAAACTCCACAATTTTCTTGCTTGACCAAGTACAGTGAAATTTTTTACGGACAAGCTTGAGCAGCTTTAAAAGCACCCCCATATATACTTAATATACTATTGCACAAAGCATGTCTGTAAATCCTCACCATTAGTAAAAATTGCCAAAAAAAAAAAAACAAACAGTTAAGTTAAACACTTAAAAGTTGCAACTGATCAAAATGAGTGTTGCTGGTGTAATCTTAGTTAAGTGTTCAGTTTGGGTGCACTGTGGTACCTGTCTTTAATTGCATGCTTATATATGTTCCTTCCTAAAGACCCCATCTCATTCAGTGAACAAAAAAACAATTATAAAATAATGGAGAGCTATTTTGTTTTCTCTCTAGGTTCATGCTGCAGCTAGACATTATGAAAACTGTTTTTGCAATATTTAGTTGCAAAACTGAGACTTGACTGAGGATGGCTTACAGCTCATAGCTCATCTCTTGGCACAAAATATATATTTCCTTTCCCTGAAAAATTTCATGTCTCTTTCCGAGTGGACAGGAGCACTAAATCCTCTTAGAAAAAAAACGTTCTCTAATATTTTCAGGCCTGGCAAATCAATTAGTTATTTTTTATTCTACTTTCAGAAATACTTATACTGTTTTGCTGGCATTTTCTCCACATATTTCGCCTGAAGCACACACTGAGGACAATTAATGTTTGATGAAATTCTAAACACATGAAATCAATATAGTCTCAATGTAGTAAGATTGGGCAATGTGAATTATAAGTGACGATCTCAGCCTACTAATAATATATTTTAAAGGACCAAAGCATGCTACACGTATCCAGAAATTCTGCTATTGTTGGAGGTGTCAGAGAGAAAGGAAAGGATTACATGGTTTACCAACAGCTAGGAAAACAGTTTTCTAAATACCAGTCAATGGCTGTTGAAGTTGGGGGAGGAAAAAAAAACCAAAACCAGAAAAATACAATGCAAAATAAAGGCAAGTTTGCCTCTTCAGCAAGTTACATATAAAGAAATTTTCAGTGTAAAGCATTTTATCTACACATCTAAAAGTAGCATCTTTAAAGACAAGGACTGAATGCTCAGTGTGGGCATCACCACAGAAGGCCCCCCAAAACCTGCAAATAGCAAGAGATAGCAATGCTGCCAACCACTTTCAGGTTGCACGTTTTCAGGGGTTGGCCTCACAGCCAGTGGAGAGTTGGCCCAGATTCTGCAAAGCCCAGACACACAGTAAGTGAATCCTACAGCCTGGAGCTGCTCATGTGCCCAAGGCCTTCATCACCTAAAAGGCAGCACTGACAAACTCTCTCTTTCTGGTTAAGCAGAGCAAAGCTTGCACTTGACAGAGAGTGACCAGCTGGAGGAGCACAACAATTTATAACCTGCAGCTAGACAGGCTTGCACCATGAGCTCATCAAATCTTCAACAAAATAGGTCAAGCTTGGTCAGTGCTCAGATGAGATGCATACTAGGGAAGACACAGATGCTGTTGGAAACACTTTGGGATTTGGATTTAGGATTCAGGTGACAAAACTGCTAAGGCTGAGCCTCAATTTTAGGCTAGATTCCCAGATGTCTGAGGTACATAAAACAGGCCCCTGGTCTGTCATGCAGAAGGGCACTGTACTTCCAGAACCATATTTCTCATTTTTCAGATGAGAAATAAAATTACAGTCCTGCCTTGGTATTAATTAAATAAATCATTCTTGTCTTTGCTTGTGGACATGTCATTTCCAGAGGCAACATAAATGGAGAAATGGAGCTTGTTTGGTTTCTGTGATCCTGGTACAACCTGCTGGCCCTCTCTCTGCAAAATCCCATTTTAAAGCTTTTCAATACAAGGGCACAAAAAGCAAGACATTTACATTCCTTTAAGACTGAAAATATCATGAGAGCTTTCTTGGAAGACATAGGAAAAATAAGGCAAATTATAATATCTATGGCTTTACAGATACATTCCTGTTCTTTTATATTCACATTTCCCATCCATTCACACTCCCACTTACCAGCCTTTGCTTCAGCTCATTTCCCTAGTTCCTCTTCTAATGTGGTTTTATCCTTATGTTGATTTTAAGATCCTTGCTTTAAGTACTGTATCTTTTTCTTTACCTGCAAAACACAGTATGAATGTAAAATTTTATGTGTAGCTGTCATGCTCAAAAAACCCATGCAACTTTTTATCTTCAAATACTTAGGCAATGACAGCTATGCTTCTTGGGAAATTAACTAGTCAGAATGTAACTCATCAAACTAAAATTTAGCCAGGACACCAAATTGACACCACAGGCTCAAGAGGAAAGTGCTTAAGAGGATTCTGGTAATTACAAATGGCCAGGACTCTGCTCTCCTATCTCAGTCACAGTAGAACATCTCCTGCATACTGTGTGATGCAAGATGATGCAGAGTAAACACTAAGAACAGAATTAATTTAAATACCTCACGTTCTCTCTATGATTTCATTGCTCAGAGGAATCAGTTTATCAGTCTACAAAAGAATAGATTTCTGTATTTATATTCTTCTAAGCTGAAAAGCATCCACATACCACGTGCTTGCTTTGTTTTAATTTTTGTTTTTCTTTGCTTTGTGGTCATTCATCTTTGATGAAAGTGAATCAGAGAACCAATGCCTTCCTTATTGTTGATTTGTGGTATATAATCAGGTTAAAGACAGATCACTGGTCTCCTCCATACTACAGTACCATTTATAACAGGCAATTATCCCTGCATGGTGCAGTTGTCATGATCTAGTGATTGTAAAAGCTTGTTATCAATGTGGAGCCAGCTAAATGCTGTGTGTTTCTCTTTAAAGATGATTTGATTTTCCAGAGCTGTCTGTAATCCTTTAAGTTTTCTCTAGTGCAGCTCAGCTCTCAATCAACACACAAATGGGGTACTTGGATGTGAAGCATGTGGGGCAGAACCTGTGAACTGCTCCCACCTACTCCAGGTAAGGTCAATAGTACAGAAAAGAAAAACCACCAGTGTGCTTATGCTGGGAAATCTCCAGCCCTTGCACTGCACTGTTAGGAAGCCCTACTAATGGCAGTGAAAATGTGCAAATGCCAAAATAATGGGCAAGGGGGGTTGAATACAATGGCATTGTTTACAGAAAGGGAATGTACCAAAGCACTGAAGTTGGTTTTAAAATTAGCTGAAGAAAATGTGAAGAGGTCAAAGTCTTAATGACCTCAGTTCCACAGTAAGCCACTAATTAGGTCTACGATGAATAAATGGGAACAAAATAAGGAGTGACAGATTAGGTCAGCCCTTGTCTTGTCTTTCCTCCTGGGGCCTATGATTGTGCCTACACTGTCTTTTAATAGTAATGAGGACTGGAATTGCAATGTGTTATACACTACACAAACATACACTGAAATGCTGCATTTGCTCTTTGATGCTGTAAAGCATGGGAAGAACAGCTCTTCCTTCCCAGCTGATGTTTGTGCAGCTCCTTCAGATGGGCCTGCACTTGCCTTCATTTTTTTCTCCTGGCCTCCTGCTGTCCCTGTGCAGTAATCCCCACATTTGCTTCTCCTCTGCCTCTTTATGCAGCTTACATTGTGCCTATGCTCTGTGATTATTTCTCTCTTCCATGTATTTACCAGCCTGGTCATTTTGCTCTCTCTCTCCCTCCTTCCCATGTAATGAAGATCTCATTCATTTTTTCAAATCTCATTTACCCAATCTCCTTTACCCCATTCACACTTTAAGTGTGTAAAAAACTGAAAATACAATGGCCTTAAGCTCCCCATTCCACCACTTAACATGGAAAATAAGACCTTAATCTATCAACAGACTGTCTGTGTGCTGAGTGTTCCAGAGGACCCAAAATACCTGTTGGAGGATGCTAGCCCTACTCTGGTGGCTCTTACCAGAAGCTGAGAACCATCATAGTGCAGCAGTGCTGCTCCACTGACATCCATCCCTTCCTCATTACTGGTGGTGAGAAACAGAAATGACTGGAAGTGGCCTTAAACCTGTTAGTAAACCAACTTCTGAGAGCAGCAGCCTGGTCCCTTGTATAAATTCCAACAGCATGCAAGTCCAGAGGCAAAGAACATTATCCTCTGCCCTTTTTTTCTGCAAGTTAACTGTTTCTTCCTAGAGTCATACACATACATACAGCTTGCTGAAGAAAGATTTCTAGAAGCCTTGAATATTGCATCACTCCAGATGTATCACTCTTCAAAATCACAGAATCATAGAATGGGCTGGGTTGGAAGGGACCTCAGAGCTCATCAAGTCCAACCCTTGATCCACTCCCGCTGCAGTTCCCAGCCCATGGCACTGAGTGCCACATCCAGGCTCTTTTGAAATATCTCCAGGGATGGAGAATCCACCACTTCCCTGGGCAGCCCATTCCAATGGCTGATCACCCTCTCCGTAAAGAAATTCTTTCTAATGTCCAACCTAAATCAACCTAAATCCATCAGAGTTCCTCAGACCCCACAGGATCTGTACTTTGGGGATTCCTGGACATGCTGTACATTTCTGGATTCAGACCAATTGCACAGACCCCCAGTTCAGCTTCACATATGTCACAAGCAGTCATTCAGCACTGAGAAACCCCTCTGAGACACCATCAGTTTCCTGAGAAGACTGTTGCAGTCAGCTCCCACAGTGCCAACCAATCCAGAATCGTTTTGTATTCCTCTTGCTAGGATTTACCACTCCTGTGCATCTCTTAGCAAGGAGGGTGAGGGGTGTCTTTTTTTCCTTTTAAAAATCAGGGGCTACCAAGAACACAAATGCCATTTAAAGAAAAAATATTAGCAGCACTGTAAGCTATTACATCACTGGGGATCTGGCAAATGTTAGATCAATGTCCTTACCTTAATATAATGAATGGCTAAACATCACAGATGAGACCACTCCACCAACATATATTATCAAGGTGTACAAACTATCAAGAAGAAAGTAGCCTGCAGGTATGCAGGTGTTGCTTATGCAGGGTGGAGCAGAGCTCAGCAACAACATTTAGGGAAGGAGGCCAGTGCTTTTAAAGGGACCATGCTTCTATTACCAGTAAAAAACCAAAACCCATTAGTTAATACTTCTTTCTTCTTCTTTTTCTTTTTTTTATTTCTTTTTTTTTTCCTGTCAAAGAACTTGCCATAATTAGGAATGCTGTAGCTCTTGTCATGTTGTTAGTCTTTATTTCATTCATGATCAGTACTTTAATCACCAGACACACATTTACTGGGTAGCTAGGAGGACTTTAGCCCTTTCATTAGGGCTGGGCCAGAGGACTGAGCATTACACAGCTTTCCTCCCACCTCCCCACTCGTATTTTATTCACAGTTAGAACAAATGCCAGCATAATTCTCACTGATTTGTCATGCATACAGAGACATGCATGCAGCAAAGACCTTGATGACAGAACTTTCTTCCTCTTCATTGTAAGGAAATTGATGTTAGCCTCCTAGCATTAACATGTATGGGAGCAGACTCAGTTACATGCAGCTCCCAGCAGATCTTGTGATCCCAGAGCCTCGCTTTCAGCAAGACAGATGTGATAAAATCTTTCCTCCTTCTTCAATAACATGACTACTAAATGTAGAAATTCCCTTCTCCCCTCTCCCTTTGCCAATATTTGTCTTATCTCCAGTTCTTCCTTAGACATAATTTCAAACATGAAAGACATGTCTATACTATGAACAGGCAACCTTAATTCTGGCATGAGATCCATGGCACATTGCAGTTTAGTGCTAGAGAGTCGAATCTTAAGATCTGGCATCCATAAAACATGGCAACTGGAATTTCTGCTGGATACTCCCTGCTTCCCAAGTGATACTGTGCCTGGGGTCAGCATGCTCTCTCTTCTGAAGGCAACATCAGCTCCACTACAGATTTCTTTCTAATGCATGTGCACAGCTGAAAAAATGTGGCAAGCATTCATGAAATGGGCTCACTGTTAAATAATACATCCAACAAGTAAAGGGAACCATCCTGCAGCCTTCCTGGAACTTTGGCAGCATTGCTGAGAGATCGTCTGCAAATTACTAGAGGTGGGTATTACATGTATGCTGTACGCAATAGATAAAAGTGATTTTAAGGGGCAGTGTATATTGACAAAGCAACACCTCTAGGAATATAATAGGATCACTGGCATAAGCAGTAAAGACACGAAAATAAAACTGGGGAGGTAAGTCCAAAGTATGCAAAAGGCTACAACCATCCTTAACCCACTAGATTAACTTGCTAGATTATTGTATCCAAATATCACAGTAACTATACCTTAACCTGAGCTCACAGAATACTCCCAAACTCCTGGATGTGCATCTCAGCTATATTTCAGCCTCATATCAGAGAGAAAGAAGATGTGTTCATCTCGCTCCCATTATGTCTTTCACTACAGGGAGAAAAACAGAAAAACACTAGCTGAAAAGGAACTCCTTCTCCCTCTCCTTCTCCTTCTCTCTCTCTCCTTCTCCCTCTCCTTCTCCTCCCCTCTCCTTCTCCTCTCCTTCTCCCTCTCCCTCTCCTTCTCCTCTCCTCTCCCTCTCCTCTCCTCTCCTCTCCTCTCCTCTCCTCTCCTCTCCTCTCCTCTCCTCTCCTCTCCTCTCCTCTCCTCTCCTCTCCTCTCCTCTCCTCTCCTCTCCTCTCCTCTCCTCTCCTCTCCTCTCCTCTTCTCTCCTCTCCACTCCTCTCCTCTCCTCTCCTCTCCTCTCCCCCTATCACTTTTGCCTGACACTTAAGACTATTCCCCTTGCCCAGGAGAAGCAAATACTGGGATGTGAATGCTTTACAACTTGATGCTAAAAGAGGCCACAGATGGGGAATCAGTTTGATCAGCGTGGGAGGGATCAGCTCAAAATAACAGCAAGGCAAACTATACCATAAAAAATGGCATGGCTGAAAGGAAAGTTTTGAGCATAAATTAATACTGACCTTAGCCAGTGTAACACTTCAACATCTGCAGCTGTGTAGTTACTAGGGACTTATCTGGCTTCATATGCTTTTTCACATCTGTCTCCTAAATCAGAAACAGAAATACAAAAATCTGACACAACGGGACGTTGTATGGATTTGTGACACTCCCTGAAGGCCTTGAGGTCTTTAAATTAACAAAGACAGTACAATGGGTATAATACAGGTATAATATTCTCTTTGTGACAGGTATAATACCAGTCTAACATTGTGCCTGTTCCACCGTGCAATGGAAAATCTGTATCTGCTTTCCTCTGACGAGCTCTCTGAAACTTCCAAACATGGGTAAACACAACTACAGTATATGAGACAATAAGTTTGGCATACTTGCAAGAAACTTCATACTTCTGAGATGAGCAAAATGTATAAACTCAATTCATATTTATTGCCTTGCACCACCACGTGTAAGCAAAAGCAACAGCAGGAACAGATCGTGAGAGGACAGAGAGATTCCCACAGTTCAGCTCATAGGGTTTTTTCATAATTCTTCATAATTTTCCACATCCCTAGCAACTTCCAAAGACTAGGCTGAGAAGCCTTAATAGAAATGGGCATGACAGTGTTACTCAACAGGAGTAACAACATTTTCAGCGTGTAGCATGAGTTAGAGAAATGAGTGGTATGTTGTATTTCCCCTGCCTGCATCATCTCAGGTTGTGTTAAGGTCCAGTCTAAACGACAAGGTGATGAAATTGCCTAGGTGTAACATACCTTCATTTCAGCAGCATGCATGACACAAAGTACTAAAAACCCTAAAGTATAACAGTCTTGAATAATATGGTTCTAAATCTTCAGGTGGCACTTTCATGTTATTGCCCCGTGCTTACAAAACGTGGGACTTGTTCTTAAATTACATTCTAAGCTTGTAGAAAAAGACACCACCAAATCAAAATGCAATAGCTTTTGTCCTCATTTTGAACAGTTGAACAACTAATTTATAAACACTTGCATTCTTTTATATCTTTATATTATCAAAATACATTTTAGGTTAAAAAAAAAAAGGTGAAATTTCAAATGGGCAGTGCAAATTGATGCAATTTAAATGCAGTAGGAGATTTAAGGACACAAAGCCAGAAATACATAACAAAAATCAAGCAAACACGTATGCACTCACAGTCACAGGCAAAAAAGGTCAACTTCAATTTATAGTTATTAAGATGAAAAAAAATTGTGTGATTCTCTTTAGAGAGCCACCAATGTAACTTGTACCTTACAGCAAGCAAATAAGGTTCTCATACAGGAGAACAGAGAAAGGGACTGCAGACACAGGCTAAACAAAAATAGTGGTGACAGATGTGAAAGGTAATAGAGATACTCCTTACATGGCAGGAAACTATTTTATATTGAATTTCTTTTCTGCTGAATTAGCATAACAGAACAACTCAGACAAATCAGCACTAGTGGAAAAGAAGGGCTACAGCAGCAAGATGGGTTTAGACAACTGAAAAAGGAGCCACAGCTCTGGACACCATCTGACAAGCTACAAGTCTGCCACTCAGAAGCAGCAGTGATCTCAGACACATCACGTATCAAACATTCAGGTTCAGTGATCCTGGCAAAAGCACAGGAGGAAGTTGCATGGCCCACACTCTAAGGTCTGAATGGCCAGTCCAAGAGGACTGGAAAATGCAGGCAGGCAAGCACACTGCTGCTGAGAAGAGAGAAAACTTCAGCCAGGATCAGAGCACTCTACAGGACAAGGTAACAATTGGTATCTGGTACAAAAAGCAACTTGCACACCACAGCATCCTGGCACCTCACTTGGCAAGCAGTGCTCAGCATTGCTCCACAGGCACAGCCTTCAAAAATAAAAAAACCTTTCAGTACACAAAAGGGCTGCTGTATGGAGCTGGTGTCCTCAGTTCCACAGAGGACAGGGAGTGGAAGGGCTTGGCAGCAGATGCTATGGCACAGCTCAGTTCTCTCGGGTGGGCAGAGTCTGAAGGAACACAACAGCTTCCCTAGAGAAACCCAGCAAGCTGCTGTGACTGAGGGGATGCTTTACAAGTAGCTCTAATGCCATGCAGTATGATTATCATCATTATAATTAGTAATGTGGTTATATGGGCCTACCTCTCCCCGTGTCTTGCTTTAGTGAAAAAGTTTTTCTCTTCTTGATTCTTATTAGATACTGGAACTTGCCCAAAGATGGTCTGTTCTAAAAGCATTTTATAGCCTGCTAAATATCTATGCATGTGGCTAATCTGGCTTAAGCTGATATGAGGATGATGTCTGTTCATGGAAGGAATATTTTGGATTTGGGCTCAGTTGGCTGAAGTTTTGACTGACTTAAGATGATTTCCTGCATCTCATTTGGTGATATTATAGCACCATCTCTCATTAAATACATCTTTAAATTACCCTGAACTCATCTCGTCTGTGATTTCAAGGGTTCATTTGAAAACAGACACAATCAATTAATGGAGTAGATTACTTAGAGCAAGGGAATTATGAAAGTGTGATTTCTGCAGAAAAAAATTACAACTCTAAAGTGAATTTAAATTTTAAAAGCCATCTTTATCCTTTTTCTTGACTCTTTTTTCCCCATGAGCACTGAAGCTCTAGGATACATGTATACAGATAGCTCAATTTATTTTTGCACCTAAGGATAAGTATGACAGAAAAAGATACATGCACACAGTGAGGGGCTTTTTTCCCAGCCATAAATAGAAAAGGAGTTATCCTAAATACTGGTAAACATGGTCACTTCTGGCATGAGTTTTCCCTGAAAACAGTGTACACAGGTTTATTGTATCACTGCTTCTGCTCACACCCTTTGCATCACCTCTTGTTCTCTCTTTCTGACTGCAGCCCACCAGGACACCCCCAACAGTTACAGCTGTACAGATATTTCTTTCAGGTTCCCAGCTGTTATCCCAGTCTTCTTCCAACCCCACCACCTCATTCCTATCCTCTGCTGCCTCCTCAGTCATGTTGTGACAACTTTTTGTAGGGTTGTCACAAGGCTGCTTTAGGGAAAAAGTGTGATGCTGTTCTCAGCTCTGTAGGCAAAGCATGGGCTACATGCACACCATGAGTCCAGATTTTCCATTTTTTCCTCTATGCTCCTTAGTCATGTGTATTCTAAAATTCAGGCTTTTAAACTTCAGTGATTACAGCCAACACTAAAAAGCATCCATAACTCTCTTCATGTCTACAAGGTTCTTTCAAGTAAATCCAGCATTTCTTGAGAAGTTAAATCTGGTTGTTTTGTGGTTATTTGGAATGGAAAATAGAAAGCCTGGGTAACTGGAACTTTAAAAAAAAATTGACAGCAAATCCAGTTTAGTTTTTGGCATTGCATTTTGTTTGTCTCAGCAGTAATAACAGTTATTATGTTTTAAAACAAATATCTAGCTACCAAACAGGTGAGAGGTGTTTCAAAAACCAAAAGCCACTCTATTTTTTTCGAGTTGTTTGACAAGGTGATTCATTTACACACTCCTTACTAAATCAAAGGTCATTTTAATAGGAGGAGAAATCTAGGATTGCCTGAGATGGATAACTGGGTCACGTTACCCTTTGGAAGAAGTCAGTGAACAAAATGTGGTACAGAAAAAATCCACTGCCTCTCCCCTTGGAGCCCTCATGCAAATATGCTCTGGAAACCTGCTTTGTCTCCTTTTCTTGGGCTCAACCACAGGATCAGGCCTACAGGAATATACTTTCACTAACACCTTAAGCAGTCACTGCTGCTGAAACAAAACACCTCTCTTTCCCTCCACTTCCATTCCCCTCTCCTGCCAGTCCCCTTGCCACTTATTTGTTAAGCTGATCTTCATTAAAGCTAAGCAATGGTTTTGTTGGTTTGGCTTTGGTGCCTGGCACAATTCATCAGCTGGCTGTGTAAATGCTGGTGCTGGCACAAGGTGGGAGATGGTGAGGAAGCAAAAAACAAGAGCCAGGTGGGACTTCAGCAGGGTGAGCTCTGGGTGCAGCTGGAAAATGCAGCCAAGCCAATTCAGTAGCTTGCTGCTGCCAAAAACATCAGTCCCACACCTTCCTTCCCCTCTGCTCAACACCTGCCTGCAGCTGGGGAGCCAGGTCCTTCTTCCTTGTGCAGCTCTAAAGCCCAAGCAACTTTGCAGTGAGCCAAGCTCAGCTCATTAAGCCATGAGACAACTCTTGTTGTGTTTTTGAGAGCTGGAACAGCTCACTGAAGAATCAGAGGAATAGTAGAGCCAGGGCAAGAGAAGTGTACAGCCAACAGATGGGAGACAGGCTGAGGGGGTGGACAGAACCACCCCCTTCCAGCAGCAGCAATGACCTGTTAGTTTGGCTCAACTGGATCTTCTAACTTTACTCTTGCACTGTATTGGGCAGAAGTGCTGCCCTATGTCAGCTAGAAGTGTTGTGAAACATTATCCTATGTCTCATTTCAGCCATGCAGGTAAGCAAGACTTCAATGAGCAATTCATGTACCTGCAGTTAAGAATATGCTGATACACACTTTGCATTAAAGCCCTATCTCAGGAGCCACATATAATTTCACTGGAAGCTCAACAAATAGCCTTCAGAGAGGTTCACTGCTCTGCATTTCAAAAATCTGGACCATTATGCCACTTTCTTCTGAGTGATAGCTTCAAGCACTTGCTATTGATTTAAATTTTGAACTAGTTTGTTTTGATTCAAAACATCATTACACCCACAACTTCATTTGTATTGAGTTACTATCCAAGACTTCACACAAATTACCTCATCAGCTCGCCAGAGGTCCAGGGCTGTGGTTCCCTGTGCAGACACTGCTGGCTGCAGGAACTCCCAGCATTGCCCTTCTCTGTCCTTCCCTCATGGGGCTGCACCTTGTCCCTCCAGCTTCGTGGCTTTGTGAGGCTCCACTGCAAGCTGGACAACCAAACTCAGACACAAGAAAAGTACTCCAGCTGCCCCCTTTTAGTTCTGGGGGAAGGTAGTGCCTCAGGCTGTAGTTTCAGCAGTAATGCTGGCTTATTGTATAGCCAAACACTGTAATTTCCCCTTTGCACACACACAGTTTATACCTGCCCACATTTCACTGACAGAACCCTTTTCCTTGCATGGCTGTGCTAGGAATGGGAATACAGGACCTATCAAGCTGTAACATACTCTGGGAAAGTAGAACAACAACTTAATCCTTCTTTTGAGGGGTACATGGCTGGTGTGACATGCTGATATGATTGGTTAAACAGATACTTCTAGGCATTGTGCTTACAGTCATCCCCACTGTTCCTTTCACTACCCCAGTGGCATATTCCCATCCTTGGGTTTCTTCCTGCATCATTCCAGAAAACTGGCACTTGAGTTCTGTGTAAAAGTCTGTATTGGTAGATGGCTCTAAGAAAGAGAAATTCTCTGTCAGCCTTGCTATTATGCAGGCAGGTTGTATTTTCAAACAAGCCAAGGCTCAAAACAGTCCCAAAATTCACCTAAAAAGTCACAAAACAATCAAGGGCATCTGAATCTGTAGTTACCTTCTCCAGAAGATCATCCAGTATGGAAAAAGAAAATCTACTGAACAAGACTGAAGCACCCTTTGCACTACCAACAGGCACAACAGGATGTTCTGGGTGCCCCAGGCATTACTGGCTTTGGCAGAGCAGACCTGCCATATGCAAACCAGTTAAACTGGCTCCAGAAGTACCACAGAAGCCCCAAGGCAGGTAGCTGTTCATCTGAGGGGGACGGACACAGGAACTGCAAGTAATGTCAGAGGGCTTTTCCCCATTACTGTTGTCATTTTTGTTTGCCAGGGTCTCTGGCCTGGCAAGTATGACAGGAAAGTATGGAAGCTGTGGAGATGTTAATTCTGCTCTGTCTGAATATTGGACCCCTGGTGAAATCTGCACCGTGGCAGGTTCTGCACAGCACTCATCTGCCCACAGTCAGCGTGGAAGTTGGTGTAGTCTGACAGTGAGTTGGCCAGCAGTGTTTTGACAGAGCACGGTAGGTGAAGGGATTGTGATTATGTTATAAATGCTGCTGGTTTTGTTGCATCTGTGATAGTTTTTCTGATGATGAAATAGGGTTCCTACTCTGATAAGGAAGAGGTGGGGCATAATATTAACCAACCAAGTAGCTGGGAGCAAGTCCTGGGCTGTTTGTGTAATGGTTCTTTGGGTGGACTGCAAGTTTGGGAGAGACCATTTCTGCTCTTTATTAAGCAAACAGGAGGGATAATTTCCATGTCAACACCGTTAACTACTTCAGCAGTAAGGAGGAGATAAAGTCACAGTCTTCTTAATTAACTGTGAGCAATGTCTCATTTTGCTGCCACATTTAAATGGTATTTAAGAGAAACTTGATTTCTGTGCCTCCCAAGAAAGAAGTTCAGTGGAACTCAGAACACATTCAAGCCAAATCAAGGTGTCCAGGCATCTTGACAGTAGTTTGCTACTGTCTTTTGATGACCCATGCAAATAGGGCTTATTCTGGGGGTCAGACTTAAAAGACAGTGCTCCACTTATCTCTGGTCCCCACTCCTGTCAGAACAGCTTTATTTTGTTAGAACTTCCCAAAATGTTCAACACCTTTGTGGAAATGAAGTCACACAAGATGGGGTTAGAGGATCCAGCAGCTCAGAGCTCACCACTGCTGCTCACCTTGTCTCCCAACAGTGTGATTACTCAGTTTACTGCTGCTGTCCTCAGAGCTTGTCAGACCTGTTTCCTGTGCCAGATTAAACCACTGATCTCTGGAGTGAAGTGATCTAGGAAAAAAAGGAAGTGCCTAGTCTTTTACTGGTCAAGTGATCTTTACAAAAAGCATAAGAACATACAACATATACCAGAAATCATTCAAAGGTGGGGACAGAACACATGGTTGAGTGCAATGGAGTTGGGAAGTTATCAGTAATTATATTTCTAATATACAGAGCCCATTAAGATTCAATATTCCCCACTTTCCTTGATATCACCTGCTCTAAACCAGTCAAGTTTTGCCTTTAGAGCAACAATACCGTGGTTATTTTATTACTTGTTGGTGAGTGAACTCTAACATGGCCTAGATTTCTGTTCCTGACAAGGCAAACTTCATTAGCATGTTCATGGGATTAGATAATTAGGTTGAAGCTAGCTAACATTCTCAAAAATTAATCTTTTACCTAAGTCTAGACAGCCATATCTAAAGAACAAGCAAGTGACACAGGTTCATATACTGGTTTTACAACAAACAAACAAACAAACAGAAAACCCACACAAAACCAAAAAGAACACCAACAAACAAAAACAAACAAAAAAAACCCCAACAAACCGACCAACCAACCAACCAAAAAACCACACACAAAACCAAAAAAACAAAACAAAACAAAAAACAAAAAAACCCAACCAAACAGGTGATAATCCACTGAATCACACTTTTGCATTTTCAGGTTACAAATGTGTAAAGTTAACAACAAAGTCAGTATGAGCAAGAGATCAGCGATGGGAAAAGTAAACTACAAATTCAAAAGAAACTGATGTCAGTAAGAAGGGAAATCTTGAGGAACTTGCAAGTATTTTAATCTAGACACTGGAAGAGTAGTTTAGAATCCTAAATCACACCAATTCACAGAACTACCTGGATTTTGCAAAAATGTTGGCATAAAGTCCTGGCACTGACTCTTGCTCCCACACCATAGTAGCTCACTGAGGCAGGCAGGATATTTGATCTGTTTTAAATAACACAAATACAAGTCTTGTAAAGTATTTGAAAAAAGTTGCAGTTGTTCACTGGGCTACCTCACAAGAGCAGGGATGTATTTCCTAGCCACTTTGTATCTCAAAAAGATACAACCTTGCAATCAAGATAAATTCAGCATGATCAGGTGGTGGTGGGGGGGTGCACTGCCTACATAAAAGCTTTTATGTCAAAGTACTTTAAGATGACCAAACATAATTTACAGGGAAACAAAGACGGGGAATTTCTTCTTCCATCCCTAGCTAGCCAGAAGGCTGTTCCATTTTTATATTTAAGCTAGCTGCTGACCAGTGATTTCTTTACATCCAGCCTTACTTCCCAAAACAGTCTTCACCTGTTGCTGAAAACAAAAGAAAAAAAAAAAGGAGTTCAAGGCTGATACAGCCTTTAGAATCAGTTTTGTTGAAAAAGACACTTAAGAGCACCAAATCCAACTGTTAGCCCAACACTGCCAAGCCCACCACTAAGCCATATCCCTAAGTACCACATTTACACAGCTTTTAATACCTCCAGGGATGGTGACTCCACCACTGCCCTGGGCAGGCTGCTCCAGTGCCTGACAACCCTTTCACTGAATAAATTTTCCCTAATATCCCATCTAAACTTCTCCTGGTGCAATCAGTTCTGCTTTGGGAAGTTTTCCAACTCCTGTTTGTCTTTGAAAATATTGTTCGCGTTTTTAGTCCTTTTCTAACCTTTTATCTGTTGTGTGCCTGTTTATTTGTACCTCTGCTTTCTTGCCTGCCCCAGCCCCGGTGTCCCAGTTCCCCAAGTGAAACATTTCACGCCTCCTATTCTCCCTTTGCCAAGACTCTGCATACAGCACAGAGCATGTGCAGTCTCCATCCAGGCAAAGCTCTTCAAACTCTCCTCCCCGTGTTCCAGCACCTCTAGCTGGTTCTCTGCACTCCTCAGAGCCTCATCAAAGCACTGCCTCCAGGGTCTTCCCCTCATTTCCCTAATACCTGCATCTTCTGCTTGCAAAGACACCTCCTCAGACAGCTCTGAGCCTCCTCAGACAGCCTCCTGCCCTAAAACCTTGCCCTTCAGAGCTCTGTCCCACAGCTCTATGCCCAAACCAGAGAGCCTGGGCTCGGGCAGAAGAGGAAGCACCACTGGGCTTCCAGCACTGCCGCAGCAGCCTGGCTTACCCTGGCCAGGAGAGGGAAGAGCACAGAGGCAGAGGAAGCAGCTTCTTCCCAGATCAGTAGCAGTGCTGTGGCACAGGAGGCAGCTCAGTCCCAGCTGTAACCCTTCTTCCCAGTCACTTCCTTTCCAGTCATCCTGAGGAGGCTGGTAGAAATGTCAAACTCTTCATAAAAGTGCTAGAAAGAAGCGATTTATTAATTTTTTAAAAATTTAATTTTATTTTTTATGGGGGCGGGAGTTGGGGAGTTGGAGAGGGAGAAAATTAGGAGAGAAAAAAACAAAGGTTGGATAGAATATTTCTGACCTTCCTCCATCCTTATCTAGGGAACGACTCCTTCCCACCCCATCCAACATGCAAGCATCACAGACACAGTAACAACACAGCTTGGTGTTTACCATTTTAACATCCTGTCTGATGTTTGCCATCCTTTTCTCTGACTCCAGCCACTTGAAAGCAGAGGCTTTTTCCATGAGCCTGGTTATCCCTCAGTTTCTTACTCTGCTATCTCCTGTCACATTCCCTCCAATCAGCTCCTTTCCTTCTTTTCTTTTCCCCCTTCTCTTTCCTCCTCTCCCAAGATATGCATATTATTTTCTCTCCCTCTTTAAAGCTTCTTCAAATATTAGGCAGGCCTCCCTAGGGAGGTGATACCCTTATCCAACAGAAGTGCCAGACTGAAATACACCTAAGATAATACACTATTCCCAGTGTCCTGCTGGGAATATGCAGTGTTGTCCTTAGCAAGACAGTGGCCTGGCACTTAAAAGCTGTCTGTGAGATTTGTATCATAATCCTTTTCCTCTTCTTGTCAGAGGAATATCCTCTAAAAAGAGTCAGTTTCAGAAAATGAAAATGGAAATATTACTTTCAGTTACTACAAAGTTTTAATTAAGGTAGCAAAATAATAATTCTGTGCTGGGTAAGTCAAATGGAAATCGTCCACCTGGAAAGGCAATTGCTTTTGAAAATTAAAGAGAAACACTTCTTCATTTTAACATCAAGTGCTATCCACTGACCATATCTTTGCTACAAACTCATGAAATCTGGGGGAGTGAGGCCCCTGCATTTCTTCATGGGCTGCAGGAGAGATTTGAGACTACAAAGGTGAATGTCAGGAAATGTATTAGTAATTAGCAATGTAATAGTAATTTATCCTCCTTCCTTTTCTCTCTTCCTCTCCACCCCTGTTCTTCTCTATCAGTTACCTCTGTGATGCTCACAGCAGACTTCTCCCTTGGTTATATATATATATATATGTTCCAGTAGAACATTAACAAAATGTCACACTTTTCCTGACAACACTGTTAACAGTTAATTACTTATGATAACTACTAAATGGTTGAAGTGTTTGCTTTACTGGGCTCTACAAAGATACCTTGGAAAAGCTACAGGGTAAGTTAGTTGCAATGAGAAGTTTGTTGTTTGTTTGCTTTTATTTTTTAAACCATTGTAAGATTTTAATGCTGCAGTATGCAATTAGGCAGATTAGGTTTAGCCTGGTGAACATGAAAAACCTGAACAGACCTCTCTCCTTTCCCCTACAGACCTATTTTTAATGCAGAGATGAGTATATAATTCTCGGTAGAAATAATGGATATTTATTTGTTAAAATATATTTGAATATAAAAATTATTAGTATATGCCCCTATTTTTCCAGCCCTATGTACAATAGTTTTCATCTCATGACTGCCATTAGCATTGCTAGAAATCACAAAATTCCTTTGCATCCTGCAGAAAGGTATCCTCATAGGGCAACACTGTGCCAGTCTGAGTCACCAGTTCCAATCCTACAAGACATCAGTCACATTGATACCAATTAATGTAAGACAAGCGCAGCTCTCCCTCCAATTAGAAACAAAAAAACCAACACTGAAATTGTAACCCCATTACTGTTACAGTTCAAAAGGTCTTCCCAAACCTAAGCCCACTGATACTATAAAAAGTTTATAGTCTGTATGGATTTTCCCTGTGACAGCTATCAGACAAACCTTAACTATTTTTTAACCTTAGGACAATTGTGCCAGCAATCAGGATTATTCACAACATCGTCAGATGCTATTCCTGCTTATAAATACAGCAAATGAATTTGAAAAAACAAATTATTTGCCCACAATTATTCATTAAACCAGTGGTAGAGCTGGTGCTGGAAAATAAGACCTTCCTGGGTCCCAGGGATATGTCATAATTACAAGTGATGATGACCTAACTACTTATGTTATGTATGAATAGTGTAACTGTGCAGATGTGGGGAGTGACTTTAATCTGACTGCAAAGGAAATTGAAGCCATGGAGTTCCCAGATCACAGCAGCTTTCTAGTAAAACTCTTGATCCCTCATATTTCAAAGAAAATGCTATATGCTGCTGCACTAAATCAACACAAACTTAACACAAACAGCATCTCCAATGCAACAGAAATATGATGAATACAAACCTTAGTCTGATCACCAGGCTATAAAGTGGTGCACTGAAAAGAGATCAGAGAAAGGCATCAGTGCAGTTGACAGCAGTTTACCCCGAAGGATCCAGAAGACTTGCATTTGCTACATCCCTGCTAGATGTATTTCCAGGGCAATTACCAGCAAAAGGCTTTCATTTTGGGCTACTTCGGTGCTTTCTGAAAGGCAAACTAATGGCTGCTGCTCATTACCTAGTACATAACCCACAGACTACGTAAAAAGATCATAGAATCATAGAATTGGCTGGGTTGGAAGGGACCTCAGAGATCATCAAGTCCAACCCTTGATCCACTCCCGCTGCAGTTCCCAGCCCATGGCACTGAGTGCCACATCCAGGCTCTTTTGAAATATCTCCAAGGATAGAGAATCCACCCCTTCCCTGGGCAGCCCATTCCAATGTCTGATCACCCTCTCTGCAAAGAAATTCTTTCTAATGTCCAACCTAAACCTCCCCTGGCACAACTTGAGACCTCTTGTGCCCTCTTGTCTTGCTGAGAGTTGCCTGGGAAAAGAGCCCAACCCCCCCCTGGCTCCAACCTCCTTTCAGGGAGTTGTAGAGAGTGATGAGGTCTCCCCTGAGCCTCCTCTTCTCCAGCCTCAACACCCCCAGCTCCCTCAGCCTCTCCTCATAGGATCTGTGCTGGATCCCTTCACCAGCCTTGTTGCTCTTCTCTGGACCTGCTCCAGCACCTCAATCTTCTTCCTGAACTGAGGGGCCCAGAACTGGCACAGATATCAGAGTACCAGGCAAAAAGTATGTGTCTGACAATCTGGGTAAGACTGCTTGCACCCCGGGAGTGCTGGATGCTGTCCCTGCACTGGGATGTGTGGTCTGATCTGCCCATTCCCTACAGAGAGAGGTTCTTGATAGGACCAAATACTTGGATAAAATCCCACTGCAAACCTCAGCAGATGGGGTGGGTGATGGCATCTCCGTGCTGCTGCTTAACCAGCTTCTGAAGCACTGCTGAACAGTGAAAGCTGCCCCTTCTCCTAGGCCCTGTGCAAATGTAAGGGAGCAGCTGAAAGAAAAATCAGCACTCACTTGGACATCTCTGTTGAGTAATGCAAATAGATTTCACTTCTTTGAGGAAGTTTGAAAATTATTCACAAAAAAGATTAGACATAGAATAATCTTAGACTAATAATAGAAATAATATTTTTTCCCCAGTGAAAAGCAAGCATTTGTATTTCTGCCTTTTTTTTAATACCTTATATATATATATAAAATATATATTTTATATATAAATATATAGATAAGAATATATAAATATACCATAGTGTATTTTTATAAAAATATTATATGAAATATATAAATAAATATAAGTATATATTTTTATAGCTTTTCTATACCTTTTTTATAACTTTTTTTTATACCTTTTTTATACCTCTAAAAAACGTTCTGACCTAGTTTGGTCTATCATTCAGAAATCTCTCTGCACTAACCTCTTGAATTCCTCCTATTTCTTCTATGCTTTACAACATAACAAAGCAAGGGTTGTGGGAATAGGAAATGCCTTTCATTAGAAGTGTTACGAATTGGAAAAAACACTGCAGTTTTCAAATATAAAAGATGTTACTCCTTTTTATGTAGACAGTATTTACACTGAACAAAGGCTCCCAGGTGAGTATCAGTGCACTAAAGGAGGAATAAAAATATGTTTGTTTATTGAGAAGGCTTGAATTATATTTTATTTTAGAAAGCTTGTATTTAAGTAGGTCTTCACAAAAGCATTAAGTAGTGTGAACTTTACCAACACTTTTTGTTAAATGCTTAATCCACACCCACATCAAAACAAAGACAGAAGGCTGAGCTCTTTACATATGAGAAGGTGACTTTTCACACATAACCTTAACAGTAAACCTTTTGCTTTTTCAGGGAAACACAAAGTGCCAAGATAGTAAAGTTCCCTTAATTTATGTATCTTCCAAGACTGGAAATCACAAAACTACAGACAACAAACATTGGCTAATCAGTACAGGGGGAAAGGTGCAATGGGAAAACTCAGAAATGGGTTTGTTTAAAAGCTACATTGGGCAGAAAGGACCCTGAGCTATGAATGCTTTTGTTTTGCTAATCTATCTAATTTTCTAGTGACATAAAAAAAAAATAAAATCCTTGAATGAATGATTCTGACTTTGTACTAGTCTGAATTAAGCAGCCGATTCTTAAAAAAAAAAAACAAAAAACAACCCAGTGCTTGGTTTGCATTTAAACAAGACATCCTAAGGACCTGTTTTCCCAAACAAGTCTTTATATGAGAAAAACAACCGCTGATTTTGTAGTCACCACGTGAGTAATTTCTATTAAAGTCCGCAGCGCCTTGCCTACTGTGAGATTTTTTGAACCTATAACTCTTAATCAGTAGAACTGTCAGCTCTGGAGCCTGAGGAAGCTGTCATACAGACAATATTCAAATGTAGTTGTGTTTTTCCCACAGTCCTGTTCAAAGGAAACCCTTGTGTTAGCAAAGCCCGAGAGATTATTACCCTGAAATGGAAGCAGGCAGAGTGAGGAAGGGTCTCCTAACCCAACAGGCACTTTGTGAAAGCAGTGTCTCCCCAGAGCTGCAGCTAAGCACCACCAAGGACATTTAAATCTCTTTCACAAATATAGGATAGAGGTGTTAAGAGTTTGTGGGAAAGTTTTTCTTCAGTGCAGACCATGCTTGATGTTTATTCATATGCTGTAGTAGGCAAATGAGAAACTAAGCACTTTGTAAATGGTTCAGCATTTTGACTGCTCCATCCACTCTACTGACAGAATGGTTTGGCATAATTGCTGGCATACATAATATTTTCAAATGACAATTCTCCAGACAAGCCAGAGCCTGAGCTAACAGAAGTGGAAGGTGAAAAGAAGCTGCCTATGTATACAGCTGAATTCTGGATTATTAAACACAGAATTAAGATTCATAGTTGATACTGTCCACAACATTCCTATACCTTCAGTACTTCCACTTCCACAGCACGGAACTATCTTATTTAAAGCTGTTGCTTTAGATGTGAGAAGCTCATTTCTCTGCTATGCTATTTCCCTGACATTTGACCATAAATGTTTCAAAAAGGACACAGCATGTCTTCAGTGCTTCCTCCTTGTAGTTTTGACTTCACTTTGGTAGTATCACCCAGGTTATGCTGTTGCTTCTGAGTTATGTCAGGCAGTTCCTGGTGGAGTAGCTTCAGCACCACGCTGCTGTGTATTTTGACTTGTAAGACAGGCAAGAGTACATATATGGTCACCTTACTAATGGGAAAAACACTTCATCAGGAGTGACTGGCAGAAAAAAGATGAACAGCACTTTAAATAAATCCAAAAGACAACAAAGTACAGCCAGTAACAAAGGTCTAGGGCTTTCAGAAACCTTTCCATACTACACTGATGCCAAGATACTGTCACGAAATTAAGATGGAGAGCCTGAATTTTCAAATATGACTATTTGGTTGTAGCATCTCAGTGTTTGGCTATCAAACTCCTAACAATTAGCTGCCACCATAATTAAAGGGTACCTTTTGTAGAAGCAGTCAGGAAGGCAAAGATCCAGTGACAGCAAGGAGATTGATCTCAAGAGGGACGCACACAACAGGACAGATGGTCAATATACATTTAGTGGCTGCAGATGTGCCAATCCAGAAGAAAAACTACAGCTGAGTTTCAGCTGTGAGCAGCCTGTAGTGGCACCAGCAGCAGCAGCACGGAGCTGGTGAGAGTGGCCACAAGAAAGAGTTGTAGAGACACAGAAGAAAGATTCCTGTCTGTAAAAAGAAACCTGCATAACACGAACTGTAAGAAGTGTATAATGTATCTGTTTATACCTGGTTTCAGAATACAAGCTCAATACTGAGAATATTTGTCCCTATTGCCACAAAGAAGCACTTTTTGTTTCCATCCTAAACCTTCCAAAGGGCTAATGCCTCTAAAACTTGCCAACACTGCTGCATGAAACGGGTTCTGAAACCTTAATTCTTTTTCCAAAGTAGGAGCAAATCCAGTTTTCCTATCCTGTAATGCTGTTTGGAACAAGAAAATCTTGCAGTAAGAGGTGCTGTCATACCTTACATAATGCAATTTTAGATCCTTTGACTATATTACTTAGGTCAGGCAGGTAATTATGACCAGTGCTGTCTATTCCACCTGGTCAAATTGCATCTTGTGTTACAGAGATTCTCCTTCTTGCAGCCTGTTAGGGAGCTTGCTGTAGCCTCATGCTCTCATATCATCACATATTGCCTTCCCTGCAATCCTGTGGCATTTGCTGTTTTTCTTTCCAGAACTAACTTTCTGGTGGAGAACTGCAAAGAACCTGAAACTCTGAAAAATATGTGACCAGCCTCCCACCCAAGTCACACATTTTATTTCATAGTGCCATATTTTCAAGGCTCTCTTCATGCAGAAAGACTAAAAACATTCTAAAATCTTTTCCAGACCTCACACACTGGGGAGGATAGGCAGCCACAGGCTTTGGTAAGCTGCAGAATGCAAACCTCTGCTGCCAGCTGATCCTTTATCTTCCTACTCTGACTACTAGTCAAGGTAAAAACTGTAATGATAGTTATATTGCTTTTGCTGTCAGACTAAAAAAGCAGTTGTTTTCTACCATAATGACAGAATTCTGGTTTTAGGCTCATGTCAGCTGTGATTATTTTGCAACAAGGCCCATTACAGGGAAGGTCAAGGATGTAAAGGATATTGCATTAATACATGAGATTTTTTTCTTTATCATTAGGAGTTTCAGAAAGTTAAGGAGTTTCTGAGTTTTATAAGAATTACTAATCAAATTTCCCTTTAGCCTTTGTCCTAATGAGAACAAAATCATTATGACCACAGCATCTCTGGGTATATCTTTCTACCAACCTGAATACCTTTTGCATCCATGGGGCAGCTGCAGCTGGATTTGAGAAAGCACAGAGGTCTCAAGGCAATTATACTCTTATTAAGTTTTATGCAAAAAGGAAATGCAAAAAGGACAAAGACCCTGAAAATATGTATTTATGCCTAACAGGGAAAGGCTGAAGCACAAAATTGTTAAACATTGTGGAATCCACAGGGTCCTCCATGGTGGATATTGTCCTGAGCCTTGTCCTCAGCTATGAGCAAAACAAATGTCAGTTGTATCTTGCACAATCTTGGACACTATGTCAAACAACAACAAAATGCAAATGGACAGGAATACTAATGCAAGAATTCTGCTAAATACACCTCCAGACCAGACCATCTTGGCCTGAATAACCAACACTTGGCCTGAATAACAGTCATTATTTTTGTGGGGTTTGACCTTGAATAGTCAGGTTAATCTTACTGGACTCCCTTTGGCCTTGGCACACCAGCTTTCTGAATTAATTTCCAAATCCAGTATGTGATGACTCTGTTTGTACTGGCACATCATAGCCTGACTCATCATCTGAATGGGGCAACATTGGTGAATAATTTAGAATGCTCTAGTACATTGCTTGAAAGGGTCACCTGAATCTCCAGCTTGTTCTGACTACGATGGCACAGCAGACTAGTTTAGAGGATTTACAAGCAGATATCACTGTCTCAGTATTCTTACTGTTTTTCTCCTAAGCATTTGTGACTGGCCACTGTAGCTACAAAATGGAAGTCAGGCTACATGCACCAACTGGTCTTCATGTGTATTGGTCTTCAGGTATTCTAACTACATTCCAAATTACTTTCTAGGCCTTCATCAGCTTCTAATTTTAGTGTCACTGTCCAGAGTTTGTGTCATAAGCCATACCTGTTGCTCTCTGCAACATTGGGATATCCTCCTGGTTTACTCTTAACACTTAAAAAACCCCAATGTAATTCATATACTGAAGTTGTATACTGTGGAAATACCTAGAGTTTTAATAATGTGAGAGAATATTTTGAGCTTTAAGTGAAGACTTTTATTCAAAATACATTGTAATTGTAGCTTGTGCAAGGCCACCTTTTGCTTACTGAACATGCAACCTGAAAGACATAACTGAAACATCCTAGGAAAAAATTAAGTGTCACTGTATATAATGGTGGCAACTGAGAGGCAGCTATTCAGAATGTCACTGTTTTTAATGACCTTTGAGCTAATATTTGTTGTTAATGTAAGGCATTAACACAATACCTCTCTTCTTTTAAAATCTAGTTTGTACAGGCATGTGGATTACCAGACAAAACAACAAAACACAGAGAAGGAAAGGACACCACTGCAGGACTGCATGGGAAAAGCCTATAGTGCAGCTATTCTAGAATGGTTTTGATGGTTTAAGCCTGGAATGACTCCCCACTGTGACATTTTTATCTCAAAAAATCATTGATTTATTTTGGAAGACAGTGCACATACATGCAATTACCTTGAATAGCTATTTTGGCCAACAGCATTAGGTGGGGAAGCATGGAGCATGATTTTCAAAGCCACACGCAGTTTTATTGTCTGGATCACTTCAAAATCTTTGGAAGCTTGTGGTTTAAACCTCAAATCTCAACACAAAAGCTCTAGTCTGTAGCTAGGGTAATATGAAGTGTTTTCTTTTATGTTAGCAGTATTTTATTTCAGCTTATTTAAAAACAAAACCCTGTTCTAAAACCTATTGGTTTTAAATGTGGATTAAAACAAAGAGCAAATATACTGGCAAACAAAAGTGACTGTGTCTATGCATGTATGAGACAGTAAGATGCTTCAAGATAATTTTTAAAGAATTTTTTTAAGCAATTCTGTGTACAGGCTTAGAGCCTAGAACAATTTTCAGCTGGTCAGCCAGAGAACTGCAGGAACTCATGGAATTCAAGATGTCTCTGGAGTGCTTCCAGGGGTTCACAGAAAGATAAGGAAGAAAAAACATCATGGACAAATTTGCAAGCCAGATGGCTGCAGAGCCACAGGAATTGTTACGTGAATCTGCAAACAGGGAGGCTGATCTAAAGTGTTACCAACAGTTAAAAGAGGAGCCACCTGTGCCTGCACAAAGTCCAAGTACAGAAACATCTGGAGAAGTTTGCAAAGTCACTGTTATTTACCAGCCTTGAATCCTGTCAGTATCAATTAAAATACCAATATTGTTAAAGAGCTTGTCCCTTCAGCAATCTATTTTAGTTGGGACATGACAAAATTTTTTGTGTTACTGCTTATTCAGGAAAATGAACATTCTAGACTTAAACCTAAGAGGTTTATGCTTCTTAACTTGAAGCACTATGTAGGCAATATGTTTTAAAAACAACATGATTAACTCAAGAGTGAAAGGAAAAAACAGAAAAATGTAATAAATAACCTATATGTTAATGTTCTGTATTTATATAGAAGGCCAAAATATATTATATATGTGTGTGTGTGTATATATATATATATATATATTTATATAGAGGCCAAAACTGTATTTATACCAGAATCTTTGTGACTAGCAAACAGATTTCATTATAAATCTGTAGATGTATGTGTTTTAACTGCTTTGGAAAAAAGTGAGATAAACAGAAAAAGTAGTAGTACATGTGAATGCATCAGCTAGGTATAAACTCCTCTGTAGGTACTAAGGCACTGAGGCTTTTTAAAAAATTTTAAAAGACTGTAGAACAGTAACATTTTTATCTTTTTCCATTACACATGGCACATGCAAACCTCAGCAGTAAGGTTAAACCTGTGATAGCCACTGGATATCCCAATATTTTTAGATGCACAAATGAATTTTTAAAAATCTCAACAAGCTCCTGTAAAAAGTTTTTTAAAAAATGAAGAGAAGAGTGCTATTAGAAGACTGAAGGTGGATTTTGCACAGGATTAACTTCTTAGAAAGGCTAAGAATGAAATGCATAATAATCCTAATGTAGCTGAGAATTCCATCTCCTATTCAGCAAATCATTTAAAAAGTCAGCATGAGATTTACAGGAGCTAATGAGATTTAAAATGCCTAACTTGGTATGCTAAGATTTATATAGTTTTCTGAATTAGCATCTTTGATAATGAAAGAGTTTGTTTAAAAAAGGACAGAAACAAACAGTTCATACAATCTACATGGATGCAAATCCTGTAGATTTGTATATTTGCAGAATTTTACAGTGTACCTTTCACAGAATTGAATACATTTTAAAATAATCCAAACTTTTTTGTGCATTTTTGAAAGCAAGCTGTGGTATCAGAAACACACATGTAGAGACAGAAAAAGCTGTCAGGTAATTGAGCTTTGTTTGTATATACATACACAGCTATTTTCACACTGATAAACATTCCTTGTACACACCACAGAAATATGATAACAATTGCTAATAATACATGGTACTAAAATCTCTCTTGCAGCCACCTTGGGGTATTTCAGTCTCTACAGAACTTAAGACATGGTTTTAGAACATTCCTAGCTATTCTGATTATAAAGAAAATCACCACAATATGAAACAGTCCTCTGTATTTTCAGTTGCTGCAGACTTGCCAGTGTAGCTGTATCCTCAGTGTATTTTTTTAGGTAATAAGCACTTCAAATCTTTATTTTATGGCAAGCATATTGTGTTGTTAAATACTTATGAAAAAATTAACACTAATAATGGGTAATGATAGCTGGGAATACTAAGAAGCTGTGTGTACTTAGTAAGCTTACTAAGTTAAGTAAGCAGTTAGCTCTGCCTCGAGCCCTCCCAGGATAAGTCTTGCTTCTAAATCTGAAAAATGACACTAGCAGTGTCAGTATTTTTACAAGTTCTGTTATCCATTGGTTATCTGGATAAAATTGGAAGTCACTAAAAGAAGACCTACAAGGAAATGTTACTGCATCTTGTATAACTCAAACTCCCACTTCTCCCTATATCTCTTGACCTGCAGAGCACAGAATGGTAGGGGTTGGAAGGGACCTCTGTAGATCATAACACAAAGTAACAGAAAAAAAAGAGAGAGACAGAAAAAAAACAGATTAAAAAAAGGGGGCATTTCAATTCTGGGACTACTTGACAATAGCAGCCTTTAGAATGTTAAATTAGATGTATAAAATAACATAGACTTCATTGGGGGTTTAGGAAGAATTTACAGGAGATTTTTATAGCCTGAAGTGGCCAGGGCAGCTGCTGCACAAGTTAAAATGTGCAAGTCCACATGGAAAAGGTGATATGGTAACCCAAATGTCTGGGGTTTGTGGTCTTTTTTTGACTTGAAACAGCAACAGTGGTGTTAAGCAGGGGTCTGGTCTAATGCTTCCCATCCCACAACTAAAGCACACATTATGCTCATACTGTCATCTGAGCAAGCTGATTAGTTCCAGATATATCTCCTCTTCTCCACTGACTTTACCCAGGGTCTGAGTACAGGTATTTTGAGTCATTCTGACAGGCTCCATGTTGTAAATAGTGTTGAAAATACTGGGCATTCCTGGCTAAATAGATGTCCCTTAGTATGTAAGAGAGTTTGAGATGAATGAAAAGAAACACTGTTAGCAAGTTTATGTATGCATGTCTTCTGAGAGATGTGTATACATATGGCTACTGCTGGCTTAACAAAGAAGTGCTCCTGGTGTTACCAATTCCAGTTATTTATCTTGGATACTAAAGTAAGCTTTTGATTTCTGTCTGTTAGTCAAAACGGACTTCTTGCAAGACAGTTACTTTCATTACTGAATTCCTTAAAGTTGTATTTTTACATTCATTTATCAGAGCAGCAGCATACAGTAAGGAATGTAGTAGCCCACACTGTATAGTTTAGTTAGTCCATGAGCCACGTGTGTTACAAGCAGCAACAGTGTACTTGCCAGTTAGTTCAACTATTGTCATTTTTTCAAAGGATAATCTGCTCCAAATAAATGCATAAACTTCATTGCTAGCCATGTTCAAATCTGGATGATTACCACAGCTGAAAAATGGGGAAGCAAGGAAATTGTCCATTTCGTTTAGGAGCTCTGGAAGGACTGTGATAAATACAGTAGCAAACAAGATTACTCTGAAGAAAAAGATCTGGCTGACATCCTTAAGGGTGCCACATTTAGTAACTACCATTACTCCTATTTCCTTTCTCCCAACTCCTTGATTATAAAGACTTAGCACTGTCCTAGACTCCAGTTACATCTTTATCCTAACATAGTCTGTCCTCTGATGCTAGAAAAGAAACATGAACTACATTGTGTTCATGTGTAAAACTTTCATCTTTCTTAAAATTTAAGCTCTAAGAGACTTTCTAGAGATAAGAGAGAACTTCAGAGATACTTACTGGGCTTCACTCACAGCAGCAGCTCTGATGCTCCACCTAAAACCACAAAAAGTACTGAGACTCATGTCTTCTTCACTCCTGAAAGTAAAGCAAATAAATAGCTGCTAGCATTTGGTTTCTGATGAGGTAAACTGCTTACACACAGGGGTCCGCCTCTGCTAACACTTCTGGGACTGACACAGATGGTGAGTCAAAGTGCTTTGAAATAGTAGCTTTATGATCATGAAGTCCCTGTTTTTTCAGACTCTATTTTCCCTTAAGAATAGGTATTCTTAAAACACTTGCATCTCTTCTACTTTAAAGAGACGATCAGGAAAGCTGTCAGCAATTTACTGTGAGGACAGAGGGAAGGGGAGCTCAGTTGTACCAGATGATCACCAGCTATCACACACTTCATGTGCTGCAGTGTCTAAGGCTGGACACAAATTTGTGTTACTTCAGCACAGAGTTCAAACTCAACTGCTTAATGCTGCAGCCACACTGATGTAGCTGTTGAACAGAACACCGTGATTCCGACTGTGTTCATTAGCCCTGTATATCCAAGCAATTCAGAATAATAGGAGCACAAACCTGCTTACTGTACAGCTACTTGCTTACAGAAGAGGGAGTTGACAGAGAAGTTGCAGTGTATCTGTGTTCTTATATTCATGTACATTTATCCATTAGCAGATACAGCAGAAATCCTCTCAATAAACTTAGTTTAATCAATAACTAATATTGATTAAAATAGTGTGCATGTTTTACCATAACTGGAGAAAATCTTCTCCGTATTCAATAAGCAACACATGATAACTCACTGGCGAATTACCAGGTAATTTAGTCAAATTTATTTACAAAAGGGAGCAATATTTTAGCTACTTTTAAGTTACTTTGTAAGCATCATAGGAACCTTCTCATCTGCAACTGCCATGGTGCTGCAACTCTGTATTGACAAGTTCCCTGTTCCATTCCATAGACTGTTCACATTTGGCTGTGCTCTAGGAGACTAATGGTTAAAGTACACAAGTCCCTCTGTGGCTGAGGGAAAGCAGCAGAGCTCAACACTTTCACAGATTTCTGGGAAGCTAATAAGATGTCTGGCTGATGCTGCATGCCAAGAAATGGGCAAATGGCAGCAGAAAATCATTTCAAGTCACTTCAGGATCTTTGCTGAGTCATATCAGTTTCATCCCGTGTGGATTCCACATCACACTCAATACTATCAGAAGAGATTTTTGCCTGCCTTTAGTATTTTTATAGCTAATTTACAACATCTGCCTGAAAACACACCAAAACAAATTAAAAATGCAGACTCAGACAGTGTGTCTGAACATCTCACATGGCCATAATCTGACAGATCCAAATCCAAGTGCACAGATACCATTGCTGGAAAACAGTGTTCTCCTTACAGTACATCTGTTAGATTATCAATACAGACAGAACTACAAGAGTATAAAATTTCTACTAATTCCTTTAATTTTCTGACAGAGCAGCTGATGTTACCCTTTACCCATGCCTTGCCTATTTTAGGCCTAGTAAGTGGCTCAGGGCACCTCCCTTGAACAAGATCAGTGGGCAGAATAGAAACCAATTTATTTACCTGGGGAAGCACTAAGAGGCACTTCACTCAGGGACAGAAATTCTGGACCCCAATTTTCCCCCCTGTTCTCTTCATTGCTCCATGAAAGGCAAAGAGACCCTGCCTACCAAGCAGAAAATTATAATCACCATGCTCAGCTCAGCAAGTTCTTGCTGATAGACTTGGTTGATAGATTTGGTCAGAAGGCAGAACTAGCATTCATTTTGTTTCCCCTCCTGCTTGCTTCCCCTTTTATTTCCTTCTCTGCTTGCTGAGAGACAAAGAAATAGCACTCAGTGATTGTCTCAGCTTTAATTTGGACCCAAGTAAAGGCTTAAATAGCCTAAATTAAGTAACCTACCAAACCTACCAGGCTTAAGTAGCCTAACCAAACACAGTGCCAGCAATTTCTACAAGTTCTTCATTGCTGTGTTGGTATGTGGAATAAGCTCCTATACTGTATATTCCAATAACCTACACATGAGTAGGTAATGTTAAAGATACACAGGCCCATGCTGACTCTCACTTTCTGATTTGATATGGACAGAACATTGGCCTTTTTTTTTGGAAATGAGTCCTGTTGCTTTCCTGCCATTCATAGAATCATAAAAAGTCAGAGGTTGGAAGGGACCTCAAAAGATCATGGAGTCCAACCCCCCCTGCCAGAGCAGGGTCATCTATATCCAGGTGGGCTTTGAATTTCTCCAGGGAAGGAGACTCCACAATCTCCCTGGGCAGCCTGTGCCAGTGCCCTGTCACCCTCACAGTAAAAAATTCTTCCTAATGTTTATACTGAACCAACTATGTTCCAGTTTATAACCATCACCCCTTGTCCTGTTGTCAGTCACCCCTGAGAAAAGCTTTCCTCCATCCTCCTGGCACTCACCACTTACATATTTATACACACTGATGAGGTCACATTCTCTTCTTCTCCAAGCTGCAGAGCCCCAGCTCCCTCAGCCTTTCCTCAGAAGGGAGATGTTCCACTCCCTTCACCTTAGTCACTCTGCACAGGACAAATTGAGGACCTCAAGCACACATGAGTGACACCTACATGCTATCTATTAAAGAAATTAATACAATTCTCACCTTACATTTTTGCTCACACTTACCTCTAGCTAGCTCTCAGCTTAACCAGAGAAACCTTTCCATGATGAGAGAGAGAGAGAGAGAGAGAGGTAAGGCTTGGTTTCACTGGCACAGCAAAGCAGCCCTGAAACCCAGCTTTTTGCTGCAACACTTTCAACAAACCCCAGTTTACACAACAGATAGACAGAACTAGCTCTGAGATGGTCATTATTATGATGGAGCTGTGTTAAGTGCACATCGGTAAATTCAGTTTGTTGGGATTTCTTAATTCACTGTGAGTTTGTATTTTTTTAGACAGTATGTAAAAAAAAATCATCCTTGGAATGTAAACCACTTTATGGGATGACTATTTCAACAGACTTCAAAATAAAGTTTTGCTGGTAGACAGGAGCAAGTCTATCAGGAGACATAAACACACTCTCAAGCTCAGTGCTACCATTTGTACTGTCACTGAGTTCCCTGTATCCCTAGATCATAAAGACCTAGAACAATATATCCTAGGTGTTAGACAGTGGTAAAAATATTTCTTCAGTCATCCTACTTAATACAGCTTTGTTCAGTCTAGAGGCTTCTTCCATTTCATTTGGAAAATCATTTGAACTAAAATAGAGTAAAAAAAATTACTAGTCTGGATGCTGCAGTTCATCCCATCTGTCTCTAATTCAATCATACTAATTAGCTGAACTATCATAAATATCATATTCTCCTCCTGTCATCACTGTTCCATCACAGATACATTCTCTGTATTTATCTGCAGATGCCATGAGCACTTATTTGTTCTTGCTATATGGTAAACATTGTTATGTCAGGACCCCTACTGTGATAAAGCTTCTCTTTCACAGTCACCCTAAAGGAAATACCAGTGTCCACAGCTTGGTAACAAGTGGGAACAAACACTCAAATATCTTACATCTGTCTGTGGTATGTTAGTAGTTCAAAATAAAGATTTTCAGGATCTTAGGACTAATCTTAACTATTTCTTAAATCTTCACTGGCATATTAACTACACAGTTTAACCCTGTGTTGTTATGTGTAAGGAAACAGAGCAACCAACTTGGCTTCATCAAGGGTGAATCCTGCCTGGCAGATCTGGTGGCCTTTTATGATGGACTCAGAGCACTGGTGGACAAGGACAGAGCAACTGAACTGACATCTTCTACTGCACTGGTGCAAAGCATCTGGCACTGTCCTGCATGACACAAAATCCTGGTCTCAGAATTGGAGGAATATGGATTTGATGAATGGACAACTCTGTGGATAAAGAATTGGCTGGATGGTGACACTCAATTAGTAGTGGTCAATGGCTTAGAGTCCAAATGTCACATTTAAAGGTTTTATGCAATCCAGCTATAATCCAGGTCATGGATTTACAAGATAGATTTTTCTTGTGAAGAATTACATTTTGCATAATTCAGAAGAGTTTTAGACAAAACTGTATTCTCAGATAGATAAAGATGTGTAAGTTCCTCAAAATCAAAAGGAACTGATACCCAGAAGGGTAAAGCAGACAAAACAGCCCATAAGCAACTCAACCACATGAAAGACCACAAAGAAACTCCAAAGCCACCCACGCAGCTCCCTGAGGAGTCTGTCAAGGAATGAGAGGCTCTTGTTCAGCTCACGTTGCTGCTGGAAATGTGTTTGAAGAACTTGGCAGTCCATCTGGATTTTACGAGTGGCACAAAAAGATGAGAAAAATTAAATTGGATTGAATTATGTGCTGCAGTACACTGGCAGTGTCACATCTCAGCTAACTAGTATGTAATTTGATTTACAAGATAATGGAACAGTCTCCTGCGTTCCTTACTTCCAGAGGGACAGCTGACAAACATATCCACAATCTAAGTAAAAAGTTAACTAGATAGTCACCTAAAAGATAAAGAAGATAGGATCCTTTTCATAGTATCTTACACCATCTTTTAAAAATAAAGATATCTAGAAGGACTCTGTTTATGAAAGATTAATATTCAGACCTTGATCAGAGATCAATAAGACCAGAATAGGTAGGGTGAAGAATCAATCCCCTTGTTTTTCTACCCTTCAGAAATTACCAGTAATTACCAAAAGAGTAACAGAATAACAAAGCTACTGCAACACTTGTTATTGCTTTCTACCTGTTTGTAAGACAAACAGAATCCCCCATCTTACTTTGTCCATCCACCTACAACCACAAAGGTGTCCTTCCTCAAAAGTATTTGTTCTCCTCAGTCAGAAAGAAATATGACAAGAGACTTACTTTTCAAAATATGTCAATAAGCATTCAAAACAACTCATTTTTTTATCTCAACTACACCAACATAGCGGCACTGAAATGTGAAGAGTTTTTGATGAGAAAACACTTTATCTAAAGAACATTTTAAACAAATTATTTCAGATGCTTCAGGGAGTAAAAGGCAGAATGAGAAAACACCTGGAACACTGGAGACACTTGTCTTCAATGCTTAAGTGCCCCCTTGTTTTGCTGACCTTAAGAATCTGTAGTAAAATCAACAGGATCTTAAATCCACATGGTGAAAGGTTGTGAACTCCTTATCCAGTCTCTGTTTAATCTTCCCCAATGCTTTTTGTTTAAATTTGTGAATGACTCATTGCAGTGGCTTCAGCCAAGCTTAGCACAGACAGACTTTGTGCATACCCACACAAATACTGATGAGTCTATTCCCAGTCTTGGCTTGTAAGATTCCCACTATCACTATCCTTAGTTCCTCTGAGGAGAGATTATTCTTTGCATAGGCCCCTGCCAAAGTGTCTTGCACTCTGGTGATGGGAATAGTTGGAGACAGTACACAGTAATTTTCATTTATGACTTAATATAACAGATTATTTTTTGCATTAGTTCAAATGAAATATTTGTCCCATGAATTATGCTTTTATAGGCCTCTGAATAATGCTCTTTTATTTAGTTTAAAAGCACTCTAGGCAGTACCTTTTATACAAAATAAATTTATGTTGCAGCAACATTCTCAAAATAAGAATCTACTCAGATGCCATTGCCCACTGCTGCACACAGTTAGGAGACTTCAGATGACCACAGCAACAAGTTCATTAGTTCTGACCATAAGAATGAAAATCTTAAAAACCCCTTTTCACAAGAAAATCCTCTTCTTCATGGAAATTTCTGGCACATAACTACCTTGAAAATAGTTATTGTATAGTATGTTCTGCACTGCAGTTGTCCTTCCATTCCTGCAAAAATTAGCACACTTACTCTCTGGGTAGATCTGCTTAAAAAGCAGGCAGGATGTAATTAACCATTAAGTATAGAAGCTCCAGCCTAGGGGTCATTACTGTACTAAAATGATCTAAACTTTTAAGAAAAGGGTTCTACCCCACCCTACTTTCATGAAATGGATTATTTTCTTCTGGTGACATGGTTTTTAGCCAGATCAAATTTATCCCCTGGCAAATTTCCTGGCTGCTCTAATGCCCCTGTCAAGCCTTGGGGAGGGTGTAGAAATGCACACCTTGGGGAGAGTAGGATCTCCCCTTTTGGCACTGGTCCTAGGCTTAGGTTAGTGTAAAGGATCCTGGCACAGCTCTTGAAGATTCTGGTGCATCAGCCATGGTGAAGTGTAACAGGGTTTGGTTGTACTTGAAGCTCCCACAGCAGCTGAGCAGAGTGCTCTGAAACACAGCTGCATATTTAAAGGCATCCAAGCCAACAGGCTCTAATTCCTGGTTCTTAGACTTTTAAATAGACAAGAGTGTTTCACATATATGTACTCTACTAAGTTTAGGATTAGGGTAGAGTTGAATTAATGAAATTTTACATCAAAATTGAGGTAGGAGTTGGCTCATATCATCCCAAAGGCTTTTGCAGTAATTTTGATGTAAACCCTGTACATCCTTTGGTGGACTTCCACTGCATTGAAATACACCTGGAATGTACCTGACCAGAGGCTCCCTCTAGCTCCAGATCTGCCTCATGGTGAAAAGCAGACTTGTGAAGCTTATTTCAGGGAATGAATTAAAGTCAGGTGCTTTTATGTGGAAACCTGGTGGCAACAGCTCTGTTTTCAAGTCACATATTTCAGGACTTTTTCTTGGAATTTATGAGGCTTTCTGTGTCTGTAGGGATACTATATATAACTACAGTTACCTATAGGTCCCCATAATGGACCTATAGCTCTAAAGATTTTCCTGTGTTTAGATGCAAGATCTCAAGAAGGTTAATTCTAAATTTGTAAACCCTAATTTTTGGTTCTTCATTTTTTTGAAGTATGTATTTGTTTCTCAAGATTCACACGGGTCTACTGTAATTTTTTCTGTATTTACTGTCTCTTCTTTAATCCAAGTCACTCTAGTTAACCTTTAGTCCACATTTTTAGTTAAAAATCTTACCCTTTGGTTACACAACCAACTTAGGCTGCACACTTTTGTGAATGCAGCTAGAAGACTCCAGAAGTACCAAGAGGTGCACATTGTAACTGACCAGCAAATGAAGATCCTTGAGTGTACAATGACATGCACTAGGTTAGTCTAGACCTTCAGGCAGCAAATATGACTCACTCCTCTTCTGATTATATCATACTTTTGTCTGTTTTCAGACAACCTGATTGACTAATTGATTCATATTTGGGGGAACTGGGCATTATGTGAATAAATACTCCATACTGAGTTGCTCCCATTTATTGTATTCTGTACTGTAATATTGACTTGCAAAATGAAAGTTGAGAGATACTACTGCCCAGTGGTAGAAATATTTCTTATGTTCATGTTCTAGTATAAGACATTAAACACCAGGATAGAACTATTCTGAAAAGAAATTATCTTACAGATGCATAAACCTATCCATCTATGCATGTGTCTAAACTTTCAATGCAAATTGACAGCTTCCACATTTAAACATCCTTCAGACTTCCAAGAAGGTGGGAAGAAGTTTGCTGCTAGTGCTGTAACATGAACTAAGCTTTGATTTCACATCAGTTGTGAGGTCTCATCACAACAATTGGTCATAGTGAAAGAAGAAGGAAGTAGTTTCAAGTATTTGTTGGGTTCATGTGATCTGAATGGCAACCAGATGGGGCTCTGAGCTGCCTGGAGATTCCAACTGGAGGGTCAGAGCTGCCCATGCTCTCTGCAGCAGGATGAATGAATGGGCTCTCTGTGTCACCACCACCCTGAGTGTGAAACCCAGCTGATCACATCTGCTGAGAGCCTTGAGGTACACCACTGGAGTAAACATGGGCAGAGGGAAAGGCTGAAGGTGCTTCCTAAATTGTCCAGGAGTTCCTGAACTGTCTGTTTGACATGATTTATTAATTCTCTGGGGCTAGGCAGTCAGCTTCTGCAGCTGGGGAGAGAAGGACATTTTCAATAGCTGCAGGCATTTTAGTGCTGTCCTAACAGCCAAGGCTGGGGAAGGCTTCAAAAATCCTTTCTCAGTCAGTGGTCAGGAGTTACAAAGGGAACATGAAATTAATATGATGACTGCAATCTAAATATTTAAGTTTCCATTAATAAGAATATGTACTATAAATACCAAAGCACACCAGATTACTTATCTGTAACACAGGGAATTTAACAGTAGGTAAATTTATTTTTGGTGTATCAGTTTCAGCTGTGTGTTATACAGATAAAATGGAAGCTATTTCTTCTGATAGTTGTAACATTTTCTGAAACTTGTAACATTTCTGATACTTGTAAAATTTTAACACCAAACCCAAATCAAACAAGAAAGCACTTAAATCAAGCAAGAGGTTGAGGTTTTCCAGCTGATTTTCAAACTATTTAGATTTGCTTCAGAAATTAATTCAATCTTCTGGCTTTTTAATGGTAAAAAAAATGGAACCCATGAGCTTTATGCTTGAAATAACTTCTAGTTCAGCAGTCCCAGACCAATTTCTCTCCTTACTTGGGCTGTCCTTTACTATAAGCCATAAAAGCAAGGCTGGCAGTAAGCAGACTTCTAAATAGACAAATTTTTACAGGTTGTATGTCAGATGTTTTGATGTCAGATACTCCTATCAAGGAGGCACGTTCTCATCACATGGTTCTTGCAAGGGATGCACCACTTCATGAAGCATTGAAACAAAAATGTTCAAATCCCTCTCAAGGATTGCTGCAGGCTACAATTCAGCCTTGAGATATGAAATCTGTGGTAGTGGATGCTGAAGCAGGAGTTGAGTAAAAAAAGGCAGTTTGATCAATGTCTCTGGTAGGCTTCTATTCCTTCCCTGTTTTCTTCACAGAAAACAGTTTTATTTCTATTTTCCATTCAATTGACTCTTCGTGTGCCTGATTATTTTAAGTGAAGCTAAATACAAAAATGGACAAAACAAGTGCTTTTTGTAAAAGCTGTGCATTTATGTGGAAAAATAATCTCTTTTTGACAAAGAGGTTTTGTGTGTTTTCCTTACCTGCTGCACTGTGGGCAAACAAGGTCTCATTCACTTTGTGCAAACTGTAATCATCTGTACTCTTGTTTTACTGTACTCTGTGCTCATTGCTCCAACTACAGAAAAATTCGCATTCCCTGAAGAAATATTTTGTAGTTAAAAAAAAAAACAACACACACACACATATTTATATGCTTTTGAGTATTTTGCACTCTGAGAGAGAGGAAAGTTACTCACTGGCATGTTTAGTTTAGGGGCTGATGCTTTCAATTGGTGCTGCACTGCACAGAACAAAACTGATCTGTTCTGGAATTTACAGAAATATGACTTGACACACAAAGACCAGACATAAACTCTGAGAAAAAAAACACTTGGATGACTGAAATTAATATGAGGAATCAAACATATTTTCCTATTTTCTATCATATAGTACAGAATGGAAATGTTTATTTGTTGGCTGATGTTTATCCACTAAAAATGCCAACTGGCAGAAATTTTATGAAATGTGATATATTTGAATGTAGGATGAAAGTGAGCTGACTAAATCAATGATTAATACAATGATGAGGAACATAATGGCTTATTTCTACCCATAAGTGACATCATTCCTTAATTTTGTAGAATTACTCAGGTCTTGAAATAGGACTCTCAAAGGAAAGGGTGTGGTACACAGCTAGCAGGAGAGCTGATAGCAACAAACATAAAAAATGTTCATGAAATGTGTCAAGGCAAACACTGTAGACCCCATGAAGTAAAACTAGATGGAAACACCCCCATGCCAAAAATGAAAGTTTGGAAAGTTTTCCTACAGTGATAGAAGAAAGATGTGCAGTTAACTGTAAGAAAGGAAGACAAAACGTCACTGCATTGTAATGGGTCCAGTTCAAATTTTAATAAGCAAGTGAAAACCTCTACACATTATGAGGTTCCACTAATGCCAGTTGTTGGTGATATTAGGTTCCACAAGTAGCCACAGGGATAGATGATATGCAGTCTTCAAGGAGGCATCATGCCTCTTAGGCTAGAAGAACTGTGAGCTCTCTCAATTATTGCTAGAACAGGGACATCAGAGTATCAGTCTGGGGGAGCCTGAGTGGGTTAATAATACCCAGGGAGGTAAACTTCTCAGTTATCCCATATATATTATTAACAGAGCAATATTATGCTGGTAGGCAGGATGTACAGAGATTTTACCTCATATATCTAAAAGTTTCAGCTGCATCATTCACATGCTAACCTGTTTGCTTGGTTTTGCTTGGTTTTATTAATTCATTAAATTCAAAAATTGCAGTATTCTGAATAAGACAAAGAAGTAGCTTCACAGAGGAAAGCAACAATGAACGGTTTATGAATCAGAGAAACACTTAAATCAAGGGCAAGAATTCAGCAGGAATTCAGTAGAATTCCTGCAGGTTAACTTAGCTGGCCAGCCAAGAAATATAAAGCACAGAGGAGATGAAGCAGAGATGGAGTAGGTGGCAGAGCCTGGACAGCAGAGTTCCCAACTTCTCAGCCTGCTTCACTCAAGTTTAACATATTTGGCAGTCATGAGGCACAAGGAAAAAAGATGGGAAAAGTGTAAGACAATAGAAATCATGGGGCTTCCTTTAGCATGCATGAAGACTAATGAATGAGAGGGAAGTAATTTCCATCCTAATGATCTGTAAAATATGAAAAGTTCTTGAATCTGAAACTGTGTACCTACTGCTTATAGAAGGGTTAGTCTGCATATAGGGGGGCACATACAGACATCTATCTAGTTTTGCATTTGTGATGCCAGGCTGTTCACCTAAGGGAGAAGATGACAGCACTAGGACTGTATTTGGAAGAGGAATGATTTTCAAGTATCCTTTGAAATCCTTGATATCTTTTTTGTTCATAATTTTCTACAAAATTGATTTTTCAAAGCAGTGTTATAAATACAGAGACAAAACACTCAAATGAGGAAACTTTACTCCTACTTAAATAAGAAGCTTAGTTAGCCACAGAGTCACTGCTACCACAAATATGCACTAACACCACAAAAAGGAAACCTGGTCTGCTACCTTCAGCTCCTAGTGTTACACTCAGCAAAACACATAAAAACACACATAATTTTAAATGCATGGTTAACCCTTTCCTGAATCAAGAGCCTAAAATGTCCCTAGAGCTTCTTCCAGTCCAGTACAATTATTTGCTTAGATGCACAGAAAGTGCATGGCATAGAGCAATGTGTCTGTTCTAACGGAGAGATTATTTGTTTTACACTTTCTGCACACACTATATTTTTCTCTGTCCATTCCTGCTTCATTAATATTAATAAAAGCTTGTGTATTTGAGACATTTATAATACTGAATTACATTACTCAGTGGGTCTAATTATGTTACTTTTTTAATTCCAAATTGACTCCCAGCTTTACTCCTTCTACCAGGTTTAAATAAGAATATGATTCATCATTTACAGAAAGCACATTATATAAGTTACAGTTTTACCAGTGAGCACACTAACTCTCTGCATTGAAGCTACAAACAGGAAAAGAAAGAGAGAGGATTTTCTATCCTAAGTTTGAAATTAAACTACTGTATCAACCATGTGAGCTCTGGCTGAAATGAGAACAGAAAACATTCACGACATGCTCTAGATGTTCCAAATTAATACTTGTCTGGGACTGATTTCAAAAGAAAGATACAGCTGTGCTTAGGAAGGATGTGAATCCCAAGTACAACTGCTATGAATAAAGGTTTATTTCTTCTTTTCTGTAGGATTCCTCATGAGGAAAATTTACTCCATATGTAGTACATATAATGGTTTTGCAGTTCTAATGAGAAGTGTTAGCTACAGGCAGATTATACAGCATCAAAACTCCAGTACAGTCAGCAGTGTACTGTGGCCTGCAGATGTGACTCCAGTAATAGTAAGTGAGCTCATCCTTATGTGGAAGATTATTCATCAGGGAGAGAATATTGTAAGTGATATGATCATTACATCACCTTTTCCTGTACATTATTCTCACTACATCTGACAGGGAAAACATTTCTTGGTTCAAATGTTGCAGAGTCTAGATAACAGTCATATGATAAAGTATATGCATATGGATGTACATATACAAGTATATGTACTTCTAAAGTTTCCTTTGATAACAAAGAAGGGCAGTGTTTAATTAATTTTTCAGTATCTCTGTATCTGTTTTCTTCATATAAAATAGTTATTCCATAGTATTACATCTATTACTACTAGCTATGTAGTGTAGCTACACCTACATGAGCTATTTTAATTTTTAGGTAAAAGTTTTGAATATATATAATCACAGAATCACATAATAAAGGCTTTTGGTTGAAAGACAGGATTAATCTGATTACTGTAAAATATTGATATTAAACTCAAAACAAAACCTCCAGAAGTTACAAACTCAGAGAAATTTATGTTCAGATTGCAGCAATAATCTGTTTCAATGAGGACAGAGTCAATGAAGAAGTAAAAAAAAAATTCTTGGCTTTTTCTGTGCTTTTGGTAATAATAGTTTAAATCCATATATTGAAGAATTAGGAGAAATCCACATTTATTATTATTAGGATGGAATTCATCATGATAAAACAGTGTATTCAATGATACTACTGAATCAAGGAGGGAATAATGTAAACCAGCAGCAGAAGCCCTCCTAATTTTGAGACTGTGGACTTCATAATTTTCAAATTATGCATAATTTGGTCTTATGATTCCCAACCAGACTGCTGTTCCACAATGTTCTCAGCACCTGCTATCAGAATGAGAATAATTGTTAACAGTCTGTAAAAGCTGCAGCCTAGCCTATATTAGCACAGACATACACATTTGGATATCATAGCCTCATTTTTCAAATTTCCACTTACCAAAGATTTGGAATGCTTATGTGCAAATCTTAGCAGAGCATTTTGGAACTGAATTAATTTAGTAAACAAAATACCAGCTTCAAAATGTAAACAGTAGTCCTGGTTGTTCTGTAGATGTTATTCAGGCAATTACTAAAATAAAGTTTTTAAAATAAACCCATTCACTCCACTCAGGGTATGTGAATACTGAGGTGTGGAACAGGAACAGACTCCATGCAGTTCTGCTGCTTGCCCTGGCATACATCTCTTTGCATGACCACTTTCCACTGTCAGTATTAATAGAAAAGTAACCTGTTGGCTTAACCATAGAGGAGTGCAGCTGATGCCAGTACTTTGTGTAAGGAAATAATGACAAAATATTTATCCTGGTTTTTGGCATCTTTGCTATGGTATCTATCATGAGCACTTTTTGCATTCACAAGGATGTCCTGCTCTTGTGTGTACTACCTGTGCTCCTACTTTTGTACCATATTGTTTTCCCTGTCTGAACAGTCACCACGCAAGAGATGCTACAACATCAAGAGAGAAGCCTCACAAATACAATTAAATACAATCCAGAAAGGCTGCTCATAGATACAAAATTTCATATTCCTCTCATTCCTATCATCCCCAGGTATGACAGCTTTTAAAAATTCAAATATTTCTGTAGAACTATGGTTGAGAATGACAACCACTAAGTTTTCTTAAAATGTAAGGTTACCTTACATTACAAGGTTAACTTGCAGGTTTTTTGGCTATAACTGTTCAAATTGTTGGGGGTTCATGCCTGCAAAATTCTCTTCCTCTCCCCAAACAAAAAAGATCTAGAAAGTAATTTTTTCTTTGGTGTAGTGGTATTTTTAAATCATCTCCTGATTACAGGTGGGCCTATAAGGAAAATACCAAACATTACAAGATCTTACAACTGTAAAACTATTCCTGACAATTTAAAACAAAACTGTAGCTTTTGTCACATGAAGAAAACCACAGAGTTGAATTCAATCCTTCTTTATAGTAACAGTGTTACTTTAATCAACAGATTCCAAGATGAAGCCAGTAACTTACCAGTCCTCAAAGGTAATTTTCATAGTAGGTATTATCCATATAACCAAAGTGCCCATACAGAGTCCTGTTGCTTTACTATTACTTCTCAAAAGACCTCTGTGAGAGGTGCAAGTACCAGTCCCATCACTTTACAGCTGTGGGATACAAAGAATACTTGTACAGCAGAAGCCCTTGGCAGGATCTGCACTGGCTCACATCTGCTGACCTGGCTGTGTCACCAGAGCACAAGCCCACCCGGGTGCCTTTGCCAGGGCAGCATGTTTACCCCTACATGAAGTTTTACTGGTTAAAAAAAGTTTGTTGTGAGTGGAGGGCAGAAGCTTGTAGGTGCCAGTGCTGTGAAGTCATTACCAGTGTGACTGGAGGCTGAGGGCTGGTGTGGTATGGGAAGACAGCTTCTTTCAAAGGAAGGGTTGTATTTTGCCAGCTTACAAACTTGTGTGGGAACACAAGACAACTTGGAAAACTTTGTAGTGTAGATGAGGCCTGAGGAAATGAGGCTCTTTGGTTCCAAGGACACTTCTCACACTGACAAAGCCAGCTAAGTGCTTCCAGCCCCCTTTCCTCATCACTGATCGTTTCCATGCCTGTGCTGACGCCCTTCTTGTTCTAAAGCGATTGTCTGTGGAGCTGAATACTAAACCAGATCAGAGAGCTGATCCAGCTTTAAAAGCATTCCTTCTCCCCTCCCCTTTCTTCCTATTTTTGAGGACACGCTTTTGAGAGAAACTTCCATAGAACCAAGACCTGCAAAACTAGGGACCAGCTCCTTAATAACATTACAGCCAAAATGAGATGAGGTACCTAATTAAATCTGTGAATCTGATTTTATATGACCTGTTTAGAATCCAGATCTTTGGTTTCTGGCACATTCTGCCAGATTATTCATATTCTGCCAGATTCTTCTCTAGCACTCTAAAGCTCAGTTTATCTTCTTTTTCGTTTAGTAAATGAATGGTACATTAATCTGTTGTCTTCTAGATGCTGAAGCTACATGTATTTCACAAATTTAATTTCAGTAGAGGTACTAAAAATGTTGACTTAAGCCCTAGCTGAGGGATATGTAAATGTAACAGCACACCAAATATATTTGCATTAAAGATCTAATTGGATTAACTGTTCACACAATTTCTACACAGTTGGATTGCCAAGGCTTCCTTTGCAGCTTGACTACCTCAGTTTTTGATAGAGAGATTTAAAAGGTTTTCTCCATTGCCCTGGGACTGAAGATAGTGATGAACACTAATTAGCCACCTGCACCCATAGCACATTGCTACAGCTTGTTTACCTTCCAAAGGCTCCTGCCTCTCTGGGGAAAAGTCACAGTGCAGTAGTGTTCTGTTTTTTTTTTCTTATAGCAATCACAAGAGCTTTACTCATGTTAGCATCCTGTAGAATCCACTAAATAGTCCATTAAAATATAAGAAAAAATTAAAAATTAATTAAAAAACCATCTTCTCAAATCCTTTAATGCAGTGATGCTTAAGTAGTTTCCTTACTGTCAAACTGTCTTTGAATGAAGCACTATTTAGGAGTAGCAGCTGACATAGTTATAATTCAAACTGTATTCTGATTCTTGTTTGTTCTTTTTCCCTACCATGACTGGCTAAAAATGGTAAAAAATGTTCTGCTTTGTTTGTCTTTTATAAATTCTGACTCAGTGTCAGGCAAGTACTACTTAGGGGCCTGATGTAAAACCTAGTGAAGTCAACTGGAATGTCTCCAATGACTTCATTAGACTTTGGATTGGGTCTGAAGTGCAGCAATTTACTCAACTCTGAAGCATAAATTACAGATGTAAAAAACAAATTATTTGTGTGTTGCTGGATTACTGACAGCAAAATGTATGATGTCAGAAAAATAATAGGCAGAGATAGCTTGCACAAGTTGGAAAAGCTTAAAATAAAGCCAAAGATAGGGGAATACTCTTTGGCAAGAATAGAGACAGTCTCAGCTCCAGTGCAGATGGAGGAAAGTACAGTAATTTGACAGACAGTTATGTGATTAATCTGGGAGGAGCAGCAGCTATCTGTCTCAGTCACCACTCTGCTGCTTGAGCACTGGACTAATATCTGGATGAGCCTGGTCTGCTATCACAGCAGGAAGGGCTCTGAATCTGTAACAACTGATGGAAACCCCTCTGGAAATGTTCAGAATCCCCGTGGCCTATACTCAGAGCAGAGGGGAACAATGTCAGCCAAACACGTCAGCCAAGTTTATTGCCAGAGTAAGTATGAAAATGCTGCTGAGAACTGAATGTGAGTGTTTCTTAAACAACAAGAAATCCAACAATCTCCACCTGGAATATAACATTTGATTTTAGGGAATGATCTACCAAATACTGTTCTTCTGAAATTTCATACTGTGGGTCTTGATGAGTTTGGAGTGATAGAATCAGCTTGGTACTTGTTTTGGTCAAAACCTTACTGAATTTCCCTGTATTTGAAAATCTCACGATGCCAACATCTTACCTTAGTTACCCCAGAGAAATTAACCAAAACACTTGCTACAAAGTGGTTATTTGGTTGAAAGAACTCTTCTTGGGTGAGTATTTTATTCCAGCATACAATAATCTAATAACTTAAAGAGTTATTCTATTTTTTAAAGGACTGATTATTTTGGAATAAACCAATTTTTTTTTTTTTTTTCCTGGAAGAGCCTATCAAAGCAAGAGCTGTTCTCCTGGAATAGCTGGTTATGAAATAGCTACATCAATCCACCTCTGAAGTTTTGTAAAACCTCAGTATTCAAACATTGATTTCTTACAGATCAGAAGTATTTTTAGCTTTTAGAACTTGGTTCAAGCTATTCTTTAGCTAGGTGTATGTATCTTTAGTTTCACCCTACCTTAAAATCAGAAAAGATTTTTACTTGGAGAGGGTTTTACATAAAACAGTTTAGATTTTCAGAATGTTAAAAGAAATAAGAAATTGGGATTCCATATGGGTAGAATATCTGTACATCAGTAGGTAATAATATATTGTAAGCCACAGTACTGTAAGATGCACATATTTTGTTTACAAAGTTGACATGCAAAATAGAATTATGATTTTAAAAAGAAAGGAAGATAAAACTTTGAAATTATAATATGTTACTTCAGTTAACAATTTTTGTCTTGCCTAAATTTATATGCACAATTTATTGATACAGTAGCATTCACTGATTTGTTTTTAAGTAATGTTTTGCTTTTAGAGGCCATATCTCCCTCTCTCAGAAGCAAGTAAAATCTCTTATGAATAAGCAAAAAGGAACTTTTAACGTTCTTTTCTAAGCAACTTTGTCCACATTTTGCCTCCCTTTGTTTTCACAAATTGTTTTAATAATTGATACAGGGATGGATGGAGAAATTGGACAGAAATATGGAAAAGTCAAAGGATTTTTCATTAAATCAGATAACACAGTAATAAATACAAATAAGGTACTGGACAAACAAACCTTTCCTCAGATCACATCTGTCCCTTAAAGTATAGCTATTTTGTACCACTATATGAGCCTAATAACAGATTTTCCTCACAAACCCTTCCTTACTTATTGTCTCAAATTGTCATGGTCACCATAATACTATCCAGGCAAGAAAAAAAAAAAGAATGAGAAAGGGAAAAGGGTACAAAGGATAAAAGCTTTGAATAAAAATTGGAGCAAAAATTTCTGAGCAATTGGAAACGCTTGCCTTTTAAAAATCACTACATTAAAAAAGATGTTTTTCTGAGGTAATTTTCCCCTTTCTTTTTATACTGGGTATAGCAGAAACTGTCATCCTTAAATGGCATCTGTTTCCTGCTGGAGAGATTGTATATAACCTCACTGTACTGCTGTACACTCTTGCTGTGTTCCAGTAAAACATATGCTTAACTTTACATATATATACACCCTGGGAATGGATTTCAAGAGATAGTATATTTGATGCAAAAAGCTTTGTTTAACATTATTAAAAAAAACTTTGGTAGGATTCCCAGGCAGGGTTTTTACAGACATTTTCCCACATAAGATGGGCAATTAGACAGCATGAAAAGTGACTTCTAGTTCTAAAAGTTTCATTTCATTTGGCAGTCAGTGTGATTTAGCAGCTAGACTAGTTTAAAAGACAAGGATCCAGAAGAGAGTAACATTTTCAGGAAGGCTGAGCCATTCACTGAATTACCTTGGGCTAATCACTGTTAGATTCTTTAGTAAAACCATCTGTAGTAGTGGGCCAAACCCCTTTCTCCCCCCCAAAAACCAACCAAATACCTCGCTGAGAAGCAGATGCTTGTCTGGTTCAGTTCTCCAAAGTAAATAAATTACAAAAAAGAGGAAGACAAATATGGCATGAGAACAAGGCATTCCTTTAGCAACCTTACTAAGTAAAACTGAGATGCAGCTGTAATGAAAGCCTACTCAACTACAGAGTTGTGTATCACTGAGCTGGAAGTCATCACTTAGTACACTCTGATGCCTACTTGATTATTAAATCCTCACTTTGAAATTAGAAGGCAAAATTCAAACTTTACTTATATAGCTACAACCTCACTGACATCAGAATGAAGTGGAAATCCATGGAGTGGCATCCTGTGCAGTGCAAACTTCAGGCACACAAAATGAGACACTTTTAAGTCAAGGAAACAGCCATTGGCAGCATTGGGTACTTTCCATTCTTTGTTGACACACGCTTAGTTTAAAGCACTGTGCATTTTTCTGGTACTCTACTAAAGAGAAAACAGTTGTCATAGCCATTGTTCTAACCTGAACACAAGCTCAGACTGTTTCATAGGAAAAAACAACACCATTGCCATGTAAAGATATACAGCAAATGGAAAATTAACCTGGCAGCTAAGGCACAAGAACAGAGATCAGGAACCCACCCAGGTTCCACTTCCAGGTATGTCAGACACTTTCTAAATGATCATGTGCAGTATCACCAAACTCTAATGTTCCACTTTCCTCATCTACAAAATGGATCTCTTAGCACTTGTTAGAGAAGTTCTGTGCTTTGAGACTGAGAAGAAAAAATAGGCTTAAAAAGGCTGCAGTTAAGGAGGAACTGCACGTTGCTGACTGGCAGCCTTAATTGTTTTCTGTTAATGCATCATTCAATTAATTTGGCATGTCATTAAAAACAGTCTGCAGCAGAAGCATACACATTTTAAATGCCTCTCTGTGTCATCATTAGGTAATTTAATTCCATCTCTTACACAGAACACCCATGAATTTTGTACTTAAAAGCATGCAGGAAGCCTGGATCCTGCTGAAATGCAACAGTTTTGTGGAAAACCTGGAGTTTCAAACAATGTTACTTGCAGTGGTTCCCAAAACCTAGGGGACACAATCATATTTTCATCAAAGCAGTGTGCTATTGGTTGTACTTTTTTCATAATCACATTTACATAGTGCAATACTGTCACTTCACACACAACAGAACTGGGCCCAGCCACAGCAGGGGGAGCCACCACTATATCACTTCAGCATGCAAAGAGCCCCTCGGGGCATCGTGCCAACAAAACTGTATTTTCCTGCCGGTACTCGGCTGGCAGAGGCAGAAAAGATGGGAAAACGTCCTGACAGTCCCCTGCTGCTTTATTTGCACCTCAGCCTTGTTGCAGTACAACGCCTGGGGACAGACCAAGCTCAGAACTGGATACCTCCGTCAAAAATTTTGCAGTCAAAAATATCTTTGTCTTATTTCTTTGTTTTGTTTGGGGTTTGGCTTTGTATTGGTTGATTTATTTGTTTGGGTTTTTGAGGGAGGGGCGGCAGCATGCATCGAGTGTACTGTGTTACCCTAACAAAGCACCAGCTGAGAAGTTATTGCTGTGTCCCCACGTCTCTAACCTTAGTAAAACTAAAACCCGAAATGTTCAAGGAGCCAATGCCATCTACAGGCTAACAAGCTGAACTACAATATATGGACACTACCTCATAACCTTAAGGAAAACCACTGCATCTAGGTGCTAAAGATTTTCTTTTATTCTGCTGCTGAAAACAGCACAGGCTCCAGAAGGCTCTAGCTGGAATGCAAAAAAAGACAAAAGTTCTTATTCTCAGCAAGATTGTCTCAAAGGAAATCCATCTCTTTGCATATGACTTTTAAATTGAACACTAGAGCTTCATTAGTCACATGATTTATCCTGATTTTATTTATGAATACTATTTCATTGCATTTGCACTTAATTGAAGCAAAATTGACAGCAGTATGACCTACTGTTCATTTTAAAACACACCAGAAGTCAAAGAATAAATAGTTTGTAACAATATTAGAGGTTTATATATTTGAATTATATTTTTTTCTAACTGTTGAAAGACAGACTCCTCCAATCATGTACAGCCTTCTTACCTGTATTTGGTTTCCAGAAGATCCTGACTTTGTTCTTGAGTTAAGTGTGAGGTTAAAAAGGTTTCCTGGTAGCTTCTCCAGGTCACTAAAATAATAAAATAAATCAGGTTGGTTAATTTAAAATTTAATTTAAAATGTGTTTGCTTTACAAAACAAATACTACAAAAGTAGTATTATTGAGCAGTATGGACTTCCTGTTCAAGGTATATGGAAAGTCAAACTGCTGAACAATTAATCTCAGTTTGCTCAAGTGTTATATCAGTTTTTGACATGCATCTGTTTCTGCAAGCAAGGTGGCAGTATTTTCTTCTTTTCTGTGTACTTGACTAGCTCACTTAAATTAATTATCCCAGCTGATTTTTAAAAATTATTTCCATCCATAAATAAAAAACAGATGGAAAAGACTAATCTCTACTAATTCTACACTCCTAAAAGACTGAGTGATCAAACCAATCAAATTCTCTTCCTACAACTATAGTACTATTTTTTTTAAATAAAACCTATTTCAATGCAAAACATTTTTAGATTATCTTCTTAAGAAGAATGTGCAAGTACACAAAAAGTAATCTTACTTAACTAAAAGCAACTATAATGAGTTTTTTCTCACTTTTTTCCTTCAATTCCCATGTTTATCCACTAGGAGTTTGATATGAGTCACAAGTAAAAGCATAATAATTATCTAGTAAAAAAAGAAATTAAACAGTCCTCATCTTCTAAAATAGTTAATCTACACAAAAATTAAGAATCTATATAAACGTTATGTTAAAGTCTGAAATATCTCAGAAGTATGTAGATACAGCATGCTGTTTGCAAAAATAAATGCTAAATTATGCATAAAGACTATAATCAGCACATTTTAATGGCTACCAATTAGTGAAACATCAGCCTTCAAGAAAAAATACAGCTGTAATTCAAGATTAAAACCAACCATTTAAATCAAAGTTTCCTGTTCACTGATTTGATCTATTTTCACGACAGCTGATTCAAACCTCTTCTCTGATACATGCTACTTTTACTCATTCTGAATTACAGAAAATATTTTTTCTGTGTTTGAAACAAAATACCAATGCTAGACTCCTCATTTCTTGTAGCTGCAGTCTACAGCTTTTATCCTAGTTTGCAAAAAACAAAACAAACCAATCAACCAACCAACCAACCAAAAAAAACCCCCAAAAAACCAAACAACAACAACAAAAAAACCCAAACAAAAAAACCACAGAGAAAAAAAGTAAAAAAACCCAAAACATTTATGCTGTCTGCTTTGTTATCTGCTGGCTGCTCTTCTCTGCCATACATGCAAATAGTGAAAAAAATATGACAAAGGGACAGAAGTCACAGTGATTATAATATTCTGTACCATGAAAATCAATATTTGAGACAAGGAGAAAGATCCAGAGTTCTGTCACTGTCGAGCACTGAAGTTACCTGTCTTGTTTGGCTTCCTGGCTGGAAAATGAGCACAGGCCAAGCCCCACAGCACAAAACCATGGCAGAGTTCAGAATCAGGCATGGCACCTGCTATCTCTTGTTCAGCTGTAACTCTGGGAGCACAGAGGGAACATGAACACAGCACAGGGCATGTCAGAGAGCTGAAACTGTAATGGGGTGCCAGAGCAATGGGCATGGCATCTAGAAATAAGGGAACATGGCAGAAAGCTTCTGCTATTGTTGTGGAAAGGTAGGGGTACAGGTGATGCAAAAACAGAAGACAAAACTGGGAAGTCAGGATTCAGTATTTGTGCTGCTCTGAAAAGAGCTATGCTTAGAATGCAACCATTCATGATTTTACAAAACCTTAAAAATGCCTTTTCTTGCCTCATCTCTCAAGATTTCCTACACAAACATACACACCAACATCCTCAAGACATATTATGAAGTATCTCTTAGAAGAAACAGCTTCTACCACAATGTGCTTTTTTATTGTTTTTGTTGTACTGAATGGTAACCATTTGACTAAAAAAATCCAGCCAAGGAAAACTTTCTTCCCCAAAATTAGAGACTGCAATGGGATATTCTGGCTAGAATCTCAGAATACACCTCCTGCAGTAGCATCAAAAATACTTCTGGAAGGGACTATGCAGTCCCTTTGGTCTGTTTTTTTTTATTGTATATGGGAGAGTGTTAATAAGTTGCTCTCACAGGAATCAATTGAAAAAACTTCAATCAGCCCTTCTGCTGCTTGCTCTCTTGTGTTATTAAGCTGCTGACTGTGGTATCAGCCCCTCATTTTTTATGTGCTGCCCACCTGAATGTTAAATACCTCAAATCTGATGTGGCATTTCATCTCCATAGAAGCAGTTAAAATATTGGGCTGGGGTTATAGCCTTGGCCAAAACTCTTCAGAAGAAACAAAATGTAATATGGCATTTTTGAAGAATATCCTCCAACTCAAGTAGACTGCATTTCTTTAGTTCCCTGAGATGTAATGAAGGAATATAGACCCTGGGACAGTGTGATCTTTGGCTTGTGCATTGAACACAAAGACTCAGCTATAAATGGCATGAATGGAAACCTCAGACCAGACAGGGATGAATGACTAAAACTGGATTGGTTTTGAACCTACTGTCTTCAAAATTACTGTTCACAAGCTAACTTTTGCTTAACAGGCACAGAAAAGGCAAACTGAAGGGCACCTCACCAAGTAAGCCTATGGGGTTATATAACCTTATATTCTATTTCAATCAAAAACTGTTATTTCAAACAAAGAAAAGAATCCCATAGAAGATTTCCAAGCAAATAGACAGGCAATTTTTTTTTTCTAAATAGACACTTTTTTTTTTTTTTTACTGTGATCCCTTAAGCACCAGGCTGTATCACCAGTGTTAATGCTTGTGCTTGAAGTATGTATATGTGTATGTACGTATGTATGTATTGTATGTATGTGCTTATTTCCTTCCCCTTAAACACTTTGGCTCCATCATTTGTTTGACTGGTTTCCTCACCTGAACCTGGGGCTTTACTCGGCAAAAGAATTTATCCAATTAAGACTTGCTACACACTTGTTTACTCTTCACGCAACCTTCCCACTACTGCATTAACACATTTTATGTGTTCTTCAGGCCTGTTGTGGCACTTCTGAGACCAAGCAATGCAGTATGAAGGTTCTCATTACCACAGAGCCCGCACCGATACCGAGGAACCATTTCTCCCCGTGGCAGACAGGCCAGGCGAGGAGATCGCCGGCTCCCCCTCGCCTGTCCCACACCTCTTCTTCCGGCACACTAATTCCTTCAGAAAAAAAAAAAATTTACCTTTCAGAAAAACTCTTAAAATCGTTTCCCGCTGCCCCCCACAGTGGGGCTGGGCTGGGTTACAGCGGAGCTCAAGCGCTGAGGCGGCAGCGCCCGAGGGGAGGCGGGAGCGCCACAGCCTCTGGCGGGACCGAGCATTGGGACCTGCTGGGTGGGGGGGACAGACGTTCCCCGGGCTGTACCACTGCCTGCCCCCCGCGGGGGGGGACATGAGGCGACTGCCGCCCGCCCCGGCTCAATCCGGCTCCTTAAAGCCACCCGGAGATGAAGCCCCGAGAAAGAGCCCAGGCGCGAAAACACCGCAGCCTCCTCCAGCACCTGAATATTCTCCCCGGCCGCCTCCTTCCTCCCCCGTGGGGCAAATGGTACGAGCCGCAACGGCCCGCACAGGTGTGGCCGGCGGGACAAACCAACAGCGCTCGGAGGGGGAGCGGCCACGGCTCGCGCGTGCGGCGAAGAGTGATGAGAGGCGGCGGGGCGGGCGGGCGAGACCGAGACGGGGCTGGAGGCGGCAGCGGCGGCTGCATCCGCATCATCGGGGAGCGACGCGAGCGGAGCGGCCGCCGCGGGAGATTGAAGAGCCCGCGCTGGGGCCACGGCCGGGCCAGGAGGGGGCGGTGCCGCTCCCGCCGTTGCCCGGGGGAGGAGGCGGAGAGGAGGAGAAGGAGGAGGTGGGAGCCGCCCGCCCGCCCCTCAGCCGGTGAGTGCCGAAGGGTGAGGGCCTCGGGGCGCCGCAGCCCCCTCCGGGCGGCTCCGGTACTGGCGCAGGGAGGGCAGCCGAGCAGGCAGGGCCCTGGTGGGGCTGCTCTTGCTCCGAGGAGCCGTCGGGCTGCAGGCCGAGGGACCATCCCTGCCCGGGGGGAACGGTTCCTGGCCTGCGCCGAGTCGCCCAGGCCGGAGCGGCGGATGGGGAGGAGGCTGCTGGGGAAGCAGCGCTGAGTGAAGCGGGGAAGGGCGGGTGTGGAGCTGGGCACAGGCCGGGCTGGGCCTTCCCTCCAGGGGCACAGCAAAGCCAGCAACCCCCACACCCCCTGTGCCGGCCCTGGTGATGGCACAGGCAGGCCCTGAACTGAATCAGAAACCTAATCGGTTTAAAAATAAAGTTGCTGTTCGGGATGTTGGGGTTTTTTTTTTTTTTTGGTTTTTTGTGGTTTTGTTTTGGTTTTTTTGGGTTTTTTTTTTTTTGTCCCAGGTGGTTTGTTTTAGGATTTTTTAATTTTATTTTTTGAGTTATCTTGATCTGATTCGGTGTCTGTGCAGCAGAAGCACCTGTGGGGAAGAGAGGTTGGTGCAGAGAGGAACTAGGGGCAGGAACTGCTGCTTGTAGTGAAAGTGCTGGTTGAAATGTTAATAAAGGTACTTGCTGATTAGAACTTGTGTAACCACTCATGAGCTACAGCTTGGTCATTCTTACTGTGATGGAGTATTTTAACGTTGAGGTATTTCACATGTCTTTTAGGGGATGCATTTTTCTTTATGCCTTAAAAACTGCATGTACAGGCTCGATTTCTTCAGTGGGAACATCACCTTTTTAGAAATATTTTGCTGCTTGTGTAGCAGTACTTGGGGGAAAAAAAAAATCTATCACCATACCCTGATTAGCTTCAGGAGTTGGTTCTGAAAAGAGCAAACTGACAACTATATGACTTTAATTCTTTAGTTTTCTCAGTGTATTAATTTATCAGAGCTATGTTTACATTCTGCCATGTACTGGATGGCCTCATGTACAGGCATTCTTTAGTCTAACAGATGTGATGAAAGGCATTTGCCTTACTCGTCCTAACCAGCCTTAGAACCACAATGATAAAAGGCTTGAATAGGAGGAAAGACAAGTGTGTGAATGTGTTAGAGGGTAGTTCTGTCCTAAGCATGACAAATAGAGCGAGAAAAAATAGAATATTCCTAAGAAATTCTGTACCTGGACACTAGCTTGATAGGTCTCAAAAAGAGCTTATCAAATCACTTTTTTTCTACAGAAAGAGCACCTTTCACATGCAGGAGTCTGCTAATCTGAGTTTTTCCAGTGAGTATGGGAGTTGAGCAGTAGCAGCAATGGTTTATTGTTCAGTCTTGATAGATGACCTTTCCTATCTTCTGGTGAGAAGTCTGGGTTTTCCCTCCAGTCCCTCACTAGTATTGTTATCTCATGCTAGCTTGTCTCAAGCATCCCCATGCTACCTAACCAGCTTGCTGTGTCTTGGATATTCAGGTGTTTTTTAGGGCTTTAATTTCACTTGTTTCAGTTTCTAATCAGGAGATTAGGAACTACAGAGATCTACAGGGATCCACAGGAATTTGCTTTTGTTGCTAGTAGACCATCTCCTTTCTGTCAAACCAGGGCATCTGTTAGGAAGAACTGTTAGCACAGAACTGGTAGAGCACAGCCTAGCTTTTAACTTTATTGCTTATTCAATTAGGTTTTTATCATATACAGATCTGAGCTCAAGCCACTGCCCTCCCTGGTCTTATGCTTGTTGGTTGAAAGTGAAAAGTAAGAGCTAACATTCCTTCTGTCTTTGCCTCTTTTTTTGTACCTAAATTTGTTCTTTTAACTTACGAAGTAACTGGTAGCATCTTATTTATTACAAGGGCTACTGAAAACTTTGTAGGTGTCTCTTCGAGGAAAAGTCACACAACCACAGTAAAAAAAGTCTTTCTACTTTGGGAAGCCTCCTTCCTTGTCAAATTTTGTGCACCGAAGTCTTCTAAAGCTTGTTTACAATGCCAACCAAAATTTTTGGCATGCAGTTGTAATAAAAATATTTGCTGCATGTTACCCCTAAGGGTGATATACAAAATACTTAATATCCTAAAAGGGCTATTGAAGGGCTGTTGCTTTTTGTAATCCCCTTTCCATTCAGCTCCCTTGTACTATTCCAGTTTTATTTCCATCTTCTTTCCTGCAAGTGACTTCAAAAATAATCTTACAATCTAATCTGGGGAAACAAACAAACCAACCAAGCACCATGCAGTACTTGAGGCAGAGTGGCAGGAAAGCTTCCTGAAAGGAAAGGACCTGGGGGTGTTGGTCCACACATGGCTCAATACTGGCCACCAGTGTGCCCAGGTGGCCAAGAAGGCCAACAGCATCCTGGATGTGTCAGAAATGGTGTGGCCAGCAGGACCAGGGTGCTGATTGTCTCCCTGTACTGGCACTGGTGAGGCCACACCAGGAATCCTGTGGTGAGTTTTGAGCCCCTCACTACAAGAAGGACGTTGAGGTGTTGGAGTGTGTCCAGAGAAGGGCAAAGAAACTGGTGAAGGGTCTGGAGAAGTCTGATTAGGATGTCCTGAGGGAGCTGGTTGGTGTTCTAGGCTGCGGAAGAGGAGGCTGAGGGGAGACTTTACTGCTCTACCTGAAAGGAGGTTGTAGGGATGTGGGTGGTGAACTCTGAAGTAACGAGGAAGAGGAAATGGCCTCAAGTTGTGCCGGGGGAGGTTTAGATTGGAAAAGTGTCTCCAGTGAAAGGGCTGTCAGGCACTGGAGCAGACTGCCCGGGGAGGTGGTGGAGTCACCATCCCTGGAGGTATTTGAAACCCTTGTAGGTGTGGTGCTTAGGGACGTGGTGGGCTTGGCAGCTGTGGGTTGGCCTTAATGCTCTTTAAGGTCTTTTCCCACCAAATGGATTCTGTGATTCTCAAAACCAAACGAAAACCACAGCTGCCACCTATCTACGGATTAAGTTTCAGACATTCCGGTGTTCGTTATAAAACTAAAAAGCCATTACGGAACAGAATGAGCCTGCCGGGGTGCAGGGCTCACACCCGAGCCCTGGGCCAGCCCGAAAGCGGGGTTCGGCGGGGTCTCCCCCCACCCGCGCTCCCGGGCGCCGCTCCCGCTTCTTCCTCTTCCCCCGGGACTACCGCTCCCAGCAGCTCCCGGGCTGAAAGTGAAGATAAACGCCAGGTTACGCTGCCGGGCCGCCCCGCGGTACCACATGTCCTTTCTCTTTTGTTTTCCGCCCGGCAGGCCGGCTGCGCGCGGGGGCTGCGGGACCGCCGGGAATCGCCGCCCCGAGGGAGAAGGAGCGGGAGCGGGACCCGATCTCCAGCGGCTGCCGCCGGGCCCTCTGGAGACGCCGAGAAGCAGCCCCGGTGTTGGTGGAGCCGCAAGTCCAGGCTGCGGGCTGAAAACTTTGCGATTTCTCGCCGCCGTTCCCACATGCAAGTTGATAACGTGAAACCCGCTGCTCTTCCTACTGCTGCTCCCGCCGCTGCTGCTGCTGCTGCTACCTCGAGTGCTGGGGGGGGAGGCAGCGCTCTCCTCCCCCACTTGCTGCTGTTTCCTCTTCCCGGCCCTCCAGCTGCTCAGTGGGTTTACCTTGCCATGTGGGGCTAGGAGAGGGGCAGGGATTCGCCAGGGCCCGAAGCGGTAAACATGGAGGCGGCATGCACACCCGACGGCGGAGAGAGGAGCCACCAGGGCAGCGGCATGGACGCCCCCGGGGACACTTCCATGGACTGCTACTTGCGATCTCAGGGCTTGTACAGAAAGAGAGTTGCCAAGGATGGATCTTGTCTTTTCAGGGCTGTGGCCGAGCAGGTAACTGCTAGCATAAGCAAACCCACTTCGCGTGAAAACTTGGGAAGCAGAGCTCGTTAGTGGGCGATAATTAATGTTAAAAAGCGGGCAAGTTTACACGGTCGGGTGTCGGGGTGGGTAGGTGGGTGTGTGGAAGATAAAAAAAAAATAATGGCTTGCCGGGTGAGAGAAGTTCCGTGTGTACAGCTGCCTTCTGCCATCAAGAAATTGTTACCTGTTTTGACCTTCCAGGGCCTCCTCAGAGCTTTTTTCTTTGCAAAATATCAACATTTGGGTGCAGCTGCTTTGTGTGAGACTATTGAGAAAACAGAATTTAGTTGAAAGAGCTGAAAAGCCTTGTTCTTATGTTTGTTAATTAGCCTACTTTAAATTTAAGAGAAAGTGAGTAATTTTTGGTTCTTCCTGTTCAGTTCCCCTCCCCCCTTTCAGTGTTACTGTTAAAGGAAAAAAAAAAGTGACAGCGTCATCTTGTCTTAAATACAAACAAACAGCAGTGGGAGCTCTGGCGCTTCTGATTGTGGGAGCCCAGATTCCTGTGCTAATTATACACAGTTCGCTTCTCTCTCTTTTTTTTTTTTTTTTTTTTTTTAAATTTCCCTACTGAATTTATAAGTTCAGGCAAACAAACGCTATTGATCTGAAGTGAGTGTTTTTTTTGTTGGTGTTCTTTTGTTTTTTTTCTTTTCAGTGAAATAATGAATATATGTTGATATTCTGATGTTTTTAACTAATATACGTAAAAGGTTTTTGTCACCTCCCAGTGTATATAAAACTTTTCTTCAACTATTAATTGGATTTTTAGCATCTCATTCTTAATTTATGAAAGGAAAAAGCTTTAATTCAGAGTTAGGTGTTTATCCACAGATTTGATGTTATCTCTGTACTCTTCATGCAGAAAAACTGAACTGAGCTGAATTTGGAAGTATAGTGAGCTGAGGGCTGTGTTTAAGGATTGCAAGAGAGGCTGCAACATAAATTCATTGGAACTTCCCTACATTGTAGGGAGGATACAGACAAGGTCACATTAGAAATAATTCTGAACCTATGAAGAAAGTAGTAGCAATTTGAAATGGGAGATTGAAATCTCCAGTGGAGAGTAGAACAGGAGGTAGAAAGCAGGTGCTGTGTTGGAGTCTGAATTCCTGGCTTCCTGACCTACACTTCTTAAGGTCAAGAGAAGGCAACCCTGCACTCTAGATTTGGTTGGATTCCATTTGAGGCAGAGAAGTTTCCTCATCCACTCCTTAAGTCTTCCACTAACTGAAGTTCCTTACAAAGGAGCTGGTTAAATAAGGACATCAAATGCTATTTCTATAGCTCATAAACTGCTTAGAAAAATGAATGTTTGAATTTAGAAAATGTGAATTCTGTAGTTAATTTTTGATTCAGTAATTCAGGTTTCACCTGCACGAGGATGCTATTGAATGAATATGCAGCTTAAATATTCTTAAGAATAAAACTAGAGTATTTCCAAGCCCGTGTTTAGGCAGTAGTTATTAAATATTTGCAACTTGTCAAAGAACCAGTGTCACTTCCTTCTGTTTCTCTCTTTGTAGGTGTTACATTCTCAGTCTAGGCACATTGATGTGAGGATGGCTTGTGTAGACTACCTTCGGAAAAATAGGGAGAAATTTGAAGCAGTAAGTACTTTTGTGAGCATTGAGAAAAATGTTACTTTATTACTTTTGCTATTCTAAGGTATATTCTGCTGTTTCTGATAGTATTCATCATACCTATATACTAGCTGGTGCTTTTTGAAGTGAGTGCTCTTTAAATTAACTGGCACGTGTGGGGTAGTAACTCATTTTCATAAGCCTGGAGAAAAACTTGTATCCTGATTGGACTGGAGGCATGTGGGATGGGAAGAGTTTTTAATGCTCGTTAAAAAACGAAACAAAACAAACTTTCCTAAAATTTAATAGGAGCTGCCAAAAATCTGGATGTTGTCTTAGTATGATGCCTATTTTAACGAAGGTTGTAAAATGTTCCTGTTGTGGTATTTAGGCTTTTGCAATAATAAGGGATTTGATTGATAAGTGAAATTTGTTTAAGGGTCTACAATTTATTATGTATTGCCACTGTGTTGTGGGTTTTTTTTGTTTGTTTTTTTTCCCAAACATGATAACAAAGTTGTTCTTCATCAGCCACCGACGTGAAGTGTTTTGATATTGATCTATATTTGGCTAATGTCATCAGTGTTATCGTAAAGCCCTTTTTTATTTCCCTTAAAAGAACAGAAATAAAGTGCTCCTGTTTGTGTTTGTATGTATTCTAGTGTATATACTATTAAATTAATTTTCAGGATAGCCAAAACAGGAGTATGTGTAAGTGTTTGTTACTGGAGGGTTATTAGTTGGTTCTTTTTTTCTGCTCTAAATTCACCTGAATCCAAAATGACAAGTTTTAAATGCACATTGGTGTAGGGAAGAGAAGGAAAGCAGGAACAGAGTGAATGTATTTGTTATAAATCTGACCAAGTGCCCTGGGCTCCAATGTGACTGGTCACTTTCAATGTGGAAGTTGTCAAGAATGACTGACACAAAATACAGTAAAATCTCAATGGGAGAATGCAGCTCTAATTTGAGTATTTCCATTTGCCATAACTGTTTGTTTCCAGTCCATGTGAGCACTTAACTCTCTTAGATCTCTCTCCTTTCTCTTTTTAATTTTAGTTTTTTCACTGCTGACTTTTTAATAGCTTTCTTTCCAGAATTTTCCCAGTAGTAGTTTTTGGTAGTACCGTGACCTTTCTTGGCTCTTGACTGTGTGTTGTTTCCCCTCTCCATTTCTGGCATCTTCTGGGTAACCACATTTTCAGCCATAGCTCGTTGTACTATCTTGGTCTCCTCCAAACTCCCAGCTCCGTTTTTTTTTTTTTTCCCTCCTTCAGAGTTGATCCAAGTGATAGGATCTTTATCCATTTTTACTATCCTTCTGAAAACCTTTTTCTTTCAGAATAGTTTTTTTCATGTACAGGGTTGAGGTGGTATCTTTTCTCATTTGCTGGTGTTTCTGCTTGCTCAGGTACCTTGTTTAATCTCAGCTGATCTCATTTGTTTCCCTTGTCTCTTACTTTCCCTTGTCTCTTACTATACTTTGTGTTTTCATCTGGAATATGGCATCATTAACTTACTTCTCTTCAAAAAAAAAAAAAAAAAAACCAGCAAAAAACAACCACCAAAACCAGTGTGCCTCCCTCTTTCCTGAGTGTCTTAGTTCTGTTTACTCTTCTGCTTTCTTAGTAGTTGTGCTCTATTGACAGAAATGGGTGGTACTTGCTGAAGTTTCTCTTATCTCTGTCTGTTATAACCATTTCAGCTTTGATTTCTGTCTCTTTCATTCCATTGATATCACTGTAACCAGAGTCCCAGGTTATTGTGTGTAACCACCTTGATTTTCATTCTTATCCTTTCTTGCACTGTTATCTCTGATTGCAGCAGCCTTCTCTTTATTTTTTTTTTAAACTTTCCAGTTTTCTATAAGAACTTTCTGGTGTCCATCCTTTCTTCCTGTATGCATTATTTTAGGTAATTTAATTTTGTCACACCAAACCATCTGCTGTTCATAATAATATTTTATTGATCTATCTTCTAAAATTGTACTTGATTGTTTGTCTAAAAATTGTGTCCAGGCTTTTTCATTCTTCTCATTGTCAAGATTTAAATGAAAAGGCTCTCTGTTAACCCTTCTCCCTTTCCAAAAAGGGGAAGGAAAGAGAATAATAGGGAGAGATACTTGTGGGTTGGAAACTCAATTACACAGCAGATGGGAAATTCAGGAATGCATGGATCAGGATAAAAAGGCAGAAGAATGGACAGATCATCCCATTCTCTAGCAGAAACTATAACATCAAGGCTTACCAGTCCTAGAAGCAGGCACTGACTGAAAAACATGCTGTTAATTCCAGAATGTAATTACTTAGAGAGAGACTTGACTGAAAATTAAAGTGTCTGGAGGGGAAATTGTGTCTGTCCTGCCTCAGACCAGGACACTTATGAACAACACTGTCCAGAGAGGTTTAGAATGGCTGTATCAGACCTTTCAACCTGCTACAGGTCCTGTTTGGGTCCTGCTGGACTTAACTCCTTGCTAAGAACAAGGTGACCTGCTCAGTGGCTGAGGGGAAGGCTGTGGGGGTGTTGTTTACCTGGACTTTAGTAAAGCCTTTGACACTGCATTCTTCTGGAGAAATGGGTTGCTCGGGGCTTGGATGGGCATTTTTTTCACAGGGTGAAAAACTGGCTGGATGGGTGGGCCCAAAGAGTTGTGGTGAACAGAGTTAAATCCTGCTGGTGGCTGCACACAGCATCTTTACCTTCTTACAGATTTCCCATTTGGCTGCTGGATTTTTTAGTTGGTTTATTTCTTTTTTTGTTTGTTTGTGGGTTTTTTGGTTTTGTTTTTTTGCTTTGTTGTGGATTGTGTGGTGACTCCAAAAGCTGGTTATGTGGTTATTTGCTGTAATGTGGAAAATGACAGACCATTTTGACCATTTGTTCCTTCATCCCTCCATCACTTTATATCAGACTGCAAGGTCTGATGGCAGGATGACCTTCCATTTCCAATAGTACATTCCTGTTGGTACAGTTTGTTGTAGACTACGAATTCCATGTGCTATGCAAGTAAAAATAGTTAATTATTAATTTTTTTTTTTTAACAGTTCATTGAGGGGCCATTTGAAGACTATTTAAAATGTTTGGAAAATCCACAGGTATGTTAAATTTGATTTGTAACAGAGGCAGTACTTTTGTTGAGTTTGATGGGTAATTGAATTTTTTTTCCTCACAAATGTCTTTGACTGAGCTCAAGAGCTGTTTGAAGTTGATGGGTAATTGATTTTTTTTTCCTAACAAATGTCTTTGACTGAGCTTAAGAGCTGTTTGAAGTATGTGAAAATTTATTTTTAAGCGTGTACTCTATTGTAAAATGATTTTGTGAGCTTTTGTGTGTCTTGATGTAAGCCTCTTCTTCTTCAGAATTGTATCCCAACATTTCTAGTCTCTGCAAATGGCAACAAAAATAGCATGGCCAGCTTTATCTTGAAAGCAGCTTTGAATAAAGGCCTGAAAGCTTAGGTGGTGAAAAGACAGCTCCTGGTGTAAGAGATGCTATGAGCAGTAACCACGGGCTCTTAGGAAGATACTGATTTGAAGCAAAATTATTATTTCCCCCCCCAGAATTTGTTTTTAGTGTTTTTATTAGGGAGTTAACCATTTAGGGTAAACTAAATGTCAGATGAGGGAGAGAGGGAAGAGGACCGAGAACTATCTAGTGCAACCCTGTAAAATCTGTTGGGTTTTTTAAAGCAATTTTACATAAATGTTATTAAATTTTACTCTCTGAGAAAGTAAAGCATGACTTTTGTTTATTTCTTTTCCCTGCCATGTCTAGAAGATCCCTATTTAGAAAGACTAAGCACATGGTTGTTCATTTCAGTTTCCAAAATGAATGGTGGAAGGGGGAAAAGGATGGATATTAGCCTATACTATGTTTGTCTTGCTTTTATTCCAGGATTTTTAAATGCAAAGCTTTGTTAATCAAATCATGAGATGCTATGCTAAATGGTAAATCACACCATTTTCCAGTAGAATTTATGCTGCACTGAACTATGCCAGTGCTCATGGTTTGCAGCACTGCATGTGTAGGGAAAATGTTTTTCCATACACAGCTGCTGATTTTCAAAAGATATTTTTGAAGTAGCTTTTTTACATGATCAGATAAATTAATACTAAATTACTCTGTATGTTAAAATTGTTAGAATGTAAAAAAATTTTTTAAAAAAATCATGCTGCTGCAAATTTTAGCAACCCAAGCTTAATTTGAGTTGTTTTTAATGTGGTAAGAAGTTTAAAAAAAAAAAAAAAAAAAAGTAAAAAAAACCCAAGCACAACAGAAGCACCCCAACTACCAAACAACCACTTGCCAAAAAAATCAATCAATCAAACAAAAAAACAATTGAGAAACCACACCAAACCAGAAACAGGCAAACCCAAACCACACTGCATCCAGTCTCATCATAGTGGAGCACAGTACAGCAGGCAGGAAGGCAGCTGGAAACAACAACTTCTGGTTTTCTATTATTTGAGTCTGTATTATTGTGTTACAGACATTTCATTGTTTAGAAGCTGTGCAGGGCAGCTTTCTTTTTGGTCTTTCTTTGGGTATCCATATACAGCACTCCTCATGCAAGCAGCAACTCTGACAAGTTTATTTTGGGTGTCTGGAAGTGGTAAGTCTACTTGTGTGTTGGAGCACTTCACAAGACTGTGGCAAGATCCCTCTATGGAAGTTATCTGTGTTTTAGTCATAAGAGTTAAATCTCAAAGTTATCATAGAATTGCTTAGGCTGGAAAAGACCTTGTTGTTCTTCCAGTTCATCTATAACTAGAGGCCCATGAAACCAGACAGTTTTGAAAGTAGAGAGTGACATTTTTAAAAGCACTGCAACTAATTTTGACTTTTTTTTTTTTTTTTTCCTAAAGTCACTTCTGAAAAGCTAGACTGCTGGTTGTTTAGCAAAAGAAAAAAAAAATGTAAAAACCACTATATCACCTTACAAAATCATAGTCTTAGGTGCTTGATTTGCTTCTGTGTGATTGTTCTGGGTTCTCTCAGTTTTCATACAGTTCCATTTCTAGTTTGGGAAAATACTCTTCTAGTTTATGCCCTTTAACCACTTTACTGGAATAATTACTCTTATTTCAAAAAAGCCTTCAAATGGAATCAAAGTGTCTTGGCTGAACACCAGACTCAGTGTTACTGTATGGTTTTTTGACAATGATTTATTGCTTCTCTTAAATCCACATGTGAGGAAGTACAGTAATTGTATGTGTGTTTGAATTTAATTTTCTTTTTCTTTTTTTTCTATATAGGAATGGGTTGGACAAGTAGAAATAAGTGCCCTTTCTCTTATGTACAAGTAAGAAAGCCTTTCAATATGTTTTATTGAGATCAGTTGTTTTGCTAGTAGATCAGCTGGAATAGCAAAGATGGAATTGCATGTTACAATTCTATGTAGTTCTCCAGAAGATTACAAATATGTTTTGAAAATTGCATCTCTCAAGGTATTAAATAAAAGCAGAAAACTGAGCTCTGAAAATAACAGGCTGGTTATTTGTATACAAATTTCCAATAATGTCACACACCTCACCTGCACAACTAATTGTGGGTAAGGTCATAAAGGTTGAATTTTGTTAATTTTCATGTCTTAATTTTTCTCTTAAGAATGGTATTCTTCCTATTTCTCACAAAGGCTTTAACATTAACCCTACTGCTAAGCTGCAGGCTGTACCCATTTCTTTATTATCTCTGTATGAATGCCCTGGTGCAGCTTAGTGCTCTTAAGTATTGCAGGCTGGATCCTGGAAAGCCAATCTCAGACCTGTCCTGGTATGAGTTGCACATACTGATGGTGGACTCCTGTTACTTACTCTCTTGTCTGTATAAATTTCCCCTTTTCTGCTTTTTTAGTATAGATGAAACAGTCCAACTCCATGACTGGTGATGTTTTGAGCTTTGCTTAGGAAATATTTTGGTCTTGTGCATAGATAAACACTCCTCTTGGTGATGAACAGTTTCGCTTATGAAGTGTAATCCTACCTATTTTTTGACAAAGTGGTGTGCAAGCAATATGCTGGGTATTTGTAATTGCTTTCTAATTATTGTGCAAGGGAATGAGCTGTGTATAGTAGTGTGCTTTGAGTGAGTCTGAGCTGTGGAATTATTACTTATTCTGAGTTGCTGTAGAAAGTTGTGTGTTGTTTTTTGCTTTTTTTTTTTTTTTTTTAAACCCAAAGCTTGCACCTGTGAATATACTTAGTCATTTTGCAAGACTAATAAAGCTCTTGCTTGTGTGAAGAAGGAAGATTCTGGTTGCAGTGATAGGTTGCTGAGCAAAGAAATCAAAGGGAATATTGAGTATAAAAGAGAGAGAGAACATAATCAAATTTAAGATCCTAACAGAGATGGATAGTAGTCTTTCAGTTTTTAGGAAATAAAAAAATTGCGTGGCTTGTCAGTATGAGTTGGGTATTTTAATTTATTTGTTCCTTTATAGCCAGTTCAACTTTTCATACTTTTTAATCAAATAAGCTAAAAAAAATAATTGTGTGGAATGTAAATGCTGGAGTTGATTAACTGTATTAGCTCAAGTCTTCATTTATAGTATTCGTAATCTTTTTCAGTGTGATGAGATACCCAAACCTAGTTTGCAATGATAAAATTTTTCTAAACCTGTTTAGAAAAACTATATTAGACAGCTACCCAGAACCAGAAGGGTTCTTGCACCCATGTAGTCCCTCTGCCACTACAGATTGATCCTCAGCCATTTCTCACTTTCTGGAGAAATGGAACCACTGTTCCCTGTCTCTCTTTGTAAAACCTGCTCTTCATTCTGCTGTGTTTCCAAATGGCCCAGTATAATGAGTTTCTCCAGGACTGGAGAACCATCATCCTTCCAGACACAGCTCCAGCAGGTGGTTTCTGGGAATTTGTTACACTTGTTGTGCATGTTGTGCCAGCACATCTTTTTCTCGTGTATTCTTTCATAAAAGCAAAACTTTTTTGACGAGTTTTGATGTACTCATCTTCCTCACTATCTTTTTCCACTAGGTGTTTTCTGTGGTTATGCATGTACTTGACTTGAACAGTCCAGTTTTTTAATTGATATTAATTTTAAAATGAATTCTTAACTGCTACCTTTTTCCCTCAGGAAAGATTTCATAATATACCGGGAACCAAATGCTTCTCCTTCACATGTAACTGAAAATGGCTTTTCCGATAAGGTAAAAGAACCCAATAAATTATGGCTAATGTGAAAGGCTGAATTAAGTCTGCTTTATAAATAGCAAGGAGTTTTGTGCTACTTTTAGTACTCTCTACAGTGAAACATTCTAAAAAACTCAATTTTAACTATTCCTTTTGTATTTAAGGCAGCTATTCTGTTAATACATGTAGCACTTGCTTTTAAATAAAGATTTGGAGTGTGGTATATTTTCCTAATAATCTAAAATTTTGGAAAAACCATTTTTTCAGGTGTAAACTCGCTTAACTACCTCTGTCTTAAATTCTTTTTGACTTTTGGTCAATTTTTTTTTGTCTAAAGTGTATCCACTAAATTGTGATAATTTTGTTAATACTTGGAGATTGTGGGAGATGAAGCACATTGACACATTAAACTGAAATACAAAGGCAGTGCTCATAAGAAAAATCAAATGAGATGCAAAACCTAAAGTATCTGTGGTTTTTTTTAATAGGTGTTGCTCTGCTTCTCAAATGGAAACCACTATGATATTGTTTATCCCATAGAGTATTCAGAAAAGGCTGCTCTGTGCCAATGTAAGTATTATGCTGATTAATTAAAAGCATGGGTTTTTACCAAATATCTTAAGATACCAGCATCAGATTTCAGGAAATGGTGCTGTATGAAAGTTGATTATACTAATTCTTTCCTAGCTTAGTTTTCCATTTGAATTATCAATGACTATGACTGGGGGAGAACAGGGTTCTAAATGTGTTCTGATTGCTGACAAAGCAGGCTGCATACCAAGAGGTGAAGACTCACCTGCCTCTTTGAGTGGTCTAATGTAAACAGAAAATATTAGTGTACTTGTTTAGTTGGTTGCATTGTCTCTGGTCAGCATTCTGGTTTTAATTTTGGATTCTGGACTATATTAGCAAACTAACAGTTTTTCTTAAAGTTATCCTTGCATGTGTTACTTGTCACAGAAATTGTGGGGTTGTACATGTGAAAAATAACTGGCTTCATGGATTATTCTTTCCTTTTACTAGACTGCAGAAATTAGGGCCAAAGGTCCTAATTAGGTTTCATGGGTCACTGTGACAATCACTACAAGGGTCCTCATTCTTCATGAAATTTCTGTCTGTGTGCAGAGTTACAAGGTTAAGGCCAAATTTTCTTGGTCAGAAGAGACCTGATCTTTAGGGATTTCATGCATACCCATTAAGCCATAGTAGCTGCAGCCAGTTTTGCTTCTAATGCCTTCAGTGTTGCAGTTAACACATCAAAATGCTTGACTGCTTTGATTGAAGTAATTTGGAATGCATCTGTAATGGTGGCATAAAATCTCATTTACCTTATGATCGATTTCACCCTTCCACTTTCTTCTTTTCTTCCCCAGCTCTGCTGTATGAATTGCTTTATGAGAAAGTATTTGATACAGATGTAAAGAAAATCATAGCAGAACTTAGTGCTGTTGGTGGGACAGAGGAAAGTAATGGTAGCAGTGAAGTATCTGCTTCAGATTCAGAAGATGACAACTACAGGTAAATGAGATTTAAAAATGCTGCCTGTGAGCAGCATGTGTTAAATGACTTCTGAATTTCTGATGGGTAGTAGAATCTGACACTTGGGCTTGAGTACCTTTACCAGTTATTAAAGGAAAGAAACACAGAGAGGCAAGGCTAGGACTATGAAAGAATGAGATGTGTTGGCTTCACTTGTACTTAAAGGCTGGGTTCTGGTTTCTCTGTTTTTCATGCATTCTAGCTTTGGGTCTCTCTACATCACGGAATATTGTCATTCCAATGGGTGTTTTCTCCTGTTTAAAACATCAGAATTCCCCAAAAACTGTCACTGAGCCAGCTGGGTGTAGTAAAAACTACTTGAGAATTAATTACATGGCTTGCTCTTACAACTGAGTAGTTACAGGAATCTAATCCAACTTGTGTTGCTTCCACATCTGGGGGCTGAAATGCCTGCTTGAGATGTAGCTAGTGGAGCTAGCTAGTTATATACAGATATAACTTGCTGTATTTATTTCCTTGAACTTTATGAAGTGATTATATTTATGGGTTTGTACTCCTTTTGCTGGACTGGGATGCTGTAGCTAGCTTTGAGAGTTTGACCTTTGATTGCTTTTGCCCAGTAAAGCTTTCACAATGCCATTTTTGCCTTTACATATGGACATTTTGTCATAGAATCATCACAGTTGGAAAGGACCTTCAAGATCATTGAGCCCATCTGTCAGTCCTACACCACCTTAACCACTGAATTGTCTCCCAAAGCACCACAGCCACCTGTTTTCTGCATACTTCCAGGGATGATGACTCCACCAGTTCCCTGGGCAGCCTGTTCCAATGCTTTACCACTCTTTCAGTGAAGAAATTTTTCCTAATATCTAATCTGAACCTCCCTGGTGCAACTTGCACCCATTGCTTTTGTGCTTAATACTATTCTTAAAACCTTGGCTTGTGTGAAATTCCATTGAAGCCATGGAGATTATTCTATATCAGTGCATCTTGTCCCCTCCTTCTGCTGAATGTCATTCAAGTCCTTTCTGGGGGCTCTGCTGTAGGCCTGAGGAAGAAGAAATTCTTTGTGATGTTGGGAGCTGATTTTTTATTATTTTTTTCCCCCCCATGCTGAAAACAGCAGAAAAGATGATGGGAATCACCACAGAAAGAAAAGCAAGTTCTGAAAAAGGGATTAGCTTCCTTTCTTGTTTAGAGAAAAATAGTCAGGAACCTTTCCAATTAAAAGTCAAAGTATTTCTGGTTCAGGCAACAATTACTGTAATTAAATGTCACAGAGTGGAAACCTTTATTCTTCTCTGCTCTTGAAGGTGTCCTGGGCACCCAGCACCTTTGTAAATGAAGGTCATATACTCACTTGAGACTGTCAGACTCAATGTTTATGATTTAAACTGTATGATGCAAGAGTTAGATAGTATATGTGATTCCTGGCCTGGTTAACAGAAATGACACTTTGGTGTCTTAATGTCTTAAATTTTTTGCTGAAGTTGACTGTTTGTTCAATCACCTAGTTTTCCAGAATATGTTTTTTGTTTTATAAATGTGATTCAGTTACGTTGTTACTAAACATAATAGTTTCATTTGGTTTTGGGAAATGTTAATGCTGAGGGTTGCCTGCAGCTGCTGGAGGGAAAAAATACTTTTTTCTCTGCAGAAAGTAATTTTTCAGTTCTGTCAAGTGTAGAAAATAAGAGTAAATTAGAGTGTCTGATGCCAGTTAATTAAAGGGAGGTTTTTTCCATTTTGAGTTGTTTTTTTTTAAAAATTATTTTTAATATGTGCGTTTCCTGTATTTTGATTGCATAGCTGCAAAAATTTTAGAGGATTTTTTTCCCCCTTGCCTACCCCCGCTTTTTTTCCTTAAGTGATGGCCAAGTCATTGCACATAAGTCATACAACCTAAAACTTGTATTTAGAAGCAAACAAACAAAGTTATTTTTAGCTTTATAAGACATAGAAATGTAGTTCTTGATTTAGACTTCTCTTTTTCATTTTAAGAGATGAAGGTATTCTGTGGTATGTTTATTGTGGAAAAACATGCATAGAGTGGTTGTTCCAGGATTTTTATCCATTTCCAAGATGTTTCTTGCCTGATTTCCAGGCCTTGTTAATACTGTATTACCACAGCACACTTTTGTATTTTTGCAGAAGTAAAGCTGCAACAGTTAGTGATATGAATGGATTGAAGTCTCTTTCTGGCAACAAGGTATTTATATGTTAAGATTTTTCTTCCTAATAACTTGTACTCTGTTATTTTTCGCTGTTTCACGTTTGTGAGAGAATCTTGAATTTCTATTTTTTCTAACATGTAATAGCTTAAGAACTGCTTATTTCTTTGAAAAGTAATGTTTGCTTCTGATGTGCCAAAAGGTTGATTGTGTCCTTTTTAATACTGCTGAATTTTTAGTTTGTTCTGGTATTGTTAAAAGAGCACCACAGAACTATTTTTTTTCAAAGCTCTTTATGCTTTATGTATTTGAGTTTAAAGCTTGAGAACTGACTGAAAAGTGGAAAACTGTACATCTTTATGCATTTTACTGTTAAGCACTTTATTCTGTTTTATACAGCACCTTAAGAGTAATGGGAATCCTACCTTGTTGGTCTTACCTAAAAAAGTTCTTAAATCGCTCAACCCATCAGTTTACAGAAATGTGGAATATGAAGTTTGGCTCCAATCCAAATGGGGTAAGTAGCCAAATATTTAGAAGCTGCAGCTTTTGCAAGCTGATGTGTAAAGTGAACCCTGTTGAAGATCAGTGGTGCATAGAAATGGCAGTTTGGGCTTAAGCAGTGGTCTTCCTCACATCAGTCAGTGCAGATTTAGGGTATTTGTACTGTTCCAGGAAAGCAACTCTCTTGGTGTATTTAACCTAACAGTGTATTACTGCTCATGTCTTTACAGATCAGCAAAAACAAGATTTTTCTATTGCTGCTGGTATGCAATACTCAGTTGGAGATAAATGTAAAGTAAGTACTATTGAATTACAGTTTGTAGAGATTAACATTTTGCTCAAGATGCCAATTTTCCCCCTTTGTTAATTGTTTTGATGTATAACTGCTATTTTTTTTAAATATGCTTTGCTTATGCATTCAACTGTGCATATGCTCATTTAATTGTTGGCAGTGTTGATGACTTAAAGCCATACATGTAGAAAAATAGAGCACCTGATCAGTGCAACTTAATTGCATTAAAAAGTCTTAAGGTTAACTTGAAGAGTCTATTTAATAGGATGTCTATAAACCTTCAGGTTAGGTTTGAGCAGTCTGGCCTCTGTGGTGTGTCCTTGCCTGGAGTGGTGGTAGAGTGCTGGCTGTGTGTGAGAAGGAGCTGCATTTAGGGCATTTCACTTGGTTCAGGCTAAACTCTGCTCTTCTCTTGATGGGATCCTTAAGCTCAGTAGCAATTCCTGTGATGTGCAAAAGTGTGAGGTGGGTCTGTTTCTCCATAGCATCTTTTGCTGATGGCTGCACATGCTTTATCATCATACTGCTGCATGATAAGTTTTTAGTGTGCTTAGAGTTGCACAAAGAAAGAAATTTTGGTGTTTTCTGTCCTACAAGCTTTTCTTTGGAGAGACCAAAATCAAGCATCATAGTTTCATGTATTTATGATTAACTCTGGAGATAGTGACCAGTGTTTGTGAATTGGCTTTGTACCAATCTCATTGCTTTCAAGTGATGGAACACAGCTTTTCTTTGGTTACTGCAGATCCTAAAGATCTGAAGTTTTGGGCAATTCTTCCTCTTGAAGTGTTCAAGTTACAAAAAGTTACACATTTGCTCTTTAAATTCTATTAATTTGTGGTATGTATTGCTGCCTCAAAAAATAAGATTTGCTATTAAATCCTGTAGTACTCATATTTTAAAATCTCCTTTGTTGTGTTAACTAAACTGGTGGTGCTTGGTTAAATATGGTCCTTTCCAGGAGACTTGACTGTTTGTTTAAATTATTAATATTAATGTGACAACATTCAGTTAGGTTTATCATGAAAAATGTGGGCTCTTTAAGTTGGTACTTTTAAAATTTGTGTAATGGAATTAAGTATAGCAAATAAATGGCAGGAAAAACACATCTCCAAATTTTTTTTAAAAAACCCAACAAACCCAATACCTGCAAACCTCCAAAACTCTACACAAAGCACAAACCAAAACCTAATATGGAGTTGATTGTTGCTTAATAGTACAGGCTTAAAATTTATATTTAAGACCCTGAGGCTGTGTTGTGTAGTAGTTACTAAAGGGTACAGATAGTAGAAAAACCTCTGGTAATTAACATAATCTCTGTGCCAAGTTTTGTGTGTACATGGCAAGGCAGTAAATATATGGGATGCAAAACATGGGAAGAGGAAATAAATAGTGAAAAGTGGAGTTTACCAGATTAATGTAACTGGAAAGACAAATGTTGTAGCAGAACATTATGAAATTTATATTATATGTAATAGAAGAGTTTTAAGAACATGGAATGTCAGACAAATAACAACTGTGATCATGTCTGCACACCTTCTGTAGTTGTTTTAAAAAAGTTTCTGAAGAATAAATGCAGAAATAATTGGTGTTCAGAGTGTCTTAGTTAAACTAAATGTCACCAAACTGTTAGTAATGAGTTTTGTTTGCATGGATTTTAACAAGGAAAGGCTTTGGGGTTTATTCTAAGAGAAATTTTTTCAGTAAAGCTTAGAAGTCTTGATCTACTGATTACTTTTAACTTTGTGTAGTTTTAAAAGCTGTGTTCCACTAAATAGTGACCAGGCTTCTGTTTGTGCAGGGTTTTTTGTTGGTGGTGGTGTTTCCTTTAGTATTTTTATTTCTTTTTGAAGAAGTGATATGGCTGGAAGATTTGGTTTTGATACATTTACTGAATTATGTGGTTTTTATTTCTTAAGTCTTGTTACCCAGGGGAGAAGTTCTGTTTTTAATGTTGCTGATACTTTAAATAGTGTCAATACCCTCCCGTTGTCTTCTTTGAAGCTAATGCACATTTTTCTTACTCTTTTTCTATAGGTGCGCTTAGACCATAATGGGAAATTTTATAATGCCCATATTCAAGAAGTTTGTTCAGAGAATGGGCCAGTTGTAGTATTTGTAGAAGAGCTTGGAGCAAAGTAAGTGTTTAAACTCAATTGGAAAAGAATGTGAAGCTGAGCCTTGGTAATGGCAGCATTACTTCAGAGTTAATTTCAGCCCCTGGAATGTATCTATTTATTCAATTGAAGCAGTACTGCCACAAGGTTGTTAAGAAAACAATATGCTAAAGAAAATAATGTATTACAGAGTTGACATCTATTGCAGTGTTTGTGATAAGTTCATCTGTTGTATATTGCTTTTTCTGATTATTTGCCTTTTCTGTCTGCCCCAAAGGCATTGAAATACTCACTTAACAAATGGCTGATGGTTCTTTACTGGCTAAATTTACATCTACACTGGCTAAGTTTACATCTTCTTTTGCATATTGCTTGAGTGTAATCATAAGGAGGACTTTGAGTGCAACGTTCTAAAAAATGGCAAGATCTGCCAGTCTTAGTAAACATGTGCTATTAATGTGTGCATGCTCCAGTCTGGTCTTTGAGATAATTTTCCCTCCCTGATTCCTTGTTTTGTAGGCATGCTGTCTCACTGAAGAGCCTTAAACCTCTTCCACAGGCCTCTCCTATGGAGGGCTGGAACACTGTGCCAGGGAAGAAGATAAAAAAGTTTTTCTCTACATGGGGGCAGAATGCTCAGCCCGGTAGGATTGTACCTGTCTTTGTGTGGCAGAATCTTCATTGTCAGATGTTTTGTCCCAAAGAGCTTTAAAAAAAATTATTTAAAAATACATCTTTTTACATTTTTATTGCAGATGCAGATTGCAGAGGGCCCAAGAATCAGAGCAAGTCAATAAAACCCCAGTCAGCTCTACCTCCTCGACTTCAGCATACTGTGGGCACCAGGCAGCATCAGTTCTTGTGTTCTGGACCCCAACCTCCTCAGACCTCAGCTGAGCAAAAAACTCCAGGCAGGAGTCCTTCCCAAACTGTAAGGTAAAACTGCAAATAACATCTTACTTATCTTGAACTCTATCTGAGTTTCCTGGAGCCCAGATAAATGCTTCAGGTGCTTCCAACATGCACTTTTGAAATGTGTTGCCATTTATTTCTGAAGTTTTCCAAGTCCTTAAGGATGGTGGGTGTTGTTTTTTTGGGGTTTTTTGTTTTGTTTGCATCTTCTTTTTGTTTTTTCTTCTTTTTTTGCTTGTGGATTATTTTGTTGTTTGTTTTTTTTGTGGTTGGGGGTTTCTGGTTTTCTGGTTGAGGTGAAGTAATGTTGCATGTAGAGCTTCTTGAGCACGACCACTATCTTCCCTCAGCTTCTGCAGAACCTGTCATGGAGGACTGCATCATATTATTGCTGATCATTTGGGGTACAAGAACTGCATTTATTAGTTGTGATTTTTTTTGATTCATTGTGCTGCTACATCAGAGTCTGTTTTCATCATTGCCACTTCTCTGTCCTGACTAGGAGACAATTCCATACTTGGCTAAAACCTGAAATTCTTTAAAGTCTGTAGATTCTGTCACTTTCTTTATTCTAACTCCTTGTGGAATAAAAGGGGTTTCTTTGGAGTCTGCCTCATGCAACACTTCAGGACATTTTTTATTACCTCTTTAACCTAAATACATGAGTATCCTCAAAAGTTTGGTTAAGTAATTCAGAAAGCTGAAACAGTGATGTTAATCTTGTGTAGTTATGCTTCAAATGTTAAAAATTATAATTCATTTTCCCTTTTGTTGTATTTACCAAAGCAATTGTCCCCAGCTTTCTCTTGCAAGCTCACAGCTGGTGGAGGGGTGGTCAGTTCTCAGCTGGCACAGAAACAGAGTAGATCACTTGATGTAGAGATGGGATTTTCAACTGCTGTTTATGATCTGTTACCATTTGTTATAAAGTTTAGCAAAATTGTGTTGAAGTGAATAAATCACAGACAAAATTCTTTCCCTTCCTTAAGTTTTCTGTGTTTGGATATCTTGCAATGGGCAGGAAGGGATCTGAGCTATAATCATGGAAGCAGTGCTATGTAATTATGTTCTTTCTTCCTTCTGAATCACGAGTTTGTATTGCATTTGATACTGGTGATAACTGAATTTCTTTGTCTAAGTTGTCCTGTTTCTTTTCCTTCACAGAAAACCAGAGAGGGAGAGGACTGAGGATGTGAACCATGGCAGCAGAGATTGTAACTACTTTGGTTTGTCTCCAGAGGAACGCTGGGAGAAGCAGGCCATAGAGGAGTCTCGTTCACTGTATGAGATCCAGCAGAGGGATGAACAGGCTTTTCCTGCTCTTTCCAATGTAGGTTTTTTGTTGTAATTAATGGTGCATTCTTCATGCTGGTCTGCGAATCTTTAATTAGCAATTGTTAGTTCATTGTCTCTGCAATACAATTAAAAGTTAAGAATATTTTCTTCACACGGACTTGCTGTGTGGAAAGATGTGAATCTACAAAATTTATATATTCAAGATAAGATGCTTACCTAGTAGTTTCTCTGTGGAATAATTTGTCCACCACACACAGATGTAAATAGGGTGAAATTGTGAGCTTCAGAAGCCATGGGCTGCTTTTTTCACCTTCCTCCTCTCTTTGGAAGGCTTTGCATACCCCTACAGTTACTCATATGTTGTCTTTATCTTTTATCTCCTCCTCTTTGAGGAGAGAAATTGCTCTGAAATTTAACTTTGCTGTGAAACAGCTCAGTAGAATGACACTGTGGTGCTTGAATTAATACAAGTGACTAGGTGATTGTTTCTGATTTGGTTCACATAAAACCTCTTTTATTTATAAGTGACTTTTCTTTTTAGCTTGAGACTTTAGTGATACAAGATGTCTGGTGTCATAAGTAATGCAAATTCTTTCTCTGACTTGCTCTTTTTCTGTTGTGGAGCTGAGCTGGCTTCAGTGGACTTGTCTATGTCTGAGCCTTTGGAGTATGAGAGATTTTTCTACTAATGCAGTTTTTAAAGTGGATTGGAGTCTCAGTACATCCAGGGATCAAGCAGATCCTGTGTAAAGAGCTGCTGTCTAGGTCACATTGAAATTCTAGAGATGTGTGAGGCTTTTTGGGTTTAAATCCAAGGCAAACAGAAACAAACCAGGCTGGGAAGAATGAGTATAGGTGAAAGATGGGCCTTAAGTCTCTTGCTTTGTGGAAGTGACTTCCAGTGCAGTATCTCTCAGTCCTTGAATTACTAATTAGTTATAGTGGTGTAATTGAGAAGAAATGTGCAGCTTGTCCAGGCTGCAAAGAGCAGGTAAAGACTGAAGCCTGATGGGCAGAGGTGTGGGTACCTGTGTGCTCTATTCACTCACCTGAGGAAGCAGGATGTGATTTTAAGCACACAGTGTGTGAGTGAAGCAATTTTTCTTTGTCATATTCATGTGAACTGATGAGTGCTTTTGAAAGATACTTTGCAAAATTTAGCAGTGAATTGGAAGATTGGATGAATCTGAATTGTATTGATCAGGACTGCTTCCTCCCCCTCCTCCCCTCTTCTTCCTGTCACAGAGACACAAAGGCTTAATGGTATCTTTCAGGATGATGGCAGAGTGTCATTGAACTTCTTATAAACATCCATGTTTCTGCTTTTGTCAACTTTAGAATCAGTCAGTCTGTCAGGCTGCAACACAGACTGTGGATAATTCAGACCAGAAGAAGTTCTTAAATAATGACAGAAGAAAGAACAAGTGGACATCAGAGGTGGAAGAGCAGAAGGATAAAGGTAAAAGGAAATGGTTTTAGATCGAGCCTTTTTTGTTGTTGTTTGCTTGCTTTTATTACTGGATTCAGAATTTACTCAAGATGGGGCATGTGTTCAGAAATTTAGAAAATGAGGGGAAAATTATCATAAGTAATTGTACCAAAACTAAGCTAGGCTCAAGGTAGCAAAGGTGTAATTAGGAAAGAAAAGGTACATATTTTCCTGCTTTGTGACTGTGGCTGATAGCAAGCAAGAATGCTGATACAGAGAAAGTTCTTTGCCACAGTGTCAGATTCTGAGCTGCATGGCATGTACCAGCTTTCTGGTGTTTGTGATGCTCTGAATTGCCTTCCCTCTTCTGACACTAGTTTAAAAATAGGAATAAACTGTACTTCCTTCCTAGTATTTCTCATAATTGGTATTGTTTTAATTCACTATGTATTATTGTGGTGGTGCATATACTGAGCTTTTATAAAGTCTGTATCAGTTTAGTGCTACTATTAAACTTAAGGAGATGATTTTGTTTGGGAAGCAGTGGAAACCAGATTTGAACACAATCTAGAATGTGAAGAACTTTTCCAGATGTTAATATAGAAAGATTATGCCATGGATGTTTTCATCACCTCCCCCACAAAGTGCTTGCTGGTGCTTAAGAAATTAAACATTGTGCATTGCTCTGAAACCTTGCAAGATCTTTGGAACCACTGAAGACTTCTAAATTGATCTGTCTTATACTCTGTCAAAAGCAGACAAGTAGACAAGACATTGAGTTTCTGTTATTTAAACACTTGAATCTGGAAATGCAGATCACAATATTTTGAATTTAATCAAAGTACAAACAATTCTTTTTCACTATGAGGGATTTAGGATGAACTATGTGTGTTTAAAGAGAACCTGACTTTATTTTCTGCTTCCCTTAAGCATTGCTGAAATTGTTAAACATCAGTAAAGAACTCTGGTAGAGCTTTAAAAACCCAGGTTGAAGTAGCTGTTTTGTTACTGCCCTATTTATTTTAGGATGCTTTGATTGTTGATAAAATAGTCGGTTTTTAAGTTTTCTTAAGTAATATGTGCTGAGGTAGGTTTTGTTTTGAAGGTTCAACTTTGCAAAGACAAACTTTAACTGGCTTAAGTTGTGACAGCCATACATGGTGTCATTGGTCATTTACTGGGTTATTATGTCTTGGTGTTACAGAATCAAATTCCAGGCAGATCCACTTAAGTCAGAAGCTTGAGCCAAATTCATCTGAGGTAATAAAGACCAAATTTTTTTTTTTATGTGATTGTTTTTCTGATACATGATTAACAGAGCAATAGCTGCCTTTAGAGCTGTGAGTGCTGCTGCTGCTTTACAGCTTTTGGTGAAATATTTCTCAAGTTGGAGGCCTGTATTGCTGTCAGCTTTCCTTTTCCCTCTAAGCCATATTTACAGTCTTTCTGTGCAAGAAAACGTGGGCTATCCAGAGCACTCAGCAATTTGGGTTTGTAATTGCTCAGTACAGTTTGTACTTTCAGTATAATGGGACCACTGAAGATTTGATGTTTACTAACAGCTACTGTGCTAAGAGGCTACTATGGTCTCTGAAGGTCAGTGAAGATTTGTGGCCTCTTGCTGGCTTTTAACCTTTGCTGTCCTTTCAATGAGCAGAATGTTACATCAGTATAATAGTCACTGGGTGCTCACCCCACTTTGTATGTAGTATGGTTTGATATGTTTGAATGCTTCATTGAAAAGTAAATCCTACTGCTAGAATAGCTGTGTCTGTTGTTTTAACTTTGCTTTAGAAGAACAGTCAAGATGAGAGTTACCCAAAAGTTTCATCTCCTTTGGAGCAAGTAAAAACAGATTCTTCAATTCTTGCTGAGCAAGTAAGGAATGCTTGTTTGATTTCAAAGTTTTCCAGTCAGGAGACTTCAGACAAAGGGGAGCTTCATCACAGCCACGTATGTATTATAATACTGGCTTTTAGTTAATGGTAATTTCTGTGGGGATTATGCTAAAATTCCATTTTTACAGTTAGGAATGTGTTTTGTCCAACTTAAAGAATATGAAAGGACAACTCTTGATAGAAAAGCGAAAGTAAATCCTGTCTCTTCTGAGAGAGGGGTTATCTCAAATCTTTCTGCTAAGATAACCATGCTTTTCACTTTAAATTCTTTGCCTTTGGTTCTTCAGATTTCTCTAAGGTTATTGGTAATCGTTTGTGGGGGTGGCTTCTCTTTTTGGATGGGAGAGACTAAATTTAATGCTTCTGGAGGTGGTTATAACACTGATGGCTGGCTGTGGTACAGGCATGTTCTGGGCAGAGCTCAGTGCAGTTCCTCACACAGGGGTGTGATGTATCTCTCATTCTCTTCATGTATACAGCCTCATAAGTCACTGGTTCATATTTTGCTATGAGGGTGGTCTGGATAATGCTGAGTCCTCAAGCCCTTTTTGGTAGAAGTCAGACATATCAGGGACACCAGCAATGGAGATTCAGAATTATTTAACATGATCTCTTTGTTTTCATAGACCGTGACAGAATGCTTACCAAGTGTAACTCCAGCACCCTCACCAGTTTTTTCTGAGGTGCATTTACCTCCAACAGTGCCTTCTGTACCAGCCATTGTGCCAGCTTGGCCAAGTGAGCCAGCAACCTATGGACCAGCAGGTTTGAAGAAATATTAACATAAATCAGAAACAGTTACTAACTCTGAAAAATACTTCAGCTGTCTTGCTAAATTGTAGATGCCTCCAGGAGAAATTGTTTCTAATAACTTCACATTCTGAAGGCAGTAATTTATAGGAATATGATTTCTCACTACTGAATGTTCATGAGAGTTGATTGCTCATATGTATAATTCACCCCTGCCTGAAGGTGGAAGAGGGATGCATGCTCAACTCTCCATTTTTCTCCTGAGAAACAGCACCGAGTTTTGAGGGGGATTATTCTGAGGATCTGCTTAAGGTAGAAAATGTTGTCAGCAAGTTGAAACTTGGTATGTGTTGAAGCTCTTTGATTCCCTAAGGACTCAGCTTGGGTCTGAAACAAATGAGATCCATTTGGGCCTGAGCTGCAAAGCCAATATAAAGGTTTTTCTGGGCTGTGCAAATCTTCTGATGTGTGGAATTAGCTTACATTCAGTATTGCTCATTACATCAGATGCTGGATTTTCTCTCCTGCTGCTGTGTATCTGTACAGCTTTCAAATCAGCATAATGTGCTCACATGATACAGTAACAGGCCTGTCATACTTGTCTGCATCTGTGGCAGGAGATGTGTAGCCCAGTTAATCTGAGGTCAGATTCAGAATTGGCTGCACGTGACTAGGCAGAATGAGAGCTGCAGAGATGCATATATAGGTTTCAGTCTCCTCTTCCCTGTTTTTTGTTTATTTTCTTCTGGTATTCAGAACTTGAAAAATAAATATGGGAAGGGTTTAGCCATTTTGAGAAAGCTTAACTGTTTCACCCTTCCTGAAAACTATTTTCTGTGTTTAGTCAAATCTTTTTATTTTTAAGTTCCCGAGTCAGTAATTTCCTCCTATGGCTTCTATTTTATTCTTTCCTTCACTTGGTTGAAACTTTCTTTCCTGCTGTCACTTTCTTCTGTGATTGTACAGAGTTGAGAGAGCTGTTTTTTCCCCTTAGGTATTTCAGCACAAATACCAGCTTCTTCACTGATGGCAGCCCCAGCAACAGGACCTGACTCTATTGTGTCACAGGCTCAGGTAACATCTGCTCCAGTTGCTGGAGTTCCTGTGTCGCTACAAGCAGTTAACCAGCCCTTAATGCCTTTGCCTCAGACTCTGAATCCTTATCAGGATCCACTATACCCTGGATTCCCTTTTAGTGAAAAGGGAGAAAGAGCCATTGCACCCTCTTACTCCCTGTGCAATACTGGGGAAGATTTGCCTAAAGGTGAGAAGCGACGACACGGTCTGGATTTTTTTATTGGTTTTCTTGACTTGAAATGTAGATAGAGACAGCTTCTTTGGTCCTGTTGTTTGTCTGTGTCATAAGATCCAACTGCTGAAATTGCATGATTTCAGGTGTGGGTGGGAGCACTGAATACAGTTGCAGCTCTTTAGATTGTGTTGCTAACATTGCCATTATTTTAAGTGGTTACACCTGGAAATCTGATCAGATCAATTTGTGGTTCTTTGCTTGACCCACCATAACCGTGAGGCTTTGGATTTTCTTTGGAGAACTGTTTCCTTTTACAGTAGACAGTTTTCTCTTGTAAACCAAAACTTGGAAGTTGTTGAGCATTTCCTTACTGGTCTGGGAAAATAGAGGGTTTGGTATTCTAAAAATATGGAATATGCTGATAAAGTATCACGTCTGACTGCAAAGTAGTGTTTATTTACTGAACTGTTACTTTAAAAACTAACTTCAGTTCCACAAACTATTAAAACTGAAATTTAAACACAGTTCTACATATCTTACTGTAGCAAAACCCCCCACCCAAATGAACCCAAGACATGTAAGCAGCAGCTGAATACTGGTGTTTCTCTGCTGAAATGGAACGTTATGCAGGCACTAATTTTTGGATCAGATTAAGTATAGTATTTTAGGTGTTCATAGATCTTTTTCTGTTTTTTTTCCCCAGATAAGAGTATTCTTAGATTTTTCTTCAACCTTGGTGTGAAGGTAACTCTTCAATCTTATGTTTTTGTTTGTTACACCATAGAATTTGCTTGTATTTGGTAGCACTTAGAGTGAGGAAGCTTGTTTGCTGCAGCTGTACACTTCAAATTCATCTTTAAATTTTAAATACTTGTCTTCTGTTAACTGGGATCCCAACAGTAGTCCACACTGCAGTGCAAGTCAACAGTAGTGAATCTTATCTCCAGCAGTGATAGTGAGAGCTCTGTTTCCAGTTGTGACTGTACAGTCAACAGATGGTGCTGTACAGGTTCACAGGTAAAGCCTTGAGAGTCTGAGTCTGTGTTCTTTAGGAAGCAGTGGATAGCAGGGGAAAAGACCTTTTGACTCTGTACTGGCAGAGCCACTGCAGAACAAATACTGAGTATGTCTTTTTCCCAGGGAACAGTCCCTTAAGTAACTTGTGTGTCTGTCCATTCTGCTCAGGTTAAGGACAAGAGTATTTTACTTGCAAGTTTCTAAGTAATTGTAATAGTGGTTGATGTGTTTATGTGGTGCAAATCTGTGTGTGGTTGGGGAGGAGGCTCATCCAAAAAAGGCAACAGTTCTTCTGTTTTTGGTGAGGACTAGTTGTTTGCTTAGCTTCTCTCTTCTGCACATAAAAATGTTCCTTTTTTACCTTCTCTAACTTTCTGTCAGAGAAGCCCTTTTGTAAAAGGTGCTGAGAGCTCTCAGACTTAATCCACGTGACTTTGGCCATAAGTAATGATTTTCTGTGGTGTTTATGCATGGAAAGAGGGAATGTTCAGCACAACTTACAAAGTAAATTCTGATTTGATAACTGTGTACCTAACACAAGCCTCTTTGCTTAACAGAAAATGTGTAAGTCATTAGCAAGTGTCACTGCAATATATTTAAAGAGCATTTGTTTCCTAAGCCAACAGCGATTTGTGACACTCCTTGTTGGTACTTGGTAGTATTTTAGGATATATTCTGTCATTTTCCTGCTCCAGCACCATCTACTGGCCAAAGTTCCATGTGCTTTAGTTGTTTTCTTCAGCCGGTGACCCGTGTAGCACGGCCACCTGGGGACTACTTCCTGCAGTACCCACTAGCCCACTGCTTTGGTCCCAGATCCTGCCACTGTTATCCACACCCTTCCCACTGCTTGTTCAGAGTGAACTGACCAGTTCCCATCAGAGGAGGGCTCTGTAGGCTTCTCAGGATGCTTTGATCTGGGGACTGTTTCCACAGATGGCACAGTTAAGGCTGACAGATTTTGGGCACTGCCATCTCTCTACCAGCTCCAGTGTTTTCTTACTCAGTCTTTTGTCTCCAGCAGCCTTGCGTGGTGTCCTGTGTGACCTGAAATACACATATTTGGCACATTGTGTTATAAAAACATAGTACAGTGTTGCTGTTGGGTCAGTTGCTGTGTGCCACTGTGCAGAGTCTGCTTATGAGCTCTGAGCAATGCAACCATAAAGCACTGTGTGTGCTGCAGGGCCAGTGTGAAGTAAGGAGGAAGGGAAGGGGGTTACCACCTGAGGTGTGGGGGGCTTGAGTGCTGTGAAACATGGCTCGTGCTCACTAACAGCACAGAAAAAGTTGCTGCTGAAAATGGTGTTCGTTGTGTGACTCCCACCAGTAGCTGGAATGTGTGCTGTATATTTTAATAACACCTATCCCCCTACTTTATGAGTGGGCTTTTAAGAAAGCTGATCTGTGGGGTTTGTGTATACATAAGGAATTCAACCTTAACAAATTGTCCTAGGGGAAATTATAATTATTTTTTCTCCAAGTGAAAATGGGTTTGTGGTATGACTTCTTCTTTTGACTGTTACCCCTTAGAATTTTGAAAAGTGAGCCAGCAGGGAAAAGGGCTGATTAGTAATTGTGATTCTGGAAAATGACTGTGAAATGTGTGTCTTCAGTTGCAGAGCTGAAGCTTGACTAAATAGCATCATGTGTTCAAAGTAATTACATAGAATTACATAGAAATTGTTAACCAGGTTCTCTTACTACTCCTAACTGTTGCCCATTGCAACTGCATTTAGAAGGAAAACAAAAAACGAGAACATCATTGTGGAGTCCTAGACATTTAGACTTGAGGGCAGTGAGGGTAAATAAAATGAGCCTTCAATTTCCTGTAATTAACTATCTCAAAGTGGTAAATGACCTGTGTGCTATTATACTTATCTAAATGTTCATCAGACCAATTAAGTTGTTTTGGCTTTTTTTTTCCCCTGTCTTGCAGGCATACAGTTGTCCCATGTGGGCACCCCATTCTTACTTGTACCCCCTGCACCAGGCCTATTTAGCTGCCTGTAGAATGTACCCAAACGTGTCCCTTCCTGTCTATCCACACAACCCCTGGTTCCAGGAGACTCCACCGACTCAGAATGAGAACGAAACTGCACGAACAAACATGCACTTTGCTGTTCAGAGTGAGGCAAGAGCCAACGGTCAAATCCCACAACTCAACAGCAGATCTCCATCACTGCCTCTGATCATACCTACAGCCCAGGTGTCAGAAGGTCAAGGACAGGTCTGTGTAGAATCAGAGAATCCAGTGCAAGCTCTCCATGCAAGCTATGAGGAATCCCTGAGAGGGAAGAATGTGTTCCCACAGCCACCCTTTGGACACAATCACTTCCTGGGGGCTGTTCCAATAGCACCACCTTTCTTTCCTCATTTTTGGTATGGGTACCCAGTTCAGGGTTTCATTGAAAATTCAGTTGCAAGACCCAGCGTTGTCATGTCACCTGAGGACAAAGAGGCAACACCAAGCACCTCTGCCAACATCTATGTGGCTAAAGAATGCAGCCCTCCAGTTGCTGTAGGAAACTGTGCAGAACAGCTTCAGAAGCCTCACAGCAGCAGCAGCAGCAGCAGCTCCAGCACGGTGCCATTCCCTGTGGGAAGCAGTGAATGCTCTTCCCCGAAGGACCCTGCAGCCAGGGCGCCTCAGCTGGAGCAAACAGGTCCTGCAGCTCCTCCTGCTAAAGCAGCTGGGCAGCAAACACAGGGGGCTGAGAGGCGGACAGCAGTGCCCAATGCTTCCCCACTGCTGGCAGAACCAGCAAAAAATGAACTGAGAAACAGCATTCCCAGCAGTCGCAAGGACAAGGCTGATAAAGGCAGAGATTCCAAAGGTGCTGGTAACCTGCAGCCAGAAAGCAGGGCACAGAAAACGAGGGAAGAGAGCTCCGAAGATGAGAGTGAGGTTTCTGATATGCTGAGAAGTGGTAGATCCAAGCAGTTCTATAACCAGACCTATGGAGGCAGAAGGCCCAGGCTTGAGTGGGGTTATTCCAGTAGGGGAGGATACCAGTTCCAAAGAAATGAGGAAGCCTGGAAAGGACCAGCAGCCAGCAGGGGCAGGGATGATGGGTACCAGTATCAGCGAAACTTCAGAGGGAGGCCGTACAGGAATGACAGAAGAAGGGCAACACTGGGAGATAATCAGAGGGGGCATCAAGCATAGAGAGAATGGAAAATTGAGAGTTCTAAAATGTGAAAAGTAATTTGAAGTAGCAGTTTAAAATCTTAAATATTTCTTTTTAGTAAAACATGAGGATATGTTTAACTTTTGGTGAGTAAAGACTAGGAGAAGGTGAACTACCCTATGTTGTTTTCTTGGGGATTATAGTTTGTTTGGCTTAGCAGTTTTTCCTCAATGTCAATTTAGAAAAAAACAAGATAGGTTTAGTGTTTGGTATTTCTTTTTCCCCACAAAGCTTTGAGTTTGTGATAGAAGATGGATACATATCTTTACTAGAGTGACAAATTATAGCATTTGAGGTGATCTGAATTCTGAAATTGACGATAACATTGCACCAAATAAAAATGTATATTTTATCATACAATGCCTTAGTTCTGAACTGAGCTAAAGGAATTCTCAGCCTACTGCACTGTTGTCTTTGATATGCTTCCAACCCAAAGGCCTTTCATCTCAAAAGAAAAAAAAAATCTGTCAGACTTGAATGTTTCTCTTCAGTGTGTTACACATATGGCAGCCAGCTAACCCTGTGTCTTAGGTATGTTGTATATAGTCCTTTTAATATTCATAGGGTATATTTTTGAATTTTAAAATTTTGTTGAAATCAAAATCAAGACAAGCAGTCAAGAATAGCTGTGTATGAACTGATAGGAATGGCTGTTTCCACCAAGAATTCTTAATGCTGGTGTGACTAGAATGGTGCCTATGCCAACTGAATAATTACAAAGACAATAAAAATGTAGATGCTATGCATTTCCAAAATAATTCTGCATCTGTTATAATAGCAGAAGTTTTTTTAATGCCACTTTAACACTAATGCACTGACAAATCCTAGATATTTTGCAAGGAGAGATGCATAAAGTACATGTTACATTTTTTAAGTTTGTATGATTGAGCTACTGTTCAGTATTCTTCTGTTGTTGCACTGTTGATGCAAATTTTAAGTTTTGCATGTACAGCTCCTTGCTGGAACTACTTTTTAAAAGCAAGACAGAGAGTCTTGGTGTGCTCTGCTCTTCCCTACAGTTCAGAAGAAAGTGGCTTCTGCCTTATATTTTTACACTGTGTCAGAGTTCTGATGCTGTTTCTTCTGACTCCGATAATCTCTGAAGTGTTCCTGTTGCCTTTGCAATTTGGATCTTCAGCTGTCCAGACTTGGAGAGTGCAGCATGCACAGTATTCACTCAGCTCTGTTGCTCTGTAAGATTTAACTGTTGTGTGTATTTTTCTATCTCTGTATATACTCCTGTAGGTGACGGTACCCTCCCATTTATGTCTGATTCCTTGATCAGGAAACTTGAGTGATAGTTAATGTGATGAATTTCTTTTCAGATGCATGCCATGTATAAAATCCTACTTAAAATAAATGTTTGTCTTTTCACTTTTTTCTACATTATATTTATGTTCTGAAACTCCTGCAATGACGTGGTGGTGGTGAGGATGTGCTGTGGGTTTTGTTTTTTCTTTCAATCAAAATACTTTTCCATTCAGAAATGCATTCAGGATTTCAAAAAGAGGAGGCCTTCAGTTTTTCAGGTTGAGAACTAAGCAAGCCCTGAGGGATTTAACAGTGTAGATACCATTGTGGTCCTCCATTTACTGCTTGCAGAGATTTAAAGGGGCTTTCTGTCATCTTTGTACTCCCATCTTTTGTGTGCTCATTTCTGTAGCATAAGAAAAGTTGTGCATGACATCATGTAAATGTATTTTTGAATTAGTAATGCAAGAACTTTTGCACTGTGTCACAGAAGAGCTGTAAGTTAGGAGGATATTTATTTGTGGAACCTTCATCCAGGGAGATTTTTAAAATAGTTGTTTCTGCAGCTTGACATTCCTGGTAAGCTTCCTTCTTGTATATAAAACAGCTTCAAAGACTTTTAAAATGAGGCAGTACAGTCAGTAAATGATATATGAGTAGGATATACTGAACTGAAAACCTCCCTGAAAATTTGAAAAAGCAGGAGACTCATTTGCACAATTTCAAGGTTGTCTATTTTGAAATTATTACACTGAAAATAGGGCTGTGTCACCAAAATATATAAAGTGGCAGTTTTACTCAGACTAGGATTTACACTGCTACTGGTCTCAGATGTTACACGCAGCAAGAGATTTTTAAGCTCCCAAAGATTAAGTGTTCTAAAACCTGACTGAGCCTTCTCATTCACAAATGCTTAGATTCCAATATGCACTTCTCTATGCCAGTTATAAAGATGCTGAGATTCAACGTTTAGTCATCCAGGAAAAAGTAGTTTCCACTCTTCTTTTGTTCCACATCCTTGGGAAGAGAAAAAAGGCTAAAGTTACTTGAAGTAATTTTTAGCAGAGTTGAACGTAGCTGAAATAAAAAACACTGATCTAAGCTCCTTTCTACTTATTTCTCTTAGTATTTTTTTCATGTACTGACTTTCAGCACAGCAAAAATACCAGGTTAGCCTTCATTCTGTTTCTCATTTTAAAGCCTGTCTTTATGTTAAACAGTCACAGCTTCTTTACTGTAAAGGTGCTTCTCTCTTACCTTGATTGAATTGAGTTTGTTTATTCTTGGTCTGTAATTGTTAGGGTCTCTTCTAAAAGTGATTTCAAGTTGAGATAAAAACTTATTCATTCCAGCCAAAAGAGTCTGTGGGCTGTTAAGAAAGAAGAACATTTCAGCTAAATTTTCAGAAGTTCTGTAACTATGCAGATTACAGGCAGCTTCACCTCCATCCTGAGCTCATTGAGATCTGGTAAGACAAGTGGGAGCTGTATTTTAAAGACTTGATGTGCTACATTTTCAGTCAAATCATGTCTCAGACAAGGAGTCATTAACTTCTACTCTTTCAGCAGTATCTCAGCACGGCACTGCAAGTCTTTGGACTGCTCTTAACATGTGATTTACTGTGTATCCACACAAATGTGTGCAGGGACACTTATGTACAAAGGAAAAAAAAACACAAAACCCCACATGAGCAAGATACAAGAAAGGTCATAATCTGTGCTGACAATGAGAAACAGTAAAGTGATTATATTTTAATTCAAAAAAGTGTTCTTAAAAGGGATACCATCACAACCAGGCTAGCAGTGTGCTGGAAAGATATTACACCAGTGCGCTCACTTCATCTGACTGGTGTTAAATACTGGTTGTAATATTGTTCTAAAAGCCTGTTTCAATTCAGACTGCTCCTCAAAAGTCTAATTTACATGAAATTTACAGGAACAAAAGTAGACATATCAAAGGGACAGCTTTGAAAGAATAAAACTTGGGCAGTATGTTAGGTGTTGCTGTCAAGACTTGTAGTCTACAAGATTTGCATACAGGTACCCTTAATACACTGCTATTTTTTAATAGGCCTGAAAAGTTGTTTTTGTAAGCATAGTTTAAAAATGGTCCTTTTGATCATTGCTTACAATCAATGCCACTTATTTGTTCTGATTGCAATGGTGGACAGTTGTTTAAGGCTACTTTAAGCCAGGAACAGGTCTAGTTTTTGAATGCTTGGTTACATTATCCAGCTACACCCCAGCTGTGTGTCTGGGCAGTCTTTAAGTGTGAGTCAATGCCATTTGCTTTTCCTTGCCTCAAACAAAAGCCCTAGGACATTTTGTATCACTTGATATGCAGCACATTTCCAGAGGCAGGGAGTGTTGTTTTGGCTTCTGATAAACAATTTATTTCTGTGTTTTTCTCCTTTATCTTGCTTGCTAATCCCAACACCTCTCTTACCTGTTTGCCAGGGTGTTCTTGGAAGGAATGCCATCGAAAACAATCACACGATCAGCAAGATACGTGGCCATGATAAAATCATGTTCTACCACAAAAGCTGTTTTTTTAGCATGGAGAATGAAACTGAAACAGAAAAAAGTTAAAAAAAAAGACAGATTAATGTAAACTTACTGTAAAAATACAGAAAATGTCAGTTATTTTCCCCCCATCCCCTATACTTTACCGTTTAATGACTCTAGCAGCCATCAGACGTTGTTCAGAGTCCAGATATGCTGATGGTTCATCAATTAAATAGACATCTGCAGGCTTACCCAGACAAAGAGCTAAAGCAACACGCTGCAACTCTCCACCAGACAAGGTTTGAACCTATTGGGAGCAAGGGAAATGAGGCCATGGTTTAGTTCAGGCAGAGAATTAAAGAAGAAAATTCAGGATACTGTCTCAGGCAATGAATACCTCCTGGTCAATGATGTTTTCTATCTGAAGAGGCTTCATCACATCAGTTACAAACTGAGGGTGGGTATAGGCATCTCTGATCTTCTCATGCAGTAGCTGACGGACACTTCCCTATAAAAGAAAGAATGTTGCCACTCAGTTTTATGCACCACACTACAAGAAAACAAGAAAAAGTAGAAGTAGCAGAGCTTTTTGTTCCAAGCATAAAGAAAATCTACCTGTGTACTATGAACATGCTTTTTGCAGCAAACACAATACCATACTTAATAAATAAGGCTTAAACGTACTGTAGATTTAGGACTGATCTTCTGTGGTTTGTAGCTGACATTTAGAACTGGGACCTCACCTACAAAAAGATAAAATTTATAATGAAAACAAGGGCCTCTCCAGGATCTTCAAAATAGGTTTCAAGCAAGGTATTAAGCTCTACCTCCTTCATCAGGTGTAAGTCTTCCTGCAAGCATTCGGATAAACGTAGTTTTGCCAGTTCCTGAAAACAACAAACCACATGACTTCATAAAGTGTGCATTTTAAAATTAGATTGCTTGGAGAAGTCCAGCAAGCAGCACTTGCCAGTACTTGCTTTTCAAATGGAAGAGAGATCAAAAGCAACAACAGCCTTGACTTGTGGCTAAATTCACCTTATCAATCATCATCCTGCCATCTAAGTTCTCAGAAATGAGGAGCAGACAAACACAATGGCATCATTAACACTGAGTAACTTCCAAGTTCCTGCTATTCAAGGAGGAAGCTTAGAGCATGGCTCCTTCACTAAGAAAGCAGCAGTTCAACCCACTCAGAACCAGTGATGTTGAAGCCTGGCTCCCAGACTGAAGAAGAGGCTTTAGGAGCATACTTAGGGCTGCAGAAGCAGTAGGACTGCACTTACCATTTTCCCCTAACATCACCATAATTTCAGAATCGGTGAATTCTCCAGCCACTATGGACAGTTCAAATTCTCCCATCTTTTTTTTCATTCCTGGATATTTGTACATACACATCTTTTTCACCTCTTCTTCGTTAGCTGTCTCGGCCACTTTAAATACCAGAGATGCATCTCGAAACCTAAGATTTTCTGTTGGAACATAGCCATCTAAGAAAATGTTTATGCCTGTGAAGAGAGGAAAAAAATGATTAAAAAGGTCTACAGCAAGGCAACCCAGATGAATTACAATTCTTCTCTGCAAATTCCAACCAGATAAGGAGTATGTTGGCTTTTAAATGGCATGGTAGAAGAGACAGAAACTTGAATGAAGAAATATTAAAATTTGAGAAAGGCTACAGAAGCTCTTCCTGAAAATCTCCTGCTGCACCCATTCTCACACTTAATACTGAGTCTCAGTGTAATAAGTGTGGTTAATTCAGCTGCACACTACAAACCTCTGTACTGTGCAACCTGTCTTCTGCCCTTTCCCTAATATATACAGTGTCTTCTGTGTAACTCTGCTATTTAAAAAACACCTGCAAGTATCAAAATTACATCCACAGCAAGAAACAAAGGGCATTTTATAATTAAGCCTTTGGGGTTGAGTTACATATTTAGGATCATGTAAAAAGGGAATTCTGCACAAAATAAAACTGATTTTCTACTTACTGATGTGGAACAGGAAGAAGACACATTCACATAATAGACAACTAGCATTCCATATAATTTTTTAATCCCATATAATTTTTGTGGTATATTTAAGAGAAGTATGGTAAGAGTTACCTTCTCTTACACTGAAAGGCATTGTAACAACACCGTAAGCACTTGGCACACCATAGAGGCAGCAGATGAAGTCAGAGAGATAATCTAACACACTCAGATCATGCTCTACAACAATAATGTACCTGAAACACAGAGACAGAGAGATGTTTTTAGACTCCAATAAACAAGAGTAAGAAGGAAAAATGTTGTGTAAGTGAAAGCTATCACCATGATTTTAATGTAATACAGTTTCTTAGCTTTATACCAAATAAACAATTTCAAATCTCTGATAAACATTTTTTAAACTGTCCAATAAACAGACTTTGTGAATGACAAGTTGAACGTCTGTCTCCCTGGTAAACTGGCACCTTCTTTATGTACAGCAAGTTGAAGGATATTGATTGATTGATTGATTGGAATGAAAGTATTTAGCACATCTGAAGAAAAAAAAATTCTTTCTGAGAAGAAGATGGAAAGCAGTATTCAGGTGAAAAAAAAAACACCTGTATTTTCACATATTTATTACAAAATTTACTCCAATACTGAAACCAAATTTCCAAAACACAAAATAACAGACTATTACTGTCTTAGAATATTGTAAAACATCTATTAGTGTACCACACTGCAAAGTCAGCACTGCCAGATGTTTACTCCTTCTGGAAAGTTATCTATTATTACAGTATAGCCTTTAAAAAAAAAAATTAAAGTTTGTATTTACCTGTCAGGGTTTATTAGGGATCGAATGGTAATGGCAGCCTTCAGGCGCTGCTTGACATCTAGGTAGCTAGAAGGTTCATCAAACATGAAGCTACCCCCAAAAAAAAGAGTGAAGTCTTAGTGAATGCACACTTTCTACATTTTCAAAACCTCATACTAACATTTCAACCACTAAGCACACAGAAATAAACAATATTGTCATAATTAATATTGAAACAAAAAAGAGAATTGCACATTGACACCTTGAACCTCTGCTGACTGTCATGCAAAATTGTTAAATGGTCTGAGGTTATCACTTTGCCAAAAACTTTGACAAAGTCACCAACCAATGTTACAAGAAATCATCAGTCAGTCAGGCATCCCATGCACTCAGTCCTGATTCAGATTAAATTTAACATTAACTAAAAAGTGCAGATATACTTCAGGAGACTGGAAGAAGTTCTTCCAAAAGAGAAAAAACAACTAAAAAATCCAGGAAACCCACCCTAAACCCTCAGACACCATAAAACCCCCAAGGAAAACCAGAACCCAAACAAAACAAACAAACAAAAATAAAAAAAATCAAACTTAACCATAGAATCACAGAATGACTAGGGTTGGAAGGGACCTTAAAGATCATCAGGTTCAAATCCCCTTGCCATGGGCATGGACACTTCTCACTACACCCAAAACCACCCATGATTCTTCTATCTTTCTTTCTCAGTCCAAAGGAGCCAGGAAACAGCTCAGACTACACAGCAGGGCTTTGCTGGTTGCAAGAGGGACACAGAAGTTCCCAGAGGTCAGGAGGAATCTGTCCATTTCTTATTCAGACAGGCTAAGTGAGGTACACTTTATGTGTACATTTATGTATACATTTATGTGGGATTAGAGAAAGTTTATGAAGTTGAGAATCTGAAATATAATGCTGGCCTTTGAAATTAGCTATTTCCAACCAGATAAATTAAAGTATAAAAACCCCAGAAATTATATACAAAGTATGGATCTTGGTTGCCGAGTTGGTAAAAACATTAAAAAAAAAATCCTTTTTCTTATCCATTTCAAACAAAAGTGTTGCTCCTAACAATAAATGTAAATTAGAGGACCATATTCTGAGGCAGATTATTAGAAGCAATGTGAAGAGAAGTAAATTAAACATACATATCAGCCTTCTGAATGCAAACAACTGCACAAGCAAATCTCTGAAGTTCTCCTCCTGAAAGGTCCTCAACATTTCTTTCTTTCAGATGGGTTAAGTCTGCAAATAGGTGGTTAATTTCAGATATATTATAACCAACACTACAATTCATATTTGTATTACCTACAGAAACATGTATAACCACAGCAGAAATCCTACACAGAGGAAAAACCAGAATGAAGTGGAGTAAGTGTTCAATTTATACAGAGGCATGGAAATGCTCTCTAAGTCACAGCTGCTCTGCAGCATTAGCTGATGAACTGTATGGCTGCATCACTATTTTGCAGGATTACTTTTCTGTTTGGTTTTCCACCATATGCTTCCACCATGTGTAAAGCTCTCTGGCCCTTAAAAGAAACTAAACCAGTTCTAGAAGAGTTTCTTGTTAGATTTGGCTGAACATTTCTGATTTTCAGGAAAACCCAGTCCCACAGATGTTACAGCAGATGGCTGGGGTCAGTACTTTCTCCTCAGCTTACCAACAGCAAATTGCAAGGACAGACTGTTTCACCAGTAAGCTAAGAGAGACACAAAGACCATGCTCCTGGTGGCACGATGCAGCCCCACCTTTACCACCCACATCTACCAGAAAAAACTCTGTTGTTAATTCAAAACACCTACAAAAAATTCCCCAAGCTGAACCATGCAGATATTCTTCTCAAAAATCACTATTACTCCCATTATAATTAACTACATACAGGGTTGGGTTGGTTTTTTTTTGGGAGGGTGAGGGGGTAGTCTTTTTGTCCTTGGACTGTATTTTCATATTTTCTATATGCAATAATTTCATGGTAAGATTTTGGGAGTTGTATAAACAAGCAAGAGGTGCAGATGGTAATTGGGATTTTTCCAGATTTAAAAATCAACACTTTCGACCATGAAATAAAAACTGCATTAGATTTTGTTGACTGGCATTTATCAATTAACTGCCTTTGCCACTAGGAGGTATTATTTGCACTGGTTCAGATATACTTCCAGCAACCTCTAGGCTTTAAATTAAAACTTTTTTTTTAAAAAAAGGTATAATTTAAATCTACTATCACATTAGTAGTAAATTTATTTTTTCAGTAGATTTATGACTTTCTCAAATGCTTTACTCTACAAAATTACTTACCAAGCTGCTGACATACAACAGTTTGTGTCTTGGTTTCATCCTTCCTATCCAGAATTGATCCCACTGTTCCCTGAGTGATAAATAATAAAAAACCCCACAAGGTTATTTCAACATGAAAAATTTCAGACAGTAGTGGATTTTTGACATTGAATTACACTGTTAAATAATATCTTTAAACACAAGTATTACAGGAGAAGCTCCCAGCTTCCTATTAGCTCATGCAATTTCTCACCTTTGCAGCTTTAGGGATCTGGTCCACATACTGAGGTTTAATGATAGCTTTCAGGTCATCTTCCAGGATCTTGGTAAAATAATTTTGTAATTCAGATCCTCGGAAATAAGTCAAAATTTCTTGCCAGTCAGGTGGATCCTGTGACAAAATTAAAGCCTGTGTTTACTTACACCATTCTAAAACCATAAAAAAAGATCCAATTTTAAAATTTCAATCAATACAGCAAATAGAACATGCCTGCAGGGTTAAAAAAAATAAATATCCTGGATAAAAGCTAGCTATCAAAATTTTGTATTGCCTCTGCAAATTATCCATTTGAGACAAATGGAAAAAGTATAAAACTGCAAAAGGGAGAGCAGAAGTTCAGATTATTTTTTTCCAGGTGTCACTAGCCTTTTCAAGAAAAAGCATTTTAAACTTTCACCTAGGACATCCAAAACTATTCTTAGATAGTTAAGGAACTTTGAGTGAAACTTCTTCACGGGGAAAATTATAGACTGGATTGCACAAAATATGCAATAAATTTGGGTCATTATCTCTGCTTCCAACAAACATTTCTAAGGAAACAAAATAGAAGACAAGATATAAAAACTTGTACAGTATTGTTTTATACAACATCCTGCTCTGAATGGTTCTTAGGTAATTTATTTCATGGTAAACAATACAGAAAGGGAGAGACACAGCCACATTTCCCAAACAAGCAAATACACAGAGGAAATGCTTAATTAGTTTTAGTGCAGAAGCAACATGGAATTCATACCATGTGTTTCATTATGATTTGGCTCTTCCCAGGAAAGTCTGATTTTGGAAGCATGGAAATTCAATTAAGTACACATTCAGAAAGGCAAAAGTTTTGCTATTCCTGCAATACTATCACCTGAAAGAAGAAGTCCACAAAATAATATAAACCAAACTTGAAAGAATGGAAGACATATCCGGGAAGTTATTATTTCTTTAGAGTTTAAGTAGAAGACAATAAATAAAGTTTATTATAACATTACTCTTTCAGGTAAAAAAACTGATCAAGAAAGTTTGAACACATTTGTTCCTACAAGTCCTTCCTGATGGACAAAGGTGGGCATCAGAACTCAATTGTCACCATGTAATTCGAAGTTGAGAAGGTGATAACTGAAATACCATCTGGTAACAAGATTCTCAATAGTTATTATTTATGTGTTTTCTCTACAAATATTTGCTCTTCAGAGTAGTGATAGGTAAACAAACCCCTGCAAATAATTTTGCTTTCTCAAATTGAATTAGTGTAAATACATAGGAAAATGGATTGTGATGTCTCATGAAAGATCAGCAGATTATAAATTGCTCTACATCCATCTCTCAAAAAATACTTTTAAAATTTCTAAGCATCTAGAAACATGAAGAAACAGGATTTTCAGAAATGAGTAACCAAGTGTACAGTGAGATATATCTTCAACAACATGGTATCAACTTACTTTGCAGAAGTTCATCTTCAAAAGAATCAAAGACAAAAAAGTTTAAGAGATCACAAGGATACATGTTAAGTGCTCACAGACAGAACTTTCAAATAAACATAATGTTGAACTTAGAAAAAACTCACCCCTAAACTTAAGCTACTTAAATCCCTTGATAGGGAAGTGGTAACACTGTGCAAGATAAAAAAGAAAAAGCTGACAATTTTAAGGACTGGTATAAAAAAACCCACTGAACACCCTAAGTCTGACTTAAAGACAGAAGCCCACCCCTCTGATATCTATCATTAGTGAGCTATAATTATAATTAGTATCCTTATCTTTCTTGAAAGATATATGGAATTTGCAAAAAAGGCTTTATTAACAAGTTCAGATAGGTCACTGGCTGTTAATAGGCAAAGTGCCACTGCCCTCACAAACTGTATTGCATTCACAGATATGCAAATCTGGAGGAATAACCACATCTATCTCTAATGCTAACTCTATTTTATTGCTGATACATACATCATATTTTCCAAGATTTGGCTTCTGTTTTCCTGCTAGAATTTTCAAGGCAGTTGATTTTCCAATCCCATTGGTCCCAACCAATCCCAGTACTTCACCTGGACGAGGGATAGGCAACCTGTACACAACATGGATTGATTTGGATTATATCAATGCCATCAGACACCAACACTTAGTGGTAGAGTAAATGTTACAATATTTTTTCAGACTTTAGGATTATTTCAGCCTACTTAGTTGACTTGCCAATACCATTAACAGCAGAAGGTTGTAAAACAAAACAAAACAAAACAAAAATTTTTAATAAGGAAAAAAGTGATTAACATTCATAAAGTAAGCTGCTGAAGCAGTAACCAGGAACACCTTGATGTGCATCAGTTTAGACAATCAAAACCTTGAATTTTTAATCTCTTTTACATGGTTTTGAAAAATAAAATACCTGTGAAGTTTGAAGGCATTGGCACAATATCTATGTGTTGTTTCTTTCTCCAGGTTGCTGGGTAAGTTAACAATTGACAAGGCTGCAAAAGGACATTTCTGTAATAGAAATAAATTTATCAATTACTACTGTACACAAAAAATGTGTTAACAAAATACTATGCTCTATACTGCACCCAGCTTTGCCTTTACATATTGTTAGAAGAATTTTTATGGGACTACTTCATTTTCATAGTCAGCTTTCCAAAAAAGTTCCATACCACATTTTTCAAATTAAACAGTTAGCAATTTCAATTGTTAGTCAACAAGTACAAATAAAACACACTGCATATATTCTCTAGCTCTTTTACAAAAACAGCTTTTTACTGCCAGGTGTTTATAGTCACAAAAAGTTCCAACTCATACCCTGCAACCCAACCAGTTCAGTAAACTGACACAGTACATCACTTGCAATAAACATTTACAGTTAATGAGGTCAGATAATTCAGGGAAATTGCTTTTTGAAGTTACAGTATACAATACCAAATATAATGCCATAACCAAGAAATTTCATTACTTTATTTAAAGCAGCCTTTTACCTTAATGCAAATACCACAACCAATACAAAGTGTTTCTGAGATCCATGCTATTTTGCTCTGTGATGTGACTTCTATGCAAAGTTTTCCTGGTGAAAAAGAATAACATTAGCTCAGGAAAGGTTCTGATAAATCAGAATTGACAGAAGTGAGAGTACTATCAAATTCCACAGAGGAACATGCAACTGATTAACATTCACAGAATCTTCAGATCATGCAAAGACCTGAAAAGTGCCATTTCTATGAACTGTTCAGGCTTTCTGTGGTATTTCTAGAGGCTTTATGAAAAAAAGCATGAATGACAGACAGAAAAAACTGGCAATTAGAGAAAACCAGTTCCTTTCAGTAGAACACAATTTAAAACTTTGCCAGTTGCTTAAACACTATAAAATTACACCTCTTACCCATTCGAACCACGGGACAGCTCTTCTTGCACTCCTGCCGGCATTTCTTTGGCTTACACTTGTCGTGGTTGACAATAGCAATTCTTGTTAATTTGTCTGCCATAATGCACAGTTTAGGGCTGAACACATACACCAGTTATTAGGAGTAGTGGGAGTCTTCCAGATCTTAAGGAAAAAAAGAAATGTAATTGCTAACAGAACAGAAAAGAACATAGAGATCCGAAGTTATTACTATCAGAGTTCAGAGATGAAAAAAGCCCAGATGAATTGATTTTTTTCCTCTTTTTAGCAAGATGGCAAACAGGGGAATGTCTCAGATACAATAGTAAAAGTACTGATGTGTAAATTAACATCACCCTTCGGTTCCATTACTGTTTCTCCACTGGACAATAGAACTGTTGTAATATCTGAGAATGTGTTTGTTTCCCAGACGAGCACGTTGCAGTATGAAGAGAAGAATCTTTGCTGCTGCAAATTTCAGCTTCACAAGCTGCCTTGTGTAAAGTCACCTTGTCCATGCTACTGTGTCTGGTGAAGTCTAATGGTGACTACAACTATAACTCCATTAATCTGATTACAATATTAGTTCTGCAAAGTTCTGATATTTTTGATAAATGATTAAAATACTGTAAAATTTAAACCAGTTTTCAAAGTTAAAGCTTCTGGTTATGTGCAGAAAAGTAATCCAGACAATGTGAACAGACACACGTGGTGATGTTGCATTCTGTTATCTTGAATTTCATTAGATTTTTCAGTAACTACACTTACATTCCACACTTCCTAACATGACATCAATGCCTACAAAATATTTCATAACATATTCCAGCCAAAAAGGTGACATTACTACTTGTATGCTTTTACATAAGTGTCTCTTCTCTTGCTTGGATATTTACACTGGATTGTACTGGGAGTTTACGTCAACAACTGTAGCAGAAGGCAGGGAAGGACAAATAATTTTATCTCTCTTGATAGATAAAAAAAGGTATAATCTATTTTAAAGCAGATTTATATTTCCTTTACTATATTTACACATAGGACTGGGACTTAGAATGACAATGTCTTCTAGGGGTAACACATGCTTAGGGAAAACTCCACTTGCTCCTGCTCCAAAACAACACAGACAACTGAATTAGGAGGCTCTTGGAAGTTTACAGAATATTAGATGACAAAGATTTACTTTCAGGTCTGAAGAGAGGATGTAAAAATTACAAAGCATTTCCAGCTCAACAGCAGCCCTACAGACATCAATTGAAAATAAGTTCAATTCAAGGCAATAGGTGTCAGTAGTTCAAAGACAGAACTGGAAAGGAGTCTTGAAATAGTTCAGGGTTCCACACACACACCTTGTACCAACATTTCTTATTAAAGAACATATTTCCTGTTGGTTTTCCATCTTTGTTCAACCTAACTGAGGCATCCTGCAGTGGCTGACAGCCTATTAGTGACAAATGCCTGTTCTATGAAGAAAGGTTGGGACTTTCAGCCTCCTGAAGGAAGCAAGAGTGAAACAGGTGTATGGCACGTTTGTCACATTTAAACTCCATCCTTCCCCTAAACAAACTACTGTAATATGAAAGAGACTGCATCTAACAGGGAGTAAAGGTCAGAAATGGCCATGCTACAGTATATTTAAATCCATTATTACCATAGTTACAAATATCTTAAGTGTTTCGTTCTAAAAGCAGTCATCTTACCCCTCTTTTCAATTTCCAAAGTATTTTTAATGTTCAAAGATATTCTTCATCAGATATAAAGGAATATTAGTCATGCTGTCAATCCAACTGTGACAATTTCTACTTTTAGTAGTATTCTGAATTTTTTCTTTAGTTTTGAACACTTCCTAATGCAAAAAGCCCTAATAACAGAGCTGATCTTTTTAAATAAATGACTATTTAAAAACAACAACAAAAGAAAACATTTAAAAATTTATTTTACAGTTCTGCAGCAGACCAGATGGACAAAATAGGGCTGAATATTGCAATTACACCCCTAGTCCAGGCCAAGAGTCCTTTCCCCAACAACTCAACAACCCTGTGTGGCTAAGGACCCCGAGCAGACAGACCACACTCTCTGTCTTGCAGGCAGGGTTCTCCCTGCCACTTATCTTACCTCCAGCCAGCATGAGAACTACCTCTACCAAGCTCTAGAAGACAGAGATGCCATCCTCAAGAGGTTCCTGCCCTCCCCAGCCTCCCACCCCCAGCTGGAGTTTCCAGCCTGAGCAGTACAGATAGCAGGCAGGGCTCTCCCCTCACCCATCCTCCCTCCAGCTTGGGTGCAGCTTCACACGATGAAGCAGGAGAATGGGATGGAGGCTGCTATAAAAAAACAAGTCAAAGATGGCTTGAAACAGTTAAGTTTCTGCCACCTACCTGTGCAAGCTGCAGCCCAGTTTTGGTGGGATAATCAGACTGACTGGGTCAGTAACTAACAGAGCAGGCTACGTTGGTTTTGTGTTTAAAATTTTTTTTTCCCTGTAGTTTATGTGGGCAAACATCCAGCATCTGTGGTGATGTTTTGAAGGGGTTACAGACCTAAGTACATCAAACTATATTTATAAAGTACCTGGGGGGGGAACAGAACCAATGAACCAACATGGAGACACACACTCATGCCATGCTGCTTCCAGCTACATGATGGAAGTGTCAGTTTATCCAAAAGTCTCCAGAACTCTTAAACCTTTGCCAAAACAAAAAAGAAAAAAAAAAAAAAATAAAAAAATTATGACTTCTGTTACTTTTGCAGTGTTTCCAGAACTGTCTCGATGTCTACAATCCTAACAGCCCACAAAATAAAATAATAATGATTTCTACTTAGAACTGACAGTTTAAGGTGAATTAAACAACCCTGTCCAAACCCAGACTGAACTCAAGTTACAAATTTTTATGCAGGTACTTTGGTGGCTTTCAACTTAATACAGCAAACAGGATAGTCCAATTTCAAAATTCAGACAACAGAACCCTAAATATACTGAACACAGAGCAGCAACACATACAACACAGCCACACTACAATACAGCATACAGTAATTGTTGAGGAGAGTCAGCAGTTTAAGGGCAGGAGAAACTGGTATTCAGAAGCATTTAAATTCATGCCTCTATCTCTCCTTTCCAAATCAAGAACAGCACACACACAAAAAAAGAACAAAAATATTAAAAATATTAATTTGATATTTTGACTTAGTGAATTATGATGGAGTGAAAACAGTAAATTTTTCTAGGACGACTGACTGGTGACACAGGTGAAAAACAGAGAAGGAATAACAACTGCTGGGGAAATTCTAATTCTAATTAGGAAAGTTCTAAAAACCTTGACAGTACTGATTTATCAAGGTCAAAAGCCACCAATTAAGGCAAATTACGACACTTAATGCAAACACTAAAACTTGTCTAAAAATAAAGACACAAAACTTTATCACAAGCATTTAAAGTCATCATTCTTAGGCACTCTGACAGCTGCTGCTTTGACACATCAGATTAAAAAAAGCAGCACATAAGCAGATCTTGCTACCTGTCACAAAAGGCAGCAGTAATGTACAATCCATAGAAAAAAAAAGTAATGTACTTGCATTAAGAATATTTTTTGTCTTATGCATTATAGTTATGTTAGAATTTTTTAAGTCAAATCAATTGTGACCAAGAAGGATTTGCAGCTGCATTCAACTATTCAGACTATTGAAACATTAAAGAAAAAAAAGAAGTGAAGACTGAAACATCACCAAAGCCAACTCAGCTATGTGGAGGCAAGATCTGTGTTCAGAACTGAGCCATACTTCAGTTACTTGGCAGAAAAACAGTTAAGATTGTGGTATGAATTATGAATTAGAGGGCATCAGACCACAGAGATAATTACTGTGGAAAGAAGTAAGGATGAGCAGAATTTGCATTTTCCTCTGAAAATAATTAACTTCAAGAATTATCTCTCAGTCCATTGAAAATGGACTACATACACTCACTCCATAACAAGAACAATAAAGTTAAAAACTAGAATACCCCAAGAAAATGCAAATGAAAGACAAGGAACAGATTTTCAAACTATATAAGGGAGATCACTGTGTCAAACCAGAAATAACAGTACATGATAGAAGAACAAACAAAATCGATTAAGAACGAGTCTAGATTTAAGGTTCTGAGGTTGGTTTTAGAAACTGAGGCTGCACACAAAAAGAAGTCTAAACAAGTCCCAAATCTTCCTGCTGTACTTGACTCACATTACTCATAAGGCACAGCATGCATATGAAAATAAATACAATGTTAACATGAAAGCATATGGTCAAATATACTGACGCAGCATAAGAAGTGGGTGTGTTTCGCTGGTGCTGAGCAGCATTAATTATCCCTCACCCTTCTTTTTAACACGAGGTGAAATTCATGAGAATAAATCCATAAATTAGGAGTCTGCCACATGAAAACTACAGAAGTATTTCACGGTTCGGGACTAGAGTATAGGAAACCATGGGGGAGAAACTTACATTAGAACTTGAAAACCATCACAGAAACTTGGAGTTGAAAGAACCAAGTGCAATCCACGGAGGAAACACTACCATGAAAGCCCTGCCAAGGTTTTCTTTTGTTTTTACACATACCTTGTAAAAAACAGCCTAACCCTACCACCTTATCAAACCCGCCAGAAGTCTTGATCTCTTCACCACACAAGCAAGGACCTTCCCCCAAATTAGGTAAAACATGGGTGGGTTTTTTCGTTTGGTTTTTTTTCCCCTCCGTAAGAGAAAGCCCCCTGTTTCCACAAGAAGCAAATCCCGGCTCTCCCTTCCCCAGGCCGCAGCCACCTCCAGGCGAGGAGCCTGGGGGAGCCATTCCTGCGGCAGAAGTCGCGGCTTCCACCTCCCCCTGGGCAGGAGGCTGACAGAAGGGCAGAGCCAGGAGCTGCCTGCACGGGCACTGCCCGCCCGCCCCGGGCCCATCTCTGTCAGCGATTCCCCGGCTCCCGCAGCGTGCGGCCCGGCCGCCCCGGAGCCGGAGGAACAGCGCCTGGGAGCTGCCGGGCCAAGCCGGGAGCAGGCCGGGAGCTCCCGCGGTGGGAAGGGGCGAGGCGCAGGCAACGGGAGGAAGCGGCCCCTCGGGCCGGGCCCAGCGGCGGGGGCAGGGCCGGCGGTAGGGGAAACCGGGCGGCTGCGGCAGGGGGAGGGGGCCCTTTCCCGACCCCATCCTCCCGTGAGAGAACGCCGATCGCCCCCGCCGCAGGCTCCTTACCGGGAGATAGGAGAGCGAGAGCGGGGCGGTTCCGCTCCCCGGCCGCGCCGCAGCGGGGAAGCGCTGCCCGTGCCCCGTGTCCCGGCAGGCAGCGTGCTCCGCCGCCGCTACCCGGCAAGATGGCCGCCGCCCCCGCAGGGAGGGGCCTGGGCCGGGCACCATAGAGAAGAGGGGAGGGAAGGACGCTCACCATAGAGCAAAGGCGCCCATCCGGAGAGAGAGAGAGAAAGAGAGAGAGCGGCGCCTCCGGCCGCGGGGCGGGGGGGGCGGTGTCAGACGGTTGGTGACGCCATCTCCGGGTGACGCCGCCGGAGGGACGCCTGAGGTACGAACGAGGCGTGTCCGCCCGCACCGGTTCTCCGCCCTCCGCCCGGGCCGCTCCGCCGACGGGAAACCCGGGCCGGTTCGGCCCCCACTCCGTTTCGGCACTCAGGGGAGGCCGCGCAGCGCTCCGCCCTTCCCCTCTCCCCCTCCTCCCCTGCGCTGGGCGCATGCGGGCACCTGCCGGTGGGCCCCGCCCCTGCGCGCGGCGCTTTTTAAACCCAGCTCGCGGGGCGCGCGGGGCTCTGCGCGTGCTGCGGCCTCGCGGCTTCACCGGAGGGCGGGAAGGAGGGAGAGGGGAGGCAGACCGGGAGCTCAGTGACTGCAGCGAGGGAACCCGCTGCCGCCTTCCCCCCTCACCCGCTGCCGCCTTCCCCCCTCGCCTGCTGCTACCGCCGCTGCCGCCGCCCCCCGGGAGGATCAGGTGGGGCCGCCGCTCTGGGTCTGCGGGGAGGAAGCGGGGGTGTGTAGGCTGTAGCCGGCGGCAGGGGCTGAGGAGCCGCTCCCGCCTCTCGCCTCCAGGTGTCAGGGGAGCCGCGCCGGGCGGTGCGGTGTGGTGTGACTCGCTTGGCCTTCGGGTGCCCACCGGTGCGGGGCGGTGAGGGCGGGAGGGCAGGGGGTTGTTTAACCGGGTGCCTCCTCCGGTGCGTGGTGCTGTGTCTGCACAGACCCCCGGCTGGGAGAGGGCGGCGGGATCCGGGGGTGAAGCGCAGCCGGGGTGCTTCGTGAGTAGGTGTCGCGGATTTAGTTCCCGTGTTCAAGTGTTTCGTGGGGTTGGAGGACGCAGCCGTGATCTAATGTTGTAAAACTTGTGAATTGTACTTAAAATCGTCATGAAAAGCCGCGGGGGGAGGGCTACTGAGGGCTGAGTTCGATTTGTCAAACTGGCTTCATCCTCTCGTTTTATTGTGTTTCTTAAAGGCTGCTTTCACTTAACTTAAGCACTGTTAAAGTGCCTGTATCCTCAAAGAACAGTTTATAGCTTTACTAGGTAGCTTTGGAATTCTAGTCTTGTACGAAAATACATTTTTTAAAGGCTATATTTGTTTAGATAGCTTAGGGATACGTATATAAAAATTGCTAATGTAATTCTGTTGTGCAGTTGCTTTGTTTACTTTCTTTGTAGTGAAATATGGTTGTGCTTGTGACAATGAAAGACAAGTCAATTTTGCTAATAGGCTTAAACCAATATAATGTGGGCAGGGTAAAAATAATAGGTGCTTAAAAGTATATTAAGAGAATAATTTGAGGGATCAAATGTACAGGTGAGCTAGCTGTTGAAACTGGTTGCCACTGAACACTTGCTATAATTGCCAGATATTAATCAAACATTTATAATTTGAACGTTCAATGCTACTGTTTAATCTTCCATCTGAATAAAGTAGGAACCCTAGTATGAGGCTAGTTTCTGGATATATCTTAAGATGCTTAAAGTCCTTAAATCAACAAGGGTCCATCTGAAGAAAATGAGAGGTGGAAAAATGTTGTGAGGTAAAATGAGTAGTGCAGGTAGGGAGGTCAAGGAATCTGAGGTACGAGGTCCCCTCCTGTTAGGAAGAACAGGAAAAACAGTCTTGCAAATCCTGGATGTTGTGAAAATGCTGGAGTAGTCAGTGCAGCCTTTGTTCAGTTTTGCTGGAAGTTGTAGTCGTTTACTTGTAAGAACTCAATAAAATGATATGATGGGAATGTAATCATCATCATAATAATAATAAAAAAGCAAAGCTAGCTGAACTTTGATCCCCTGAAAAGTTGTAAGGGGGTGGTTTGGGAGGAGAACCTTTTAGCAAGTAGAAGACATTTAAAACCAATGTGCAAACAGAGAATGGGGTAGTTTGGTTTGTTAAGAACAGTCTGGGTCAAACTTGGTTTTTGAGTAGCCAGTGCAGCTAGTGGGGAAGCAATGTAAGTGTAAACCCTGAGTTTTACAGGGTTCTGCTATTGCCTGCTGTTAAAAACAAGCAACTAAAACGTGGTCTAAAAAATAATTTTTGTGTTATCTTGTACAGTGGATTGAAAAACTGCTTTTGAAGCTGACTTAAATAATTCATTTTGAAATTGTGATGTCACAAAGTCTCTCCTGGAGAGCTCTATTTTGAGTGTCCTTTCATTGCTTTCTGCAGTGGAGAACACAAGTTAGGTATGCTGCCAAATTGGAAGGATTGCAACCACTGTACAGATCAGGCTCAGAATTCAAATTTATCTCTGAGATTGATAACAGATTGGAAGTCAGTGTAATTAAGCTCAGGTAACAAGAACTGAGGGAGGAAGAGAGCAGAGGGAGGAACAATCAAATGCATAATTAATGGAAAGGGTATTAATGATCAGCAAACAGTATCTCAAAGAAGCACTTGGGCACTGTAATGCATAGTAAATTAAATATTAATTGATAGTCTGATGTCCTTCCAACTGGACAAATGTTATTTTGTCATGTTAACAGGTGTGATTCAATAGACAAGGGAAGTGATTGCACTGTTGAAGAAGGGCCTTAGCTAGAAGGGCATGGATATTATTTAACAATAGTATGTGGATCTCTAGGCTGTGCAAGAATATTGGGTTTTCTAAAACTTGGTTTTTGAGGGAAACTTGAAAGGCAGAGGCATATTAGAAAAGAAGAAACAGGAAATTTGATGAGTGCCCTCACACCTGTAAAAGGGTTGTGTGATTAACTAGTCTTGGAGTTCTCTGTGGAGCAAGAGAAGAAAATGTACTTGTTTTAAGAAGGTAGTATTTGGGTTGGATATTAAAGCAAACCGTTTGGCTTTTGGGTTGATTAAGCAGTGAAGCTGGCTGTCCATGGGAAACTGTGGAAACTCTTATTGGAGAAGTAAACAGACAGACAGACCTGGTGAGGACAATCTGATCTCTCAGAGGTCTCTACAGCTGTGCATTTAAAGAGTTCTCTGTGTACTAACATGATGGAATTAGGAGTTTTAGTTGGAGAAGGCTGCTTTGAAATCAGCAAGAGTTTCCTAGAGCCTGGATTTTTATGGAGGAAAGGACTACAATGTGTGCTTCTCTCTCATTAATAGGTTGTGGAAGAGTGTGTGTGCTTAGTGAAGGGTTTGCTTTCAGGTGTACAGTTTGTGTCTCCCACTGGTGTACTGAGAAGGACCTGTTGTTTCCATTGGGAAAGGTAGACTGTTGAATTTCTAAAACCCCTTTCACTCTGTTCATAATCTGTATGTTTGTTAAAGCATCTGTAATGGCCACTACTTCTCAGGGATGTTCTCTGGAAACGATCAAACGTCTCTAAGGAAGATGCTGAGTGACAGAGTTCAAGGAGGGGGGGGAAGAAAAGCTTAGCCACCTCTTTGTCTTCATCAGAAAATATGCATGCACTGTAATGGTAGTGGCAAAATGAAAATGTGATGTTGATCATGTCATTAAGACAATATATTAATGTTGTTGTAAGGAAACAGTTTATTAATGATCTTTTGGAATCATGGCATTAGAAAATTGGAGTTGTTTCCAGCCAGTGTTTCTATGGGAGAGGGGTTCCTAGACAGCTTACTTGCTTTTACCCTTTCTGAAAAAAAATCAGAAAAAGTCTCATTCCATTTTCCTCTTGGGATAAGAAAATGGTTTGTTTCATTTGTTTTTTTAATTTTATTTGGTGAGTACACTACTCCTAATATTTTTGTCTTGTCCAAAATGAGATACTTGTATTTCTCCTTGTGAAATGTCCATAAGTGTTACTTGAGTGAGCTGACCTGTTGATGTATTATTTTTCCTCAATACTTCCTTATCTTTCTGCTTTTTAAAATTCTTAGAGTACTGGGAAACTTCAGCAAAGCTATCCAGATTGTATTGTTGTTAAGCTGGTTAAACAGAATTTCTGTCATGAAAAGCAGAATGCAACTGTAATTTTTAACATATTTTCATTAGTTCAGTTCATTAGTTGAAACCTTAAAGATTTTCAGTCTTTTACATCACTATATGAAGAAAACCAATCCTTTCCTTTTCCCATCAAAACAAGGATGTAGTGAGTAACTCACCTGTTTTCTTTTACTAGAAATGACTACTCCAAACAAGACACCACCTGGTGCTGATCCAAAGCAGTTGGAGAGGACTGGTACCGTTAGAGAAATAGGCTCACAGGCAGTTTGGTCACTCTCATCCTGTAAGCCAGGTAAAATCACAACACATGATGTAAGAAGCTGCATGTGCATGGTTTATGTTTGGGTAAGAAGTCACACCTGGAGTGTAGCACTCAAGCTGCTGTAGTCTGAACTGTCTGGGTAGCCACTGCAAATGATATTGGCCAAGTCTGTATTTGATGCAATATATCATATTATACCTATGTCAGAAATGGATCTTTTATGAAATTTACCCTAAATTGTTTGGTTTTTTTACTTGCATGGTAACCCAACTAAACCATGTGAGCAGGAACACACCCAGCACTGTGTAGTTGTTGCTGTGCTTTGACATTTTGCCTGGGTGTCCCTGATTTTAAATTGGAAAAGCCATGCAGCTTGGCAACCTAAATGTTCTGTCCAAACTTTGCATGGATTCAGTCATTATAGTGTAGCTCCCTAAGATCCTGCAAGTAAAATCAAACTATTGTAAGGGGTGGTGAGGTGAAGTTAATGGTAGCTTACACCTGCTCAAAATATCTGAAAATATATATTTTCTTTTGGGATGGTTGAGTTGCTCTTTCAGAAATATCTGTTAGAAATTGACCTGGTATCTTGCTGAGTGATCCCTGTGCTCAGGCTAAATTTCTTTGCTCTAATATCTTGATAGCTTGGGGAAAAAGATCATATGGTTTAGTTGCTTCAGACAGAATAAAGATTTTTTTTTTTTCTTTTAATTGCAGGTTAAAGTTCAATTGCTGAATTGAAACTGCAGCTTGTGTGGGCAGTAGTTGTTAAATGTGACAGCATTACCTTTCAGGGATACTGTTTCTGGCACCTATTGCTTGTTCTAGCTACTAATATGAAAAAGTAAAATTATTTCAGAGCATTACTTGAAAATTTATATTTGTCTAAAATTTTATAAAAAACACGTGGTCTCTGTTTATGATTTTCCTGTAGTTCAGCAGTTAGATTATAGAAAAGCCTAACTATTAAGTATTGTTCTTGCAATTACTGCTTAACCATTTAAGATTCCAGGACATGTTGAATGGTTTCAAACCCTTCAGACTTCAACAAGAGATAATATAAAGACACTTGGGTAACTGAGCTTTGATTGACAGATTCCCTTTTCAGTTCTGTGTCATGAAAGTACAGGCACAACTTGGGTATCTAGAAATATTTTTTTATATGTTATAACTCAGGCTATACACTTTATTTTGCAACAGCTCTAGAAGACTTATGTCTGTGATGGCTGCATGGTGGAAGGGGGATAATCAAGACTATCACCTTTTCTTTTTTTTTTTAGGATTTGGAGTGGATCAGTTACGAGATGATAATCTAGAAACTTACTGGCAGTCAGATGGATCACAGCCTCATTTGGTGAACATCCAGTTTAGGTATTAAAGATTATGTGGGTGAGGGTGTTTTGTCTTAGTTTGTATTGATTACTGTTTACCAAGATAGGAAATTTGGAAGTGCAAGGACTCCTGGGGTAATCCTGTTACCCAGCTGGTAAGAAGCAAAGATAACATTTCTGAAAATGAAATTTTTCTAATGTTATGATTATTAAATGCCTAAGTAAGCAACAAAAATTGGATCTTTAACAGTTTGTCATTTGTAACAGTTTCAGATTTGCATACCTACATTGATGTGTAATTTGAAGGGTAGATGACTGTTTTAAAGCATGACTTAACACCCAATCATTTGAGAAACCTTTTCCTATTTTATTCTGTGTAGGATTTTTTTTTTCCACTTACTTTCTGGAGAACTCTTTGGTATAATAAGAGAATAGGCTATTATTCAATAGGCTAAACATACACCTTATCACATACAAATACTTATTTGGCATTTCTTGAAATACTCACACTTCTGAAGGCAGACAGAACAGTGAACATGAACTGTGTGCATAACTTAATGTGGTAACACCACTTGTTGCTTTAACAGCAGGGCTCTTATAAATCAGTAGACAGACTTATTTTAAGTTTTAGAACATGTAAATCCTTAGTTATTACAAACTAGCAACAAACTAATTCTAAACATTTTGCTTTGCTTTGCTTACATAGCTTTTGTTGCTTCTTTCAGAAGGAAAACAACAGTGAAGACATTATGTATTTATGCAGACTACAAATCTGATGAAAGTTACACTCCAAGCAAAATCTCTGTCAGAGTAGGAAATAATTTTCATAATCTCCAGGAAATCCGGGTAGGTCAATGATGCTTTACTTTCTGTCTAAAAAAAGTCCCCTCTCATTAGGATGTCTGATGTAGTAAAATTGATTTTGAAGGTAAATTATGGCATTGTGCTTGGAGGGGGAAAATGGCTGGGTTTATTTTGTTGTTTGCTTTTATTTTTTGTCTTGAAAATATACCAGGCTGGTTTCTGGTTTTAGCAGGCTTCATTACCAACATGATTATGGCAGACTTGATCTACAGATACTGAAACTGAATAAAGGGTGTTGTTTTTTGTAACAGGGCTGTTTAGAATTGTTTAAACTCTAATCTCACTTAAAATACATGCAGACCCTATGTACTGCATACATCAAAATGGAGACTTTGCTTTTTAGTAGTTGCATTTTTATACTTAACTTGAATTCATACCTTATTTTTTTCATGAATGGATTGCTCAGCTACTGGGGTCTCACTAGAAATCAGAATTCAAAACCACAGGTTTTATTTATGGCTGCCTCTGGTGCTGCATAAATATATTTAGAGTCTGGATTTCATTTTTGGGAGGCTTCATGTACTCTTATTAAATAGTAGGCATCTGATTCAAAGCTCAGTTTGAGAACCTGGCAAAAAGAAATTTGGACATGGGGCACTTATGCAAAGGTTTCTTTGTAATCTACTGGCTGGAGAATCTTCATAAAAGTAAGAATCTGATCCATAGTTGTCTGATACTAATAGCTGACCCTAGCCCCTACTGACCATGAGAGCTAGAGGAAATGCAACACCAGCTTTTCCAAAATCATAGAATTTGAGTTGCTATTTTGCTTGCTTATCATATATATAAGTCCAATGCAGATTTTTACTTAGATATGTTCATAAATGATGTTTTACTTTTGAGTGTAGTTTTTAAACTTTAGCAATGTTTTTTATGACTGTCACTGAGATGTATAAATTTTGGAAGGGATGCAGTATTTTTGGTTTTAACAACGTGCTGCAAAATGCAATTTCCATTTCTGTAGAATGACATTTGAAGCTTAAGACTTAGAATGGGATGTAGATTTGTAGTGTTTTAATTTAAGTTTTTAAGTATGAAAGTGTCAGTCAAACCCTAAACCCAATATTTTTTTGTGGTGACAATCTAGCTAGGAAACACTTTTCAAAATAACTGAGATCAGATTTGAGTTGCTTTAACTGATAAGCTTTGCTAGCCTATTGGCACATAGCAAATAATTTTACTGGACTGAAAATCCATGATCTTCATAGAAGTCCATCTTGGAAACTGGTCAGGTTACTCATGAGAAGGTATCTTTGCTAATTCTGAGTTATGGTAGCCTCATGTTTTGGGTGCCTCTTCTCTAGACCTCAGCAGCTACTGCTTGATATATTGGGAAGGTTTAATTTGTCTTCCTTGCATGGCAGGAATTGCTATAACAGAATCAGAATGATGAGAAGAGAGGTGATAAAGTTTTACTTTTGGAATGTTTATTGTTTTCACTTTGTTTTTCAATGTTTGAAGTCCCAAAAGGAGCAATTTACAAGCAAAAGGTTGTATATGCAGCAGGAATAGAAAGTGTAGTATGCATGTATGTCTCTATCATGGTGGTGCTCTGTATGTAAATCCTTTCAATCACTTGTGATGTTCTCTGAAATTTTGACTTACACTTCTTTCCTGATTCTTAGATGGAAGGGCTGGTGACAGCAGTGGGAACTTCTCCTTGTGTTGCTATGGGTGTGTTTTCTGAGTGTCCACTAGATGTCATTGTTGTCACAGAATCACAGAATCATTTGGGTTGGAAGGGACCTCTGAGATCAAGTCCCACCCTTAATCCACTTCCACTGTGGTTCCCAGCCCATGGCACTGAGTGCCACATCAGTCTCTTTTTAAAAACCTCCAGGGATGGAGAATCCACCACCTCCCTGGGCAGCCCATTCCAATGTCTGATCACCCTCTCTGTAAAGAATTTCTTCCTAATCTCCAACCTAAACCTCCCCTGGCAGAGCTTAAGCCCATGGCCTCTTGTCTTACTGGGAGCTACTTGGGAGCAGAGCCTGACCCCCCCCGGCTCCAACCTCCTTTCAGGGAGTTGTAGAGAGTGATGAGGTCTCTCCTGAGCCTCCTCTTCTCCAGCCTGAACACCCCCAGCTCCCTCAGCCCTTCCTCACAGGACTTGTGCTGGATCCCTTCACAGCCTCCTTGCTCTTCTCTGGACCTGCTCCAGGACCTCAATCTCCTTCCTGAGCTGAGGGGCCCAGAACTGGACACAGGACTCAAGCTGTGGCCTCCCCAGGGCTGAGCACAGGGGCAGAATCCCTTCCCTGGACCTGCTGGCCACGCTGTTTCTGATCCAGGCCAGGATGCCATTGGCCTTCTTGGCCACCTGGGCACACTGCTGGCTCCTGTTCAGCTTCCTGTCAATCCAGACTCCCAGGTCCCTTTCTGCCACTCTGTGCCCAGCCTGGAGCTCCCCATGGGGTTGTTGTGGCCAAAGTGCAGGACCTGGCACTTGGCCTTGTTGAACCTCATCCCATTGGGATCAGCTCAACTCTCCAGGCTGTCCAGGGCCCTCTGCCTTAATGGTCAGTTTGGTTTTGTGCTTGTAGTCTACTCTTCCAGTAACTGAATGATAATCTTTTTATAATAATGCTTAGTACAGTGTTATACATATCTTAGGTCTTTTATATAGTGGCTAAATCCCGCTTCTTAGAGAAAACTTAGAGAAGCAATAGAATGTGTAGTAATTCTACAAATAATACACTCAGTTAAAAAGGCACTTCTAAATGAAATAAGTTGTGATTATCTTTTATAGTATATTAATGTGACTAAATGTTGCATGAGAGTAGTAATTCTTATGCATACCACTTGCTCATGCTTTTTTACTTCAAAACTGAGATGAAAATATGGTCAAGGTGTTTACGAGTGAGATACAATACTCTGCTCTAAAATATTAGTGGCTATCTTTATTGCCCCTGTAATGTTAAATATTGCTATCAGTTTTCATAATTCCTGAAATGCTTGATACTTGGAATATGTTTCTTAAATTTTCTTTCAGCCCTGAAACTTTTTCACTTTCACTTCTTCAGCTTCTCTGACACATAGACAGGTTATCAATGCAGTGTGAACCACTGTGAGCTCTTTAGAGAGATCTGCTTAGTTATACAACTACTCCATTGGCTTCAGGACCAAGTAACTGGCTGAAAAATCCAGCTAAAGAACTTTATATTTTTCCATGGATGCTTGCCCAGCTCACAGTGTCTAATCAGAGTCCTATGATGCTGTGTTTTTTTCCTAGTGATAATTTTCAAAACAATGTAGTGAGCTGTTAGACTAGGTTTTATTGCTAATGTAAGATTAGCTTTAGTTGTGTTTGAGTGTGTAGGCATGTCCTTTTTGGAATATAAGATGAAATTATTTTTTAATTTCTTTTTTTCCTTTTGAGAAATGAACAATTTGTACCCAATCCTATGGGTGAGAGCAGCTGTTGTAATCTGGCAGTATTATTCCCTTGTTCAGCTGAAGGAACTACAGTTAAGATGTTTGCAGTAAGTCTTCTCCTCTCACTTAAGTGCTTTTTATCACAAATGTTGAGCTTGGAGAGCAAATATTTTCTCATTTCCAGCCTCAGAATTCTCCCACATAATGGTGTAAACAGTCTGGATGGAGAAGATAATCTATAAAGGCATTTTTGGAACAGCATCCAGACTCTTCAGTATGTGATTTAAGTAATTACCCATTCTCATATTAAAATAACTCACCACAAAGGACATGAGCGAAATGTGGGCTGCAGATCTCTGGACTCTTCAGGTAGTGCTCACCTGCTTGCAACCTCTGTGCCTCTCCAACACAATTATGTCACCAGGAGTTCATCTTGCACTGAGTTGAAGTGTTATGAGGTGAAGTGCAAGTAGGATTTCAGGGTATATTCACCTGGTAGTTTCAGTGGCTTCTGCTGTCAGACTGTAATGGATGGATGTCATACAGGAAGGCAAGACACCTGTAAACTCTTGTATTCTATGAGTAGGAGTTGTAAACCTCTGGATGAAGTAGGCACTGTGGGAAAGTGTGGGTCAGACTTTCTGAAAACAGTTACTCACTTCTTGCATTAGTTCCCATCTGAGAAAAGCCACTGGTGTTTAATCCCCAAATTAAAGTTTCTGTAAGAAGCAGAACCCCTCTTGAAGGAGATCGCGAAGGACTCAAGAGCAGAATGTGGCATATGTCTTGTAACTAGGTGTAATATTCCTGCAGCATGCTTTTTTTTTGACTTTGCCATGGTTTTTAATTTGGAGCAGGCTGTGGTTTTCACTTTGTTAGAATAGTTCAGCAAAACTGAAAAGCTTTGTGATGGGACCAAACCCCTGCTAGTGCATGGCATTGCTACGTGCACTTTGCTTTTCAAATTGTTCAAGGGGAGTGAAAACTCACATGGCAAATGAGATGAATTAATGTTAAGGCCTAGAAGGAAATGGTCAGAAGTATTCCATCAAAGGAGGTCAGCCCCTGGCTGGGGGTGTGCTCTCTTTATGCCATTGGGCAAATCTGCAAACAGGTTTATGGCTTAGTGTAACCTAGGTGAGCAAGGTGTTTCCTCTTTGCAGCTTTTGAAAGCCCCTGAGTCTGAAGTGGTGCTGCTGGAGCAGAGTGACTCCCCTGCTTAACAATATTTATAGGTACACCCTGCTGTTGCTGGGCAGGGAGGGAGAGTCCTCGTGTAGGAAAAAAGACAATTTGTCACTGGAGGTCAAAGAATGATAGTAAGTGTTAAACATTGCTTTGGCAGAGACCTGCTTTAACTCTGTTCCTATAGGCTTTCTTCCTGGAACAAAAGCCTACATAACCTTTTAAAGACTCAGTTCTGAAGGTCACTTGGAAGATTCAGGTGAAAGCCTTGTCTTAATACATCTTTGCTGGCAGCAGTCTGAGTCCTTTATTTAAGCTTTTTCTTGTCTCTTATTGAATTGCTATTTTGTCTTCAGTTTGTTTCCTAGCTCTCTGGTCTCACTTGGTGTTTCATTACCAGGTGCTTCAGAGTTGTGGCTGGCACAGCAGCCTCCCTGGTTGCCTGGTGTTGTGGCCAAGCACCACGGACAGGGCCAGTTCTTCAGGATTCAGAGAGGTTCTGCACTAGAGCAGGGAACTGGCAACCAGAGGAATGCCCAAACTGGGAAGCTTTTCACAGGGGTAGGTACAGAAGTCTGACCCTATTGTAATCTCTTAATTCTGAAAGTGTCCATTGATTAAAGGGAAGAGGCTGGACTCTCCTAGAGATGTTCTGAGCTTCAACAGCAACCTGTTTTCTTTATGTGGAGTAAAGTTAGATAATGAGGAACAAGGGAATGGAAACTTGTCATAGGACTGTTGCCAACTAATGAATCAAGAAAATGTCCTGCTTCTGACTCTCTGACCAAGCATCTCTAAGGTCATTCCTCTGAACATGGAGGACTGAGTTATTATTGCTTTATTTAGAATCCAGACTAGGTTTCAAGTACTTTGTTTAGAAACCATTTCTCTCTGTTCTCTCTGCCATTTAAGAAAAGATGCATTTTCTGACCCCTAATTATTCCTTGGGCTTATAATGTCAGTGAAAGATATTCAGTCTGCTTTTTGCAAACTGCACTTGATGCTAAGAAAAGACTGCATAAGCTTTAGATTTATAAACTTTTAAACTGTAGTTTTTCTTGTCTGTCTCTAGGATGTTCTGCAGACAAGGTCATGGAATCAGTTCCTTTTGTTTTGAATAACTTGCTGTTATGCTCTTTGTATATGGATTTAGTTTATCAGGTTGCAGACAGTACCAGTTTCTTTCCTCTAAAATTTATCAGTACTGGAAATCTGTGAAGGACGAGAATGGAATGGTCCTCTGGTACTGGTTAGTTACTGAGCCCTGTGTCAAGAGAAGTTATTTGCATTTGATGCAGTTGGTATTCCATATTTCCCTCTTCCAGCTGAAGGGATATTTTGTGAGTCACCAGCTGGGATGTTCACATCAAGGCCTCTTAACAAAAGAGGGTCACTTATTGCTGTAACATCACTGTTCCCTCCTAATATCATCACTGTGACCTGTTCATCTTTCTTGTGCTTATAGATATCAACCAATATATGCTTCAAACAATGGAAATTATGAGCAGGATTGTGTTTTCCTGCTTTTTATAGCTTGGCATAGTAATATATTGGAACAGAGCTTACTGTGCAGCTATAGAAACAGGCTTTTGTGCATATGAGTACCAGAGAGATCCACATTAGACCTACAAGAATTCTGAAGAATGAAAAATTATTTAGGTCCACACATCATAAAATTGCTAAGCATTTTTATCTTACCATTTCTCTGAACTCTATTTTAAGAGAAATGCACATCTTTTCTGTTGAATCTTGGGGGAAAAGAGGAAAACTAAACATTGTTTTAATGCTGTGGCATATGTTTCAAGTAGAAAGATACTTATTTCTTTGTTTGTATTCCAGTGTTCAAAAACAAATCTGTGAAGGAACCTCTTGTCACAGAGGGACTCAGACAAGGGTTCATTTTAGAGGACCTGTGTTTTTAATACTGTAAGTCTGACTTTATCTTCTGAAAAGCCATGTGAGGAACATGGCAACAGCTCCATGGAAGGCTGGAACTTGATGAAGTACAGAGCTTTCCTCAAGGGAGCTCCATCATATAGAGGCTAGGAACTGATTGGAGCACAAAGTTTTGCATATATTTGAAAGCCTGCCTGGAGTTATAATCTTTTTCATGAGCATTTGATCCAAGTTCCACCACAGAAAACAAATTAGAAAATATGTAGTATTTTTTTATATGAAAGTGAAAAAGCTCCTCTCTTCACTGCCAATGAGAGTAGGCAAGATAACTTACTAATCAGTTTAACACTTAAAATTTCTGCTACACTGTGTAATACCTGTTTTGTAGAGAGTGTTTGGTTACATGATTTAATCTCTCTTCTGTACATGAAGCTGGAGTAGGATTTGAAGAAAATTCTTAAAATGCTTGTTATATATTTTACTTCTATAAAGTTTTCCTGGTATGGATGGCTTAAAATAGAAGATTAAAGAAAAAAGCTTATCAATACAGGGAAACTGTCCTCCAGTGAGATGGGGGAATTTTTCACAGACTTTAATTTGAGCTTCCACTAGTGTATTCTAATTACAGTATTTTAAACCAACTCCAGTCCTTTCTCTGTCAGACAGCAACAGTTTGCAGATAGTGCTCTGTCTGTCAGGAGCAGAAAGCCAAATATTTGAATTTTTTTTAGTTAGTTTTTTTTTTTTTTTAAAGTACAGATGAAGTTGTGGCCTTGTAGCAGTATAGAAAACCAACTGCAAAGTTATACAAGCATATTATCCAACACTCTTTTGAAGAACATAGGATGATAATACTGTTGTAAGAATTATTCATTATGTATTATTCACCTTGTAGGAAGGTTAAGTGCTCTGTTTGTAGTCTGTGCAGGTTGTCTGTGCTACTGAACCAATATCCCAAGTCAAAGTCCACCTCAGGTTGTCCAGTTTATACCTGACCAATTGGAACTTGTAATTGTGATGTTCATTGGTACCAGACTGTGAATGCCTGATGTTTAAATTCAAATGAATTAGTTCTGTCTAGAATTACCTGGTTTGCACTGGTATGATTTACATCTACCTAGGTATAGCACCATATATACAATATATATTCACCATATATATAAAACCAAGGAATAGCACCATACACACTTATGTGTAAAGTTCCTTCCTTAGCTAAGCCTAAATAAAACACTCAGTCTTCCAGTCCTTGAAACCTGTTTTGTATTTGGTCATTGATTTGTTATACTGACTCAACTTTTTGTGGCAATTTTTTTCAGAAAAGCTATTTGTTTTCAGGTGTGCTTTAATGCTGATTAAAAAGCTATTAGAGATTTAATATACTGTGTACACTTCTATGTTGCTCACCAGTTTATTGCTTTCTGGAATCCATATTTCCTTGTTCAGTATCTCTCTGATTGATTTTTCTCCAATACTCCAGATTTCCCAGAAGCTTTTGGTAGGCTTTTCAGTTTTTGTAGTACCTGTATAAAACTCAAAGTGGTAGAATAAAGCCACAAAAGACTGCTGGTTTTCCCTGATAATTTCTTGACTTTGTATCCATGAAGGATTTGCCAAAGATGACTTGAATAATGAAGAGCAGTGCACTAACAGACTGGCCCCTTTACCATTCCTAATAAAAACAAGGAATCTCTTTCTTGCAAGATACTGTATGAAGGGTAAAGGGGTACACACGTGTTAACTTCTGTGAGATTAGAGTTTCTCATTTTGCCTCTTCACACCTTTTGTCAGTGGCATGGCCATGCTTTTGACCTACAAAAATTGTAGCTGTGGAATAGTTATCTTTTTGCAATTTTTTTTTTTTTTTAACTACCAGCTTCTGCTGCTGGTTTCTATTCTCCCCCTTCAACGTTCAGCTCTGTGCTTGTTGCATTTGTGAAAGAATTTTATGTAGCACTTTAACACTGAGTGCTACTTTAACACTGAGTGCTACGTATATCACCTCTCTGATTCTCTTAAACTATGGCTTTTTTCTTTTTGAGGCCTGGTTAAAGAGGAGAAGTTGATCTATCTCTCTTTGGTAGCATTACCACATTTTTCAAGCTCCTAGAGAGATCAGTCAAATGTTTGTGGTTTTTTTCAGCCCCTAGTACTTGGTCCAAATATGTATATTGAGATACAATAGATCATGTATATATATGTTGAAATTAGTATTCACCCCCACCCTTTACTCCCTTAAATTCAAGTTGTAATCAAACATACATGCTCTCAGGTAGAGGGGAGAAAAGCATGTTTTTCTTTTACATGCCCAAAATGTAGTGCAAATCCCTGTGGGCAGTGGTGTTTATAAGGGTAACTGAATTCAATTGTGGGTTATAAAAGTGCTTGCTTGAACAAATACACTGAGCTATCAGACAGAACAACCAATAGTTCCTTGGACTAATTGACCTTGTCAGTAGAATAGAAACACTTGCAAATAAAATTCCCATTGCCAGCAAAATTGCAACTGAAAACCCCTGAAGAAACTGTGCATATCCTCTAACTATCTTGGAATGCAGTGATTCAAGCAGCAGACATGTCTAGTTGGGGGGGCAGGAGGAGGGGGGAATCATTAAGAAAGTTTTATGTACCAGCATATTTCAGTGATCTCTTTTTGTAGCATGAGCTTATATGCATTCCTAAAATCATTGAGTAGCTTGCTTCCCATATTCAGAGTTATGTTTTCTAACAATTGTTATTACTTCTATCATAACTTGGGTCCCCTTGTGTTATTTGTTTTGCTCAACTGCTTTTATTATAATGTATCTTTTTCAGAAAAGGCAAAGATGTTTGGCTAGTAACCACAGCATGTTGTAATGAGGGTGGAGTATGTTTGTCATTTTACAGCAGTGGTTGGCTTACATGAATGCCAGTGTCTATAACCACACATACTATGGCAGTTTCTCTTTGCAATTTGAATATATTCAATGGACAGGAATCACAGTAAATAACAGGATATTTGGTCTTTCAATCAAAAGCATGATGGAACCATTTTTTACTTGAGTAGTGATGATTCATGTATCTTATTAAAACAAGAAAAATATTTCCCTCCAGAAATAAGCCTTCACAAATGAATTAGTCATGTATCAGACATTTCCTTATAAAAAAGTTGGATAATTTCACACAGGTGGATGTAGTATTTAGGAAAAAAAAAAAGAGGCAACCGGGAGAGACCTGATGGGTTTTACTGTGTACTGTAAAAACACAATTTTATTTTGGTTAGAAAACAAAACAGGAAAAATGGCATTTGGAAAAAAAAAAAAAAAAAAGTCTGAAAAACAGCCTAGTTAGCTGCTAAATAAACTTCAGAGATGAAGTTTTAAAAAAAGCCCCAAGATCTGTAAAACAGGGAGGGGGGGGGGATAGTGTATTTCACCTTAAGTATGGGACAATGTGTAATAAGGGATTTTGTGGTTTTACAGCTCGGTGCATGTGTTTGAAAGCTGTTCTCTCAGCAACGTGGGTGGCAGGTTATGCTACCATATAATGTATTGTAGTTGGCTCTCCACACTTGTCAGGGTTCGCGTTCAACCATTCGGAAAATTTTCCCATTGTTCTATCATGTGAACCAAGGCTAGTGTTGAATTCCCAATAACCTTCTGCAGGAAAAAGAGGTTTAATTAGAAAGTTTGATATTTGGTTATTTCTTGTCTTAATGTACTTCTCTCTAATTTAGGTGCTTATCTGCAAATGCAATCAGGTTTTTTGCTCAGAAAGATGAAAAACAAACTTAACTACTGCAGTTGCTTCAACACTTTTAAAAGAAAACTTGTATACTCAATTCTGCCTTTCTTCAGCATTAACACTCTATTTCCATCTTAAACATGTTTGCTTTAGATGGATCATAGCTTTTGGCAGCTACTGCATTTTTAGCAAATAATACTGTTTCTAGTAAGAGTTGCAGAAAAAAAAAACAAAAAAACAACAAAAACCCCAACTTTGTGTGAGGTCCTTGTAAACTGAACCTTGGGAACGTTATGTTATTTCTGTATTTTCCCTCTTTTGTGCTTCTTTGCTATTTGTGTCATGGTTATAAATTACATCGTTTGAACTAGGGAATTAAAAACATTTTATTTTGTGATTCCTGTAATTTGAAAAAGAGAATATTTGGTTTATGTGTATTTTTTTCCCCTTTTTACCTGTTATTTCAGAGGCTGGCACACAGAGAAATAAGCAATTATGGTATTGAAATTCCATTGTGCCAGCACCTCCAGGGCATAATCCAAAAAAAACAGAAAAATCGCCTGCTGGGTTGTATGCAGTATGCTTGTGTGAACATCAGTGTCTGCTGTTCACACATCATTTTTTACTGAAAGTTCCTGTTGGAATAAAGGTTCTGTGTTTGGAGAGTGCACTGGGATATTTGTTGGTCAATGGTATTTCAAAGCTTGTAGGGATTTCTAATTACAGTTTACCTATGTAGGCTCACTAGATACTTCTTGCAGATAATCATTAATGCTTCAGGAGAGAAGCAAGCAGAGATTTGGTTTTGGCAACATAAAAAGTGTATCAAGAAAGAGCTCGATGCTCTGCTCTTCATTTAATCATTCTGCTTGAAGACTGAACATGGCAGTGAGGAATAAGGTGGGTGGGCAGGCAGAAGGACAGAGGGGAAGATGATAGCATGACTGAAGGGACTCGTACTTAGTTTCTCTACTTCAGTATTTTAACCCTTTCCCCTCCTTCCCACTCCCCTTTCCCCCCTCCCTTTTTAATGCAAACATCTAGTTGGCATTTTAAAACAGTACAAGTGCATCCATCATTCCAGCTTACACTGGTTTTCAGTGTTCAGTCTTCATGGTAGTCAACCAGAATTCATTTCTACCATAGTTTATAAAATGTGTGTAATACTGTTCACTTGCAAACTGTATCGTGCAGCAACATCTGTGTTCTCATTTGTTTTTAATCTCTCTGCACTTGGGCAATGTTGCAGGAGACAAACTGTTTAGTGCAGGAACAGATGATTGCAGTTTCTTGTCTTTTGCTAGATCCATAAAAGTTAAGAGAAAAGGAAGTTATTCTAAACTGGATTATGTATAAGGTTCAAGTTAGGTAAAGTGTGATAGTTTACCTTGATACTGAAGATAATTACCTATCTATCTGAGTAAATAAACATTACTAAAGACCTGCTAGCTTAATTGCCAGTGGCAAATTATGTCAGTGTATGCTTGCCAGTGTAGAAATTATGCTTTTGGTTAATCTATAAAAAAAATGAAATAGACTGATCTCACTTGTGTGGTTTTGGGTTTTTTCCTTTTTTTTTTTTTTTTTTCAATTCCTGCCCCCTCAGTTGTGGTTAAGATGATGTCTTATGACCACAGAACTACATACATGTGTGTCTTTTTCCTTCAGTGAAGTAATTGCAAACATGTATCTTTCCTTTTTACTGTTAATCAGATGGTAATGGGCTAGTTCTTAGGTTGTCTTAATTTCTTTTCCAGATTAAAGCATAATGCTTTTCCACTCAGGTGTGGTCGTCTGTGTTAAACAGCAAAGTATGAATTTATGTTACTGTTTTTATAACTTCTTGTGAAAAATTGTGCTACAATCCATTGCAGCAATGAGATCAACAGGTGTTTAGGTACAGAACTAAATTTTTTTGATCATTGACAAAGAGAATGCCTTTACTCTGAATTTCCATACATTGTTAATTACTGTAACAACATCACACATCTCTTTTAGTTCTCTTTCCTTGTAAAGATTTAAAAGGAAACTTCTGGTAACAGTTTTAATTGCATGTGTCCCCAGGGTTAAATTTCTGTGTTGATTGTCAGGTCTTTTTCTGGGATGTTTGAAGAGGCTCCTGGTCACATCAGGCTTCCAGGTTTGCACTAAGGAAAGATGAACATCTTTGCTTGCCTGCTGTATCATTTATTGGCTTTTGGGGAAATGAGTGGGAATGATGAGTATCCTGAAATTAACCCAGACACTTGATTTTGCTATAGCTGCTGAATACCTGGTAGGTAGGTAGGTACCACCAAAGAAACTCTGGACTGAGGGAGGAGGTCTTGGAGAAGAGCTTTGTGATCTCATCAGACCTGTATTTGAAAGGGAAATGATGTTTTTCTGTAATAAAAAGCACTGCATTCTGATAAAAATTGTAAATGTAGAGGGCTGTTTTCAAATCTTTTCCTTCTCCTCTACCACATTCTACAACCATGCTCTTTTCCATCCTTGAAGTTCCCCAGACCTGAGAAATCCAGAGCCAACTGCTGTGGTTTTTGATCCCATATGCAGAAGGACATAAGGGGAGTCCAATAGTGAATGCCAGGATCTTCCTTGAAAGATTTAAAAGTTCTTTTGTGACAAAGGTCATAGTAATGGTGTTACTTGCTCACTCTTGCTTTTCTCTTTCTAGAGAGGTTGCTAACCAGTTGGAAATATCTTGCAGTGGCATTTGAGCTATTTTTCCCACACACACTCTGGATCAGCATTGGAAGGATAAGTTAACTGAATTATAAATGAGCATCTTTGATTTACCTGGTTGTCTTCATAGATGTAAGTGTGGGAAGTAATCCCTAGAGGGAGTACTAGGTAATTTCAAAATGTGAGAAGTGCTAAATATGTGCAGAAAAGTAAAATCAAAGATTGATTCTGATCCCTCTGAGTGCTACTACTAACACAGTATTAAAATCCTTCAAAAAGGAAAGCCAACAGCTTTGGGCTAGGCATAAGAAGAAGATATAAAAGGAGGGGGAACTTGTTAGGACACCTAAGAGCCAAGAAAGTCTTGTACAGTCATCTCAGCTGGTGCTGGGCTGCTGGCACACCACAGAGCATGTTCTGTTTCACTTAAACAACTTGGAGACAACAGCAGATGGGAGCTGTAAAGAAGACCTCCTCTTCTTTAACATTTTAGCAGTGGGGCAGGAGGAGGTAATAGTTGCAATGTAGAAGAATTTAGGAGCCAGCTGATCCACCACTTCCTGTGTCTTGTGGCAATGTTGTGAGTACCTTTCTTTGTATCAGAACACATTAAATAAGATTTAACTACTTGAAATAGGGTTGTGGCAAAATTCAGGTACTGCTACTAAGCAAGATTTCAGAAAAACTCAAACTGCATTGGATGTGCCATGCTTTATGCAACCAAAATTTTCCATGAATTCCCAGGTAGTGTTAGCATGCATAAACAGTGAGAAGGTATTATTCTCTATCCCTAAAATGAAAATGCAGGCTACGTCTTCATATAAAAGTAGATGAACAAATGTATTTCTAAGTATATGAGGGAGTTCTATCATTATAGTTGTCCTATTTCTCTTTCTGAAGCTTAATGTTGTATTGGAAAACTGAGATGACTTCTTGTCATTAAGAAAGTAGTTAAAGAAGGGAATGCTGTTTATGTGGCAAGTTAAAGCAATCCTTGAGGTACAGAAGAAAGTTCTACATGGCAAGTGATAGATGTCTAGAACAAATACAGAGTTCCTGAGCAAGAGCAGCTTCAGAACTATCATCTAGGTAGTTCTAGAATTAGATCTTGATTCCTTGATTACTGAAATGCTAATTTTGTCAGAAATGTGTCTGCTAGGAGCTTTGAGAACACATTTAATGCTGCACTGTTTTCTGGAAGGGCAGGGGACATTGAATGTGGTTTTATATAATTATAGAATAATTTAGGTTGGAAGGGACCTCCTAAGGTCATGTAGTCCAACCCCCTGCAGTGAGCAGGGACACAGATGGGGTTGCTCAGAGTCTCATTCTGTTCCTTATCTCAAGTAGTGCATTGACATGTTCCTTTCTATAGACCTGAAGTGTGATTTGTTTCTTTGAGGACTGTTCTCTCTCTTACTCTGTCATAAGATAACAGAGGCTGTGCATTTGAATCTGAAAAAACTTTCCCAGGATTTTCCTGTTTTCTGTTGGAAAACATGAGAGGGTGGAATGAGAATAATAACGTAGCATGTGTCTGGCTTGAGGGCCTGTGCACTTTAGCCTTCTTCATCTGGTTCCTGAACTAGGTTTATCCTTGCACTCCTGTTTTATTTCAGGATGAATTCTGGAATATTTTATGTCTCATGTTAAAGAAACATTAACAAATGCAGTTTTTATCGAGGCTTTTTAAAAACACAGTTCTCAATCAGTTTTTGAGAGAACCATAAGAATCTAGCTCCTAATACTTACTATGCTCTTTTTTTTTTCCCTCCAAGTTTTCCTTTTGCTATGTAAGAAGTAAAATTCAATTATGTGTATAAAGGGTTTTTTAATAAATTCTACCAGAAAATACAGAAAATCCTGATTTGTTTCTCTTATGTTGAGATTGATTTATTACTACTTAGCAAGGTAATGTTATTGAGGATTTCTAATAACGTCAGATCAAGGCTTTTTTTTTTTTTTGTGCACTTGCAGTTCCATGTCAGGGGGAGCTATGTGGTAAAATTTCAAGTAGGCTTTCCTCTGAATAGTTCTCTGTTGCAATTATGATGGTCACCATGTTTGACAGAGAGATTTTTATAAATTGCCTCTGGCTAATCCAGCACTATTGGGGTAACAACTTGTGGAATTATTAGATTGACTTATCTCTCTTTATAGTTTGTCATGAGGAGATTTACTCACCTAGCAAAATTAAATTAACCAGAGGAACGTATGCACCCACAGGACTTCAGGTTATACAGGAGGTCATGTACATTTGTAATGCAGTTCTATCAGCTTGTTACTGACTTCACATCTCTAAGCAGTAAGATGATATCCAACAGTAGCTCTAGATTTGGGTCATTAGGAGAGCTGGGCAAAGAATAAGTGTAGAGTTCTGCAGCTGGGGAAGAGTAACACCATGCACAGCACAGGTTAGGGGTTGACCTGCTGGAGAGCAACACCACAGAGAAGGACCTTGGAGTCCTGGTGGACAATAAATTATCCATGGGACAGCAATGTGCCCTTGTGGCCAGGAAGGCCAGTGGTATCCTGGGTACATTAAGAGAGAGGAGTGTGTCCAGCAGGTCAGGGGAGGTTTTCCTCCCCCTCTACTCTGCCCCAGTGGGACCACATTGTGTCCAGTTCTGGACTCCCCAGTTCGACTGGGATATACTAGAGAGAGGGCTGAGGTGAGGGGACTGGAACATCTGTGTTATGAGGATATGTTGAGACAGCTGGGGCTGTTTAGTCTGCAGAAGAGAAGACTGAGAGAGGATCTTAATAATGTTTACAAATATCTGAAGTGTGGGTGTCAAGAAGAAGAGGCTGATCTCTTCAGTGGTGTCCTGTGATAGGACAAAGGGCAATGGACACAAACTGGAACACGCAAAGTTCCATCTCAGCATAAGGAAAAACTTTTTCACTAGAAGGATGATGGAGCACTGGAACAGGCTGGATGTGGGGTCTCCTCCTCTAGAGACTTTTAAGACCTGTCTGGATGTGTTTCTGTGTGACCTGCCTTAGGTGATCCTGCTTGGGCAGGGAGGTTGAACTCTGTGATCTCCAGAGGCCCCTTCCAACCCCAACCATTCTATGACTGAGTAGGCCTATTGGTGAGCAAGTTCTCAGTTATGTCACAGTGTTTTGTTTTTTTTGGTCTACACCCTCATTCTTCAGGAGGATAGGTTATGTAATTTTATTTTGACCCTCATATAGTTTATGCTAAAAAGCTGATCTTTTTAGAGTTGAATGCAGCATTAAGACTATTCCAGACTGGTGTTGATAGCAGACATGCTGTTGTAGTAAGGTAATCAGTGCATTTGTTGATGAGAAGCTTAACCTGAACTGGCAATTTGCACCTGCAGCACAGAAAGCCAACCCTATGCTGGTCTGCACCAAAAGAAGCATGGCCAGCAGCAGGTCAAGGGAGGTGATTCTCTCCCTCGGCTCCTGTGACTGCCCAGTCCTGGAGTCCCCAACACAGGAAGGACATGGAGCTCTTGGAGTGAGTCCAGGAGAGAGCCAGAAATATGATCAGAATCTTTGCTACGAAGAAGGCAGAGAGAGCTGGAGTTCTTCAACCTGGAGAAGAGAAGGCTGTGGGGAGACCTTATAATGGCCTCCCAGTACCTGAAGGGGCTGCAGGAAAGCTGGGTAGAGACTTTTTACAAGGGCAAGTAGTGGTAGGACAAGGGGGGGTGGTTTTAAACTGGAAGAGGGTAGATTTAGATGAAACATTAGGAAGAAATTCTTAAGTGTGAGAGTGGTGAGACTGGAACAGGTTGCCCAGGGAAGCTGTGGCTGCCCCCTTCCTGGAATTTTTCAAGGCCAGGTGGGATGGGGCTTTCAGCAACCTGGGCTAGTGGAAGATGTCCCTGCCCGTGACAGGTGGGTTTGGTACTAGGTGATTTTTTTATGGTCCCTTCCAAACCAAACCCTTGTATAATCAGCTCAACACTGTATAACTCTATCTGAATATTTCTTTGAATTGTAGATTCTTTGTGTGAATGGTGACTTGAGGAATCTTTGACTCTAGAAAGAACTTGATTGATCTAGATTGATCTCTAGATTGAGAGAAGCAGAGTCCAGAGTCTGACAATCACATTAAATGATGAAATTTACATTTTTCTGGGCATATTTACATATGGATTTGTAAGAAAGCAGAAGCAAAAGGTATTTGTTCTAGTGTCATGGTTTAATGCTGGGATGGCAATTAACTGAATGCTGAACTGACAGTTAACTTCCCCTCTTTCCCCCAGTAACTTTCACATCACCACTGAGGCTGCAGGGCAGCCCTGGGGAAGTCCAGGCTGGAATCCTGGAGTCAGCAGCAGTTGGGAGCTGGAGGCAGGAACACAGGGATTCAGGCTGGAATGGGTCAGGAGCAGAGGCAGAGGAAGGGATGGAATCCTCCCAGGATGCTGAAGCAAACAGGGACAGGGGAAGAAGGGCGAAGGTGAAAAGCTGAAGAAAGGAGGAAGGAAGAAGGTTTGACCCTTGTGATTCCCCCAAATTTATACCAAGTATGATGGGTATGGGATGGAATACTCTGGTCAATTTTGGTCACCTGTCTTGTCCACTCCTCCCCTTAAAGGAGGGTCAGAGGTGTGACCTCCTTACACCTTTTTTCTTTCTGGAACACAAGATGTTCCTCAGAACCGAGCAGTGGTATTGGTTCTGCAGACCATTCTCTGGCTGTAAAGATAAACATCAAGTGTTACCAGTCCTAAAAGCACACACTGACTGAGAAACTTGCTCTTAATTTCAGCAAGTACAGCTACTTATGAGAGACTTGGCTAAAAGCAAAATTTCAAGAGAGAAAATTCACTCTATCCTGACCCAAACTAGGACATCCAGTATGTTAAATAAGAAGGTATTGTGTGTAGATGTAAAATTAAATGCTTCCATTGGGCAAGTCATGATTCCAGCTTTGCAAATTTATGAAAGTGTATTCTGGCTCATATAAAGCTACTCAGCTGAACCTCTGACAGATACACTCTTATATTTTTGCACAAATGAACTTTAAAAGAGAAGAAATATCCCCAGTAAGACATGTTTATGAATCTGGGATCTTTCTCAGATGTTGCATTGCATTTTAAATTTACACAAATAGTTTTCACAACAGTCTTTTGCATTTTTTCCAGTGAGTAAATATTCCTTGAGTTGAGCATTACATCTGCTCTGGAACCTGTGAAATGTTACTCTGTATTTGCTTATTGAAATCTGGCGTGCTGTAATGAGCTTGAGTAATGTTGCAGTTTATCAGGTTTGCCCCAGTTGCTTTACAAAGTATCTGCATCCACAGAGTCCTTATCCAGATGCAAAAATGTTTTACTTGTTTGTATGTTATACTTCTGTAGGATTTGGGGATTATTTTCATAGGTTTAGGGTCTCTAAATTCCTTGATTTTAACCCTCTTTCATCTCTAGTTCCCCAGAAACAAGTAATTCCTATGCATCCAGGAGAAATACTTTCACTTAGCCTTAGTGGGTTTTGTGTCTTACAAAGCAACAGCTTGTCCTCTTGCTAATTAAGAATAAGTAGGATTTTTTTCATTTGGTAGCTGTCAGGTATAGTTTATTGCAGTTTTCTAACAATCAAAGTCACTCAGGAATTGTATTTGTGTAACAGGTAAAATGTTAGATCCATGCAGCTTCATGGGCCTGTCTTCTGACAGAAGGTCAGACATAGTTCTCTTCAGTGTGTAATAAGATCTCTTTTCAGTGAGGGGAAGGTTTTTCTTTTGTTTTAGATGTACATTCTTCCCCTCACCTATGAAGGGTGCTTGAGGAATAGCAGCTGTCTTCTGCTATTGACTTTTTAAAAATCTCAAGATATTCCCATCTTTTCCTGTACTTACTAATTTCCCATATTAAATTTCTGAAGCATTTCAGCATTGTCTGGGATGTGAAGTACAAGGCATGTGAAGTGTAATCACTGGGCCATCTCTGAGTTGTTCAAAATGATTTGATACAGAATTAACTCCATGTGGCTAGTTTTCAGACACTTAAATTTTTAATACTCTTTACATAATTGTTTTTTTAAATACTTTCTTTGTATAATTTAACTGTAGCTGTGTCTAGACATATTTCCTGGATATGGCTAAACAATTTTGAAGGTAAATTATGAGCTGATTTTTTTTGCACTTTCACACAAACATAGTATCGCTCCATTATATATCTTAGAACAAACGGGAACTGCAGACATCACAAGTAAAGTTTTCATCCATTTTCCAAATCTCTGCACCTTTGTAAGACTAGTTACTTCCCAGTAGGGTTTTCAGTTCTTTAACTTCCATTGGTGCAGTGCATAGTTCTGATGCAGAGAAACTAATGGGACCTCTTCCTTTATGCTTGTCTATCTCCTGGTTTCTAGTATCTTAATTGCCTAAGTGTCATCTTGTATAAGGTCATACATAATTTAGCAAGTAAATATTGTAGGATTTTCTTTTAAAGCACTAGTTTATTTGCTAACAGGAAATTGTGCTTTTTCTTTCTCTCTTTTTTTTTTTTTTTTTTTTTTTTTTTTTTTTAAGAATTCTGTGGTGTTTTGTTACCTTTCATAAAATGCAACTGCCAATATCAACACCTTGTCCTGTTATTTCAGTCAGCAGTCCCATTTGTAATGTCAATTCATCTGAACCTCTGGGGTGTTTTTTGATATCTTGTCAGACTTCTTTGCTGCAGCATGTTCCACTGCTCTTGTTCAATTTATTTTCTGTTCTCTTTGTAGAGCTGTCTGCTTTTTCTACTATCCTACCTCGTGGTTTCTCCTGTCTCTCTGCAGTAGGTGGTTGGAGTGCTCCTATCTTCCCTCTGACTCATTTTGTGTTGTGACTATAAAGCTTGAGTCCAGATAGTGCTATTTGTGGAAAGAAACTGGGGAAATTTTATGGGTTTTTTTGTTTTGTTGTGTTTGACACTTCTAAAGCAGTCTCCCTGTTTTTCCCTGTTTGCTGATGAGGTAAAAGTTACAGGAAGGGTTTTCAAAGCAGGTATATGAATTGCACTTGCCATGTTTGTGCCATTGTTTACTCCAGTTTTACAATAGTTGATCCTCTAACTATGTAACTGTTAGAGGATCTTCTGGTTCTATTCAGCATCATCACATCATACCAGAAATTATTTCTATCAGTTGCCCATCATCTGCCAGGCTCCTGCTTAGTAGGATACTTGCATGCTACCTTGTGTAGATGAGGCCTCCTCCTTAGTTACTTGTCTGTAAAATGAAAAAACACTGCAGAGAGGGGAGCTTTTGTGATGTGAAGTGCCTTCCAAAAAAGTGTACAAAATGTTTGATTTCACTAAATGAGATTTGCACTTCTTTCTGAATGTGCAGTATTGACTATGTATTTTCTAAATTTTTTTAAATTACTGTTTCTTTTCTCCAATCTGCATCTACAGTACTCTGAGCTACTGATAATTTCAGTTGGACAGTACCCTGTTTTTAAAAACAACAAACCAACCAAAACAAAAAATCCTCCTCCCTTTTCCAGAATGCTGGCATTTGGGAGAGTTTAAAGACTTGCAGCAAACCATAGCTTCTCTACTGTTTGTTTTTAGGGCCAGACTGTCCAAATGCAGTCTGTTCCAGTATGTCTGCAACTTAAACAACTTAGGTACCAGAAGCAGGCAAACTGAAGCAGAAAGTTTGTTTTGGGCTGCATTACCTGCTTTTGACACTGTCAGCCAGGCCACCACTCTAGAGCATAAGCTGAAGAATTTTTCTGTTGTTGCTGTTTCAGCTTCAGCATACTACCTGCCAAGCTCAAGGGAAGTAACTGAGATGCACACTGGAGCCAAGTCCCTGTAGGTCTGAAGGATTTCCCCTGGTACCAGGAGTCTTCTCAAAGTTAAATAGCAGTGCACCTGCAAAGGTATGGCATCCTCTCTATTGTGATAGTTGCTTAATGAGATGAAGGTTCCAGCAGGAGAATGCTAATGAGCTTAGGGTATGTTTGCCTTCCCTTCTTCCACTCTTGACTGATCCTTAAATGAATTATGAAAACCATTTTTCATTAAGTGGGAGATCCAAAATTTCACAGCTATTATGACTGATCTCAGCTGGAGACACTATTTCTTCTGGAGGCTTCTGCTAAGATGGAATCTGTTTTAGCTGAAAGCAAACTAAATTTAGATGACTTCCTGCTGTGGCTGGAGTTTTGCTTTGGAGTTTTAGGCCTTGTTTCTGTATATGCACATGAAACTCTGTGCTAGACTGGGTTGTCACTCTCTTTGCTGATTAGATGACTCTGCTTTTCAAAGAGCCAGGGAGAAGTTCTTTTCTGTTTTTTCAGTGGATAGGATGGGTGCCACTTAACACATATGCAGACAGGCAGTCCTTCTCTAATCACATTTAATTTATAGATGTGTCAAGTATAAACTGTGGTGTAAAAGTTGAACTGACCTTACTCAGTGAAAAAATAAAATTTTAAAGACGTGGACTTGAGAGCTAACCTGAGAGTCTAAGCCTATTTAATATTCTTGGCCCTCTCTGAAACATTATGTAAATCTTGAAGTGTGTTTTTGTGTTGAATTTTGAGCTGTCAGTGCAACTTCCCACACAGAACATAAAACAAAAACCAGAAAATGCATATGGCATAACAAATCTAAAACCAATGCTCCTTTCTTTCCAGAGAGACTTTCCTAGCAAACAGTCTGTGACAAATTCTTGATGGTTTCTGCAGATAAGTTTTCTGAAATGAAGAGTTCTTTCCAGCTGAATTCTGGAGGATGAAGTAGTCAAAGATTGTTGTCTATTTTTTTTTCCTTTACTTTTGCTCGTTCTTTTCTTGCCACCCAGACAATATTTTCTGAAATTACAATTGCTTAAGACAGTTTTGGCTGACAAAATCACAGTAGCTGAGCATTTGGTAGGCTACTTGTACAATCAGGTACACACAGCCTGAGGGAAGTGGTACTGGCAAGTACAGTGAGCAGATGCTGTAGTGAAGTGTGATGGGCAGGGTGGTGGTTGTGAGTGTGATGGGCAGGGGACTCTACACACGTGTCCAGACCATCCATGTGTCAACCTGTGGGACTTCAACCACCAAAGTGACTTCATCTGTCAGGAGTTTTCTGAGTGAGCAGTTCAGCACTGCTTTGATCCTTTTGAAGGCATCACTACTTAGGATTCCTTATCACCTGGAATTTTTGAAACAGCTGTTTTTCCTGTGAGGCCTTGTCATAAGATTCTTGGAGGTCCCATGGCAGGTGCAGCTGTACCCCGTTTTCTCCCTTCTGACAATAGTCTTATGTGCATATTTACTCACCAGGGATTCCTCTCATCTAAAACCTAGTTGTTGTCTTCTAACATGCTCCTCATCTGATTTCAGAAGATTTCAAAGACAAACTATGAGGGCAATAATAATGCAAAACCTGACATTCTCTCTTTAACATTTCATGGGTTAAATTTTAGTGCTGCTTTTTTCCCAAGGTGTTCCTGTTATAGTATTGAAATTCAGTCTGAATCAGTGAAGTGTATTTGGGTGAGACTTCATTGTTTTATCAGCAGAAACAAATCTAATGTTTTGTTGCTTTTTTTACCATAAGGGGCAATCCTGATCGGGACAACTCATTCAAAAGAATTAAAATGGACCAGTCAAGGAAAAAATTGAGCTGGCTAGTGAATCATTTCTGCTAAATGACATCTAAATTACATCATAGCTCAGTTGGCATCACCCATCCAGAAATTTTGTGATAAGGGAGCAGTGTGATAACCCACTGATACTGTCAAATATGTGTTATGCTGCTTCTATAATCCTAACACTTGAGCATTCTAGATGCTAATCCATGGCCCACCATGCAAGGAGGATATATCTTGCTGGTTACCTACACTGAGAATCTATCCATGCATTCTTGTAGAGTTGTTATTTATTTACTGTAACTGTGAGTCTTTGAGCTGTTGTAGTTTGGCTGCTATAATTGAATCTGCATTGTTTAAAGAAACCATAGGAATTTAGGTGTTAAATCGTAAGGAAATGAGACTAGATCAAGCTTGTTTTTATATAGGGGATCACTAGCCAGTGTAGTACCTATACGTGACACTGTTTTGAGGAATTCCAGTTATTCAAATACATTTTTGTGTCCCTGAGATGATGCCTGAAGAGGATCCCCACTGGTAATTCCCCACTGGCAAATCCCCACTGCATTGCAGTACCTGTTGGAGAGCCATGACAAAGTCATACTGATGCTTAGCTTGGTAATGATGACAATGATCTGGGGGAGAGGTGGGTGAGTGTGGTTTAATTGATTTTTGGATCAGACTTCAGGCAGGTTTGTCAGTAGTGTTTTTGCATTGTATCAGTTATCTGCAGATCTCCATCCATCCAGTTGCATGTCTTGTGTAAAAACTACTTGAAAGTCTTCAGTGATACCTGAGTAGAAACATATTTTTAGTTACAAGCATTACACTAGCCTGCTGTTTGATGTTTTCATAGTGTTCAGCAAGAATTGTAACTTTACCTTGCAGATATCTGCCTCTTACCTGGAGTTCATAGTGCAAGTCTCTCAAGATGGCCATCTGCTTTCACTTGACATAATAATCAGAAAGGTTGCTTTACAGAGCATTTTCTAAAGAATGTTTTGCAAGGTTCATTGAACAATTCAAAGATGAGCTATTGGTGATTCTGGACCTCTGTTTGCTGTCACTTCCAAACAGCTTAATTGCATAAACTGAATTGGCATGCTTGAGCCACTTGATTATTTATATGGGTACAAAGGATTCCAAGAGGAACTTGGCAAGATGTGTTGTAAACTGATGTATGCAAAATGAAGTAAAATTTGGTGCATTCTTAAAAATTTGGCCATGTCATTTGGCTGTTGTCTCTTTTCAGAGCATTTCCCTGTTATGTTATTGAGCTGACTGAACACTTCTCTAGTATATTTTCAGTGTCTCTCTGGTCTAGTTGACTTCTATGCTACTTCTAGACTATGATACATAACATGTGAGAAATATTTACTCTGGTAATCTGTGTCAGTGAACTTTACTTACTCTTTATAGCTTGGCTTGTGTGTTTAGTTGTTATTTAATCAGATTACAGAATTGTAGAATTTTCAGGGTTGGAAGGGACCTTTAAGATCATCAGTTCCAATCCCCCTTCCATGGGCAGGGACACCTCCCACCAGATCAGGTTGCTCGGAACCCTGTCCAGCCTGGCCTTAAAAACTTCCAGGGATGGGGCTACCACCACCTCGCTGGGCAACCTGTGCCAGTGTCTCACCACCCTCACAGTGAAGAACTTCTTCTTAACTTCCTATCTAAATCTCCCCTCCTCTAGTTTGAATCCATCCCCCATGTCCTATCACTCCCTGACATCCTAATAAGTCCCTCCCCAGCTTTCTTGTAGCCCCTTCAGATACTGGAAGGCCACAATAAGGTCTCCTTGGAGCCTTCTCCTCTCCAGACTGAATAACCCCAACTCCCTCAGTCTGTCTTCACAGGAGAGGTGCTCCAGCCCTCTGAGCATCCTCACGGCCCTTCTCTGGACATGTTCCAGCACATCCATGTCTGTCTTGTATGTTCTCTAGAACTGGACACAGTACTCCAGGTGAGGTCTCAGGAAAGCAGAGGGAGAATCACTTCCCTTGACCTGCTGGCCACACTTCTCCTGATGCAGCTGAGGATCAGGTTGGCTCTCTGGGCTGCAGTGTACACTGACAGCTCATGTTGAGCTTTTCACCCACCAGCATTCCCAAGTCCTTTTCCTCAGGGCTGCTCTCAAGCCAGTCCCTGCCCAGCCTGTATCAGTGCTTGGGATTGTCCTGACCCAGATGCAGGATCTTGCACTTGGCCTTGTTGAACTTCATGAGGTTGGCATGGGCCCACCTCTCAATATACAACTTCCTCATACCTAGGCATTGGCTATTTTTTCCTTTATTAATCTGGAGTAGAATATTCTGAGGAAAAACTTTTTTCAAGGATTTTTTGGCCCTTCTCTTTTTGAACCTTCAGTCTTTTTATTTAGCTAAATAAAAGTTCTTTATTTTAGCTCATCTGAACAAAAAGCTTAAGTATTATAGGAATTTGCAGGTTTCAAGGCCTAATACAGTGTATTCTACAAGGAGTCTCCTGTCTGTCTAAATCCATAGTTGAATCTTCCTGAGTTCTTCCTGTGTTCCTCTAGACTCTTCAGGAGCTGCTATTGGGAAGAATGGAAAACTGCTCTTACCTATTGGGCTGAAGTTGGATTTCTTGACTGTTTAAGGAGGTGACTGATTAAGACCACAGAGCCACCTCCTTAGGTGGTCGTTGCTTCGTTAGAGCAAAGAAGTGTGCTTTTCATAGTGGGTCCTTTGAGCATGTTTCTGTGTTTCTTGTTAAGCTGCTAATGTGGTGTCCCTCCTTTGACTCACTTGGAACTTGCAAAGTTTCTTTTGGACAAGCTTCATTTTTCTGCTGGAACTGGTGCATCACTGCTATTAACTGGTTCTCTTCCTTCCTAAGTGAAGTGATGGCTGAAGCCCAAGCTCTGCTACTTCATGTGTTGACAGTTTCAATACTTGGAATTATGCAGATGTCCACTGATTCTGAATCCTTGGTAGCTATGTGGTAGGACATGGCAGTTTTGGAAAAAACTTTGGAACTTTAGCCAGCCTTCTTTCTCCTTGCCAGCTGTTGTGGAAACATATACGGGCAGCTGTAAAAAAACAATGGCTAAGCAAGGCAAAGCCTTTCATAATTTAGGTCAGTCAGCTCAGAGGAAATCTGTGTATTGATAAATTATTTATTTCTGAAAGTAATATTTATTTCCTCTGGAATTCTGTTTTATAATCTTCTACTTGGAGGAATACTTGATTTATTGAGAACACCTGCTTTGAAAACCTGTGTTTTTGTTTTGTTTTATATATAACTATGGTAAGAACTAGTTAAGCAAGTAGAAAGGCAAAATTGTATTTGTGAAGAAGAATCTAGCCACTGTTTTTCATTTTGAAGGTGGCCAAGTCACTAAAATAAAAAAGCAGCTTTTACAGTTTTATGAGAAAAGTCGGAGTAAAATCAAATGCTGTTTGGTTTCACAACCTGTTTTAGAGGCAGCCACAGGATGTAAGTTTTATCATTTGGATCTAGTAGTACAGATGATTAACTAGAAATGTGATAATACACTAAAAATTCAGAGAATCATGTTGTATCATGCTGAAGCTGTGGTGGCAGCAGCATTTCTAAGCTTTGTGTCAGCACGTGTGCAGAAGAATTTTTTTTTTTCCTCCAGGAGAAGTAAACAGGCTGATTTTTTCATCCTATACATGCACAGAAAAACTTATTCCCCTGAAATCTGAGAGCCCTTTCTAGCATACATTCTGGGTTGTGTTTGTAATGACCCTGAGTATAAAACTACTCAGTGGTTTGTTTGTTTGTTTTCCTTTCTGTATCTTAACAAAAGTTATCTTCATAGGGCAACAAAAATCATGTATTGTTCAAGGATGTAAGCCTACTGTACATATAGCAAACAACTTGGGTTGGCAGTGCAAGTCTAGGTGAAGCAGCAGTTTGAGTTGTATGCCACTTTGACATCACAGAATTTAAGCAAAACATCACTTAAAGACACATTTTTAAAATTTTAATTTTGTTTGCATCTTCTATGGTAGAAAACCCCTTAGTTTCAATAGTAGCCTTGCCAAATGCATATGGAATTCTGTTAAACCTCTGGATTATACAATAAAGTGAAGAAACAGAGCCATTACATTGGCTGGGGAGGAGATTTCCATTGAGAACATTATTTTGAAAGTCAGAGCAGAAATAGTATGGATTATTGGGGTTGGGAATATATGTCCATAGGTAAAGCTGTAGCATACAAATGACAGGAGAAATAAGAAGGCAATTGATAGAAAGCAGGAGAAGAAATAGGTAAGAGCATATAACAGCAGCAAAGGACAGGTGAGTGATTTTCCTGATTTTTATCCCTGTGTTCCTTTGTTTTGACTTTCACCAATTATCACAAAGTTTATAGAATTGGAAGCAAATGTCAAAGAAACCACAAACCCTGAACTTCTAATAAATTGTGTGGTGTTAGTGTAGGGCTGTAGGAACTGAACTGTGTTAGTAATACTGAACTTTCATTGAGTCTATCCTTTGTTTCCATTTTTAAACTTTCTGGTAAAACAAAAAAATCAAAATTTTAATTTCACTCTGGTAATTAATAATAGAATTTAAATTTTTTCTTGAAAGTCAGTTAATTGTGACAGTTTCTTAATGGCCTACACGGGAGGGATAAATTTGGGAGGAAATTAATTTTGGTGTTTTCTCAAAGTGGACTCACACTGTAGAGTTGGGGTGAAGGATACATGTACACAGTGGCTGTTGCTTTTGAAGAACAGGATTGACAGCAAAGTCAACTGAAAGGGATTTAAAGTGTAGAGTTGACTATAGGTAGAGCTGCTAGTGTTACCTGTACTTATGGTTGTGTGACCCTATCCATTTTAAGGCTTAACTTTTAGCTCCTTTATAACTTGCCAAAGTTCAGTTCAGACAGATTTTTTTTCCATGCCAGATGTCTGCTTTGGGTTGATTTTTTTTTTTTTTTTTTTTTTTTTTTGAATGTTTCAGCCAAAGCAGTTGTGTTCCAAGAATAAGGCTAGTGAAAAGTATGCTGTTTTGCTTGTGTGAGAATATTCTGGTGTCCTTCTTTGATGCTCCAGTGTCCCCAAGCTCTGAGGCAAGGATTTGAAATTTGGCTATAGTTCAGCCTTTGTGTTGAGGATGTGCCTTTTGCCTCCCTGTAAAAATCCACCCAGATTTCCAGGCTGGTTTTACAAGGCTTTGAAAGATTGCCATTTGCATGGGCATAATAGGAATTTCTTAAAACTTCACAGTAAGTTTCCTTTAGATTCTGTTCACACTGGGAATGCTTCAGGCAGAGTAGAGCTGCATATTTCATCCTCCTTCTGCTAGGAATTGTAACAGCTGGATCTGGGTGCTGACACTGAGCTAAGAGTGGGCAGCATTTTGTCTTGTACCACCCCTGCCTGTTCCCATGTCCTTCTCCTTCTCCCTGGTAAAGGACCTGGACCCTCTGGAAAGAGAAACTCTCACTAATCAGGAACAACATGACAGATGTGGAGGGGAAGAATTTAGAAGTGTGTGTGTGTGTGTCTGGTTTGTACCATTCCTTTGGTCACAGAAAATGTGTGTCTAGTACTGGCAAAACATAGCAGCCTTTTCTAGTGGATGTTCACATTGTAATTGGCAGGTTTTGCTGCCATTAAACTTGAGGTTAAGTACAAGCATTCAGATTTGTGTGGATCTCAAGCTTTTAATCATTTTACTGGAGTACATAGGCATCAATTTTAAAAAAACTCAAAAATTGTCACTGTGGAGTAATATTATGTGGAGGGCAAAAAGCAAGAGTTCACTTTAAAACATTTTAAGTCTCAATCAGGCTTTGTTCACTTAATACATTGTAGTACAGTCTTCAGTTTCATCACAAGTTTTGCCTGCTTTGCCCACGAGAGTGTTTTCCTGCTTTGGAAGTTATTAGTGGGAAAGCCTGCAGCAGTGGAGGGTTGTGGGGTGTGGTGGGGTGTTTTTATTAATTTTTTTTAAGGTGGAGGTGTGAGAGGGTCTTTTTTTTGTTTTGTTTTTTTTCTCTTTAAATTTAAAGTATTCATCAGACTTTTTTAAAAAAACTTGCTTCTTGGATTATTTCCTCAGGGTGCTTGCTGCCTCTGAACAGTAGGTTTCAGATGGGTCTTTTGAAAGCTTCAGCAAAGACAAAACATTTGACAGGATGTTTGTCATTTCCAGGAGAAAGATGGGAATTTTGAACTGCTCAAAGGATAGATCTTCCTTTAGAGGAATGCAGCTGCTAACAACAGTCTTTTTTGCTTAGCTGTGTGAAATCCACTTGCTTGTGGACAACTGTTTTGTTTCTTTGGTTGTTTTTTTTGTTTCTACATGAGACTTCCATTTACTTGTGTGCTTTTCCATTTGTGTTTTCAGCTGTGCTTTGAAGCTGGGCAGTTAGCTGTAATTAAAAGCTGTTACCTGACTTCTGCATAGCATCTGGCTTGACTTCAGCACACTGCTGTATCAGTGATGTGGCTTAGAGTTAAGGAAATGCAATTCTTAATTTTCTTTGACATCGGTGTCTGTAGAATTAAAAAAAAGTGGGGAAAAAAAAATCACATTACAGTTGGTTAGTTGTATAAAAGCCATGTCAAAATAAACCTCAATGTGATTAAATGGCTGTGCAGCAATTAATTGTCCAGGCATCTGTTTTGACACACAGGTGAGATGAAGTCCGCCAATAATCCTACATCTTTTTCTCTGTCACCTTCCTCTTCCTTCTCCCTACTCCCCCTAGTAATCTAAGGAATTTCTGAAAACCCAGATTTTGTATGAATTTAGCTTCCTATGTCAGTCATTCAAGCATGTTTTAGTTAAGAGAGTCTGGGTAAAACAATTAAAGACATGTATTTTCTGCCTACTTTGATCAGTGTGCTTTGGTAACAAGATCCAAATAGTATTGGTTTGACACTCTTGAATTTATATTCAAGTCTTTTTTTTATATTAATTTTTTATCTTAAGGGTAAGGCTCCAAATTAATGGTAGATTGTGAAAGGCAAATGCTATACTCAAGCAATATAATTTGTATCCAATTGCACCAGATGTAAATTAGCTACAAGTATTCAACTCTACTATTTCAAATTTATTTGAAAAAGTAACAATTTATTTGCAAGACTCTGCTCAATTCAAGATGTTTATTATGGGATCACTTATATTAAGTATGTTAACTCTTTCTGAATGTCTTGCTTTTTTGTCTTGTTCTTGGCAGCAACTTGAATTAGTGGAACCAAGTGGCTGGATTCATGTTCCTTTAACAGACACTCACAAGAAGCCCATTCGCACGTTCATGATTCAGATTGCTGTTCTAGCTAATCACCAAAATGGAAGAGACACTCACATGAGACAGATCAAAGTGTACACCCCAGTGGAAGAGAGCTCTATTGGTAAATTTCCTAGATGTACAACAATTGATTTCATGATGTATCGCTCTATAAGATAAAAATTTCTTAGTGAGAAATAATAAAGGTATTTTCTGATGGTGGTATCATTGCTTAAGTATTCAGATACTTAAAGAGCAGGGTTTACTTCAGTGTAATTATATCTTTGTATTTATACTTTGTACAATTTGGAAATAAAGATAATCTTGTGTTACAGTGTATTGTAGTCTGTAATTTTGCATTATTTTTGCTTGGAGTCTTTGAGTGCTCTCGTACTATTTTACAGGAAAAAAATGTGATTAGTAATAATAATTGATTTGATACAGTTCTTTTTTTTAAGGTTATTTCTTCCCCTAATAACCATGCATGGAAGTAGTTTGTTCTGTAGTGTTACTATTTATGCTTTACTTGAAAATTGCCCTTAAAGAGTAGTATTCTTTACAGTTATGGTTTGAAGACATTACTGTTAGTATTTCCCATCATTGCTTAAGTTATGTTGTACCTTTTTCTGTATGGGTTTTTTTCTGCTTAATGACTATCTGCATTGATTCAGCCTTCTTTGTAAAACAGATCATAGAATCCTAGCATATCTGAAGTTGGAAGAGATCCTTAAGGATCCTCAAGTCCAACTTCCTGCTCCTTGCAGAACAACCTAAAACTAAATTGTATAACTGGAAGTGTTGTCCAGATACACCTTGAACTCTGACAGACTTGGAGCCATGGCTGCTTCCCTGGGCAGCTTGTTACAGTGACTGAATGTAGTGAAAATGACATGAAGAAAAATTAATACAGATGTAGGGATGTAGATTATCTATACATGATAGTTGTTAGAGAGTTAGAAATGCTCCAAGATCATACAGTAGCAGTAGGAATGAATCTGGGGATCCACTGTACCTTTTAAAGTATCAAGAACCTGAGTGTATAACCCAAGATAATCTCAGAACTGTGGTATGAAAAACCATACCACAAATCTTTAGCTTGTGTTAAATAATTTAGCAAGGAAAATGTATGTTTTGTGTGCTTGCTAGGAGAAGAAATACTTAATACCTCTGATAATGTTTCATAATTTAATTATTAGTTATTTCACCTTTAAAAAAATTAAGTAGATTTTAGAAGGAGAAGCTGTTAAAGTACAAGGGTTTATTTTAAAATGTTCCCTACTGATCAAATTCATTCTTCCTCCTAGCACCATAAAACTTGATGGTAAATCCAGACTAATCTCAGCCAAGGAAAACTTCTCATTTTTAATTGTGAGCAAAGAAAGGCTAATAATAGTGGAGGTTTCATCAAACAATGATACAACATCCTCCAGAGGAGAAAGAAGGTGAGCAGAGGAAAATGGGAAGGTTGTCCAAAAAAGATAAAGATTAAGATTTTGAAAATATTTTGTGTACTTAATGATATAAGCTGTTTTTTACTGAACAGCTTTGTCCTCTGACTAAATTTTACAGTCTTCAGGAGGGCATTTCCTGATAATGAACCTTGTAGAGAAATCCATGACTAGCCCAAGTTTTTTATTGAAATGTGAATTCAGTCATTTCATGAGGACCTTAATGGTGAAGTATCCACAGCAGAATTCCTGTTCAGAGGCTGATTGAACTCCTGCTTTTCAACAGCTCTGTCAGCACAGTGACTCTGTCAAAGAAGTGTACATTCCTACTCACTTATTTGAAGCAGAGTTTGTCCTTTTGATGTACCACTGCATCTTTTTCTGTCAAAAAACCCCCACCAACTCAAGTCCCTGCATTTATCCAGTTATTTTGTTGATAGATTTTAGAGGAAGGACATTACTAGGCATGCAATTTTCCTGTTTTTCTCCTGGAAGGTTAGATTGCAGTTAGCCATTCTAGCTGTGTCTTGTCAAGCCACTGTTAGCTACCTAAGGATTCTGCCACAGATAATTGTGGTAATTTTGAACTCTGGTCAGAACCACTTTGAATATTTTGATTCAAAGAAAGTTTCAAGTATTCATTTCTCTTAGGTCACTCTGCGTTATTTGTAGCATACTTCAATAATATATGCATTTATTTTTTCATCAGTTTACAAATGACAAGTCCTTGAAATGGATGTGAATGCATTCTGCATGAACAATCCTCACGAATGATTCAGGTAGGAGCTCAAGTGTTCCATAAACAATTAAATATGTCCATGTTATTTCAAGCATGGCCCATTATCTTTAGGTTAATGAAGTCAAAGTAATATTGCTCTGTGACAGACATTATCCAGTAGACCAAGAACAGACCTGTCAGTGCAGTCTTGTTCTGCTCATTTCTACCTTGCCTCAGTAGGCATAATTATTGGATCCTTAGAGATCTATTCCTGCTTCTGTATCTGTTTTTCAGGGCTTCTCTGTCAGGGTGGGATAGATGCCAATATTGTCTCAAATTTGGAATTGCTATTGCTGACAGTGTAATTAAACAAGCTGAAACCTGGCTTGACTGCTTGTCCTACTACTCTGAAATCATAGATGGCATTTGAGTGGTTTTAAGAACCTGTGATACTTGTGTTAAACTGGATGATGTCAAGCTTTACTGTTGGGGAGGGAAACTGTACTTGCAAATTAAATTTAATGCAGTCTTTTAGTAGACATTATAGTGCACAAGGTTAAGACTGTAGTTACACTTTATGTTAACGTGGTTATTGTAGTGTAGTTAAAGCCTCCCTAATGCCTGGCCACATGATTCTTTGGAAGGTGTCAACAGGAGCTGGATATTACAATTAACTGCTAATGTGTGCTAGAAATCCAAATTTGCAAATGTAAAGAAAAGCCAGAATGAGTTACCTTTGCAATGAAAATTCACAGAAATAAACATCTATGGACTCGTGTATAAAGAGTGCTGACAGAATTTTGATGTTTTAGAGTTTGAGGTTGATAATGGATTTGCAAGCCTTTAGTGAAAATGGGAAAAACATTCTAGCTCTATGTGCTAGTCTCTCCTTCCTTATCAGTCACTTCCTTATCAGTCTGAAAAAGAAATTTCCCTTGCATGCCTCAACAATATCTTACATTCACAACTATTTTGATTTATTTTGCCCCACATGCATACTCTGGATGCTGTTTGAAGAAAAATCCTGGGAATCTACAGTCTTTAGCATGTCCAAGTTGTCATCTTCTCAGTAGAAATGTATACAGAAATTAATAGTTCTAAAAAGCATAATGTCAACAATTGACATTTTTGCCCTACAAGGTGCTTTTAGAAATGTTAATTTCTGAGAAGAGACAGGTTGTCAACTTGTTGCCAGCTTGAAGCACATGTGTGTTAATGAGGAGCAAACAAGGCTGTTTCTTCAAAGCAAGGAAGAAAAAAATAATCAGATCTTCACAAACATGGTTTGCTGAGAATTATAACTGTCCCTAAAGTGTAGGGGAGTTATGTAAGAATTTGAGTATTTTGGCTTGCTTCTGCAAATATGAAGGAGTGAGGTGTGCTGGTTACAAGGACAGCTGATCTTAAATAATTTTTGATCCATGGAAAAAAGAGCTTTTATGAAACTTAAAACAGGTGACCAGGTAAATGGCCAAGAAAAGACTTTTTAGCTATTTGTCAAAGAGAAACATACAATCTTAGCATTGTCTTTTAGCAAGCTACTAGTAGCTGAAGATAGTGCTCAGAATGGAATTCATTCATTCATTCAGCATGTGTGATCAGCATGGTTTTAGAAAGGGGAAGAGGGGATATATTTTTATTCAGTATTGGGCAGAAGGTTCAGCACTTTCTGAGTGACTGTTTTTACTAAAACAATGGTCTGGGCAGCATACTATAGGTGTGTCCTTATGTGAAAGACATTTCACAAGCTTTGGCTGTTTTCCCTTGCCTCAAATCACAAGACTTTCCCAGCAGAACCATAAGTAGGTTTCCAATTTGTTTTTACAAAGAAACCCACTCTGATAGGTGGATGAGCACTTTATTTAGTTGCTTTCTGTTAAAGTTGTTGGAATAGTGCTCATTAATTTCAACTGAGTATTGGGTTAGTTCCTTTTGCATATTGAATTACAGATACTTTTGCATCTTAGATTTTCAAATTTTTATTGTGGTCTTGAGTAGTGGTATTATAGCTTTTCATCATCTTTTAAATTTTCTGGATTTTGTTTTCTTCACTTGAATTCACTTTTTCTTTAATATTAAGTTTCACCCTGGCTGAAAAGTCGCCAGTTTTCTAACTTCAGGCAAGGTATAGAGATATATTCTTAATAGTTAGGTTTGATTGCACTATCAAAAGCAGAATTATATAAGAAACAAAAGATAGGATTCATCTTGTCTGAACTCGTGCAATGTGAATTTTTCTCTCTCCCCCTTTTAGCTATAGCTGAAGCCTTGTCCCTTGCTGTCAAAGGAGGCAGCAGTTTATACTCCTACATGGACACAGTGGAAAGCTAAAGTACTATAAAAAGGGATAAATAATGAAACTATGTGTGAATAGCTCTGATTAGCTGTAATGTATAGCAAATATCACTCCTTGATTATCAGGTTTTCTTTTTTTTTTTCTATCATTGCTAAGTAGTCTGTCTCTTGTATGAGAAACACCTGTTAAATATTGAGTAGTGTAAGATAAGGGTAGTATTGAAATAAATGAGGGACAAAGTGGAAGATGTATTTGTTCTAAGAACAAATACAATTCTAAGAACAATACAATTTGTTCTAAGAACAAATGTATTTGTTCTGATGTGGCAGTGATCTGAATCATCATTTCAGATAGTAGTAACTTCAGGTTTTAAACTTTTTTTGGAAGATAACACACGAGGCCTTTCTGTTTCACAGAACAGAAATTTGATTCCTAGCACTAAGTGAAAAAGCCTTTCTTTAAATTAAACCTTGGCTTAATTCTCTTTGCAGACACTGAGGATGGAGGTAACTGAGTGACCAGAATCTTGAGAAATTCCTGTTGAAATGAATGAGAGTAGCTGTGTTTTGACTAAGTAATGTCTGTGTGTCATCTCAGTACTGCAGTGTAAACAAAACCTGCAGATGTCAGGAGAAGGAGAAGAGAGGTATTTGCTGCTCCTGGTTTCTAAAATGAGGAACAGCAGAACATTTATGTTTTGCTTAAGGTTGCAAAGGGAGTTTCTGGTAGAGCTGAAAGTTGAAGCTTTATCTCTTTTGTCTCTTTTCTTTCACTGTGAAGCAGGTTTTCAGATACTGTTTTAAAGACAAATTTTGCAGTAATGCATTTCTGTATGTAACTCCATTTTTTTGAAAGGTTAAACTGTATTTTGGTTTTTGCTTCTTCTAGCTCAGTCTGTAGGGGAATTAATTTTGCAAAAATGATGTCCATAGGTGCACAACTGAAGCTCTTCACTTGCTGTCTTAGTCCTTTTACCTTACCAGAAAAGCATAACATACCATTTAGGGAAAGAGGGATAAACTACCTTGCATTTTTTTATGGGATACTTGACATGAGATTGATGTCAGCCTGCAGTCTGGCTCAATCATCTGTGTACATGCTATTTCCATGCTTTGGTGTAAATGTTGAATATTCAACTTCTGTTTCTTTGTTTTTTTTGTTGTTGTTTGTTTTTTTTTAATGGCTACTCTGTACATAAAGCTTTAGATGGGTCTTGGCCAGACCCTCAGGTACTTCGAGTGACCTTCCTGAAGCATCACTTGCTGCCTTATGAATAAGTAGACATGCTTCTAGGCTGTGGGGTGCTTGGAGCTCTCATTCAAGCTCAAGTTATTGATAATCCAACATGAAGACTCAGACCAGGTGTTTACTGAACAGTGGGCATGTAGGTAGCTGTCTGGGAATCAAAGGCTTCATCCAATGTGAATGAAGCATGAGAGATCAAAAACTGAAGTGAGTCTGACTCTTGGGACTTGTTTTTAGCTTAGAGGAAGTAATTGAAACATGATTTAGGCTTGAAAACTGTTTGTACACAATAGAGAGAGCCAGATGTCCAGATCTCCAGTACTAATTAGCAAAAATGAATGAGCTCATTGTGTGTCACAAATGACACAACTGAGGAGCCTGAAGGACCTTGGAGAGCAACCACTCATGGGAGAGGCACAGCACCACCCTGCCCACCCCCAGGGAGCCACTGCCTACCTGGGCATCTTGGAAAGCCATTGCTTGACAAATCCACACTTCTGACAAAATTACAGCACTAATTGTAACTGTCTTGGAACAAACTGCAAGTAAAACAGGTGCTCAGACAAGTGCTCAGCTTGCAAGGTGAGCTGCACAAGCTACAGAGCAGAGTGCCACTTGCAGTAAGTCAAGGTGACAAGACTGAACCCAGTAATTACAGCTGAATCACATTACAGTCTGTAGATAAAAAAGGAGAGCCAGAAGCTACTATAATAGACTAGACAATTGTCAACTGTAAATATGTATCTGTTTCAAAATGACCACTGGGTTTTCCTGTAACTCCTATTTACTGGATGGATCTGAATTATAATCATAGGTTGGTTAGGGTTGGAAGGGATCTTAAAGATCTTTAGTAATACAAAACCCAGGAGTTTATGCTATGCCAGGTCTAACTGAAAGAATAGTTGGTCATCATTGCTGTTACTGTGGTTTTGGTTTGTGAAGAAATCAGATAATTTTCAGTGGATTTTTAAAATGAATTTACTATCCAGTTCTGCTCTTCCGTAGAATGCATCATAATTCTTTGGGATCATTGCAGTGACCCAAGGCTGACATCAGCACATGCTTACCTACATGGGGTAAATGCTAGTTTGGAGTTCTGAAGAGTACATGGTTATAAAATGCTGCAAGAGCCTTACTTGCTTAACTAGTGGTAACCTTTGGGCTCTGACTTCTAAATTGTCACATGTAAGGGGTTATTAAACCTTGATCAATTGGTTACAGGTACACAGAAATAGTTATTTAATATTTAACTACCACATTATTTTACCTCTTTAAATTCAATAGGCTTTTGCTGAAGAATGAGATAATAATCTAAATTAAATTAAAATATTCATAGTATTGAGTATGTACACTGCCTTCCAAAGACAGGATTGCTGAGTCTTCCAGGCAAAGGTATTGGGTGGTCTGCAGTTGGTTTGGAATACTGAAGTGTTCTGGTTTAGATCAGAAGGGTGTTAAGGTGCTTTTATAAAACTGTATAAACCATCATTAAACATCGTTCATTGTAAATTTTAAGTAATCCTTCACGTGACATATTTGCTCTAGTTCCAGGCTGACATTTCAACAAACTGTTTTACATCAGCCTAACAATTACCTGTGACAGTTTTTCCATTTGTAACAAAGAATAAACATTTCTTGCAGGCAGTCAACAGTATTAGCGTGGCTTAGTTTAATGGAAGAGAAAAAAACCCAACACCAAGTAAATGAACATGATGCTAATACTGGATGCTGCTAGAGGATATAATCCAGACATAATTATGTGTAAAATGAGAAAGTAAATTTGAGATCACTGAAAGCATTAAATATCTGAACTCTGATCCCACTGAAGTGAATTACCACTGTTAATCATAGTAGGGAACAGTTAAGCCAATATTTAATACTTTAATTCAAGTAAATTAATGAGATCTGTTATTTTCCAGTTATGTAAAAAAAGGCTGACCTCAAGCAGTTTTGAAAGTTTCTTTCTCAACTCCTTCTTTCAGTGTATGAAACTCCTCTTGTATATTCCAGCTGCGTGTACTGCAACACTGAGCATGGCATTTGGTGAAATCTTTTAAAATCAGGAGCTGAATATTTCTTGTGTAAGATGAGAGCAACAGAGCTCTACAACACTTGGTTTTCAGACAGTTTTTGGCTATAGATTCAGTTCCAGTATTAGCTAGTGCCTGCCTTCACCACACTATTGACTGTTACCTTCCCCCATCTTCAGGATAACTTCAGTGATGACTGAGATCTGGCAGCTGAGCTAACAGGGGGATCCCACTCCCTGTCAGGCAAGACAGGTTGGTTTGCAATTTCTGTAAGATATCACTTGCTTTTGATAAGAGTTAGGAAATGATCTCCAGTGCATGGGATGATTCACTTGTGTAACTGCAGGGTATAACTGGCAGGGGGATGGGTTGTGCAGGGGGCTTGGCTTTCAGGTGAGGGTGGATGCCACAGTCTTGCTGTTGCTGCATGTGGATTTAGGAAGTGTGATATTTTTTTTACCATTAGTAGTGCTTAAACTTTTCACTGCTACTTGTTTGACCTGAAGTCTGGTGGTGGAACTAACATAAGTAGGGAAGGAAAGAAGTGGTGAAGAAAGAAAAGGGTTTGGGCTCTACAGAGAGCCTGAGTTTATGGCTCAGTAAAAAGCTTACTGAGAACAACTTTGGAGTTTCGTGCGTTTCCTTTACTTCATAGATAGTAAAACCAATTCTGTTATCTAGTTTTCTTCAATTTATTCTTTAATAACAAAGGGAAATAACCCCCAGAAGAAATAATGTTTAGAACTTGAACTAAAAAACTAAGACCAATAGAAATTTAGGTAATGAATTCAAGAAAATGAAATTTGTAATGAAAAAACAAGGTACTTGAAGGTACATTTAAACTAAAATGAAAATTTAAGAAAAGGACCTACCTGTGTTTCTTGGTTTCTTGAGTATTAGACTGTAATATTGCCCAGGGATCCAAAAAAAAAAAAAAAAAAAAAAGCTTACAGAACTGACCAAACAAAATGGCTAATAGCTGTTCCAATATATTTCATATGATCTGTAATCTGAAGTAGCAGAAGAGAAAGCAGCATGTAAAACTGATTCTCATTCACCCTAGAACAAGTGCATGTTAGCAATGGGTTTTTGAAAAAGGAATGTCTAGGTATTTTGGTTAGAAAGAACCTCATGAAAGGAGCTGTCTTTTTTTCTTCATCTATGCATTTGTTTTAAAAATGTTTCTTTTGTTTAAGCTTAGGAATTTCGATGTCAACTACAAACTCCTACTGATCTTTTCCTGCAGGTATTATTCATACATATACAACTGCTCCAGGTTGTTGCCACTAAAAATAATGTAAAGAAATGTGTTCATTCTGATGCTTAGGGTAGGATCTGTAATCTTAGAACACAGGTGTCAGAAGAATTCCTACTCATAGGAACAAATAAGTCCACACAATCTAATCCTTCAGTTGTCTTTAATCCTCATGTTCTGTTTGGTTTGAATTTAGAAAAAAAGAGTATCTTTAAACCAAATGGAATTTGTAATAATACCTACTGCTAGGCTAGGATATTGTGATACCTTCTATTCAGTATTAAAGCTTATTCTTCTGCTTGTAATTAAGAGGAGTCAAATATTTCAAACATTAGGTCTTATCTGCTCTGTCTGTTGCAGATATTATTTCCCATCATTTGGAGTTGATGGTGGAGAATCACAGCACCTCTAGAGGAACCTTTGCCATTGCAAAGCTACCATTGTGATTGGCAGTTCAGGGGGCAGAGATTTAAACAAAATCAGGGTGTGGTTTGCTTATGGGCATTGTTAATCTTCTAGCAGAGCATGGTAATCTTCCAATATGAGCTATGTATACCTGCATTGTGTTTGGTTTTTGTCCTTCAATGTATTGAAAACCCAGGAGAGAGTCTGCTCTGTGTTGCTTCCCAGCTAAGTCTCAAGTTTTTCTGTCTTCTTAGTATGTAGCTACGTAAACCTCAGTAGAAACACATGCACTGTATTTTCTAAAAATTATTTATTTTTTCTATTAGTTTGTCTTCTTCCCTAACCTCCCATTTCATCTTGCAGTATGAAGGATTAATTTTGATCCTTCAATTTGCTTTTGATCCTTCTCTGATTTTTTTTTGTTTGTTTGTTTGCTTTTGGGTTTTTTGGTTTGTTTTGGTTTTGTTTTCAGATTTTATGAAGGGTTGTTACCAAGTAGTGGTACTTCTAAAAGGAGATAGTTTATCTGAGTATACCTGAAAAAAAAGCACATGATTTGTCTTTGGTGTTTAACATCAAAGTGTTTGTCATCCTTGTGTGTCTCAAATACTAATTTCTGAGTACATAAATCCCATCAAATACCTGTTTAGAGTTCTTTCCTCCACATACTGTAGTTTTCACTTCTTCCAAAGATAAGAATTAATTGTGCTCTCATGTTAACATAAAGCAAGGGAAACCTCATCAAAGCAGTGGAACAGTGTAAGTGAAGAGAGTCAGGTCTTGCATATTAACATGAAAAAAAGTTTTTTTTTCAAAAGTTTCAATGACAACTGGGTTTCTCAATGTTTTTAAAAAATAAGGATTATTTACAGTTTTTATGCAATCATCTTATTCCCATAAATTCTCTTGTGGTCTTTATGTATTCCTTGTTCCCCACCTCATTTTAGGAATTAATCAAAATAGCATAGTGAAAGTGAGTCTGTTTCCTCTGGCTCACCTGGAATGTGAAAAGCATAGAGTGAATGAGGTGAAGTCTTGCAGAAAACAAGGGAAATGGTTTTTGGATTAAGACAGATTGCTGTTCTGGAAAGCTGGACTCCATCTTTATATTCTCATATAATAATTCTAGCAAAGTCACTTGTATGTTTTCATAGGTGATTGATCACTAATTGTCTGTTTCTGGGATGATTTACTATGAAATCCCTGGTTCAGATTTTCTGAATTATTAGTGTTCTCAGATGTTGCTGAAGACAGAGGTTTGCTTGTGCCATCCATTCTTTTCCACTAAAGGTCTAACCTCTTTAGAAAGTATTTTTAATAATATTTGAATTAAAACCAATGTAATTCACTTATTGGAGATAATAGTCCATTTCTTTAGCTTCTGGGCAGCCCTAAATTTCTTGCTGTAGAAGTCACCATCTCTGGACCCTGCTTCATCCATTTGCAATGCTCATTTCCTCCCCAATCTTCAAACTGAGCCCAGACTCATCTCAGAGTGCTTTCCCACACCCCCCTCCAGTTATCCTCTTTCTCCCCTTCTTCCTCAGAGCTCTCATCTCTCTCTGCACCTTTCTCAGATTCACTGTTGCAGCATTTTGTATCTCGTTCAACCTTTTTCTCACCCATCACCTGTTCCCTCAAATCCTCTAACCTTCCCATCTCTTCCCCACTCTGATCCTGGAGATTTTCCTTCAAGTCCCAGCTCATACCAGGTGCTACCTCCTCATATTGCATGTTCTACCTGTCCACACACTTCCCATCCTGATGAAGTAGCACAATGATGAAATTATTGAGAGGGCAGAGGAGACATTTTTCCACTTTTGGTTACAGTGGTTAAACCAGCCCAAGGATACAGTACTTAGAAATAGTTACAATAGCAAAAAGTTGACTTTGCCCTGTAGCTTCACACCAGATCATGTTCAGGATTGTTCTGTGGGGTGTACCCGTGCTTAAGCTTTGCCAAAATTGGGCAGATTTTCATAAATGGCTAGAGGTATTTCTTCTCTCTCCCTTCCCATCTAATTTCAGAAAGTACTGTAAAACTTTCTGAATAAAAGATTGTGAGAGTATTTCTCAGAAATGGCTGAATAATTTTGGCTGGAGTTTTCCAAAGTAAATTCAGACTGAGGCAGACAGCTGGTATGGGAAATTTCAGCTAAAAGAGTTCAGTTTGGCTGGGTTTTGAGAAACTGAGAAGAGATTTGTGAGTGCCTAACCCTGGGCAATGTTTTGTGTTTCGCCAAATATTGTATTCTGGGTAATTTGCTTTGCTACTTGTGAGAACCTTCCAATTTGATTTAAATTCATTCTCTATACTAACTAGCTAAGCTACTTTTATTTGGGATTTAGAGAGTCAAGAGTTTTTACAATCATTATTTGCTTGCCCAGATTAGTTGAAGTGGTGGTTCTGGATTCCTAGTGTGTAACTATTAAAAGCCATTAAAAAGCTACTGTCTTCTGTCATGCAAGGTTCTCTTTGCTAGACAGACATTCCAACCATCTTTATTGTCTCAAAGTACAAAACTCACATAATTTATCTATTCTTCAAATACAAGACTTAAGCACATTAGGGCTACCAGGAGTTTAGGAGTTTCTAAACTCTAAAGCTCTGCTGAAGGCAAGTACTTGACAAAGACAAACCTGATTATATGGAGCCTTTTTGTGCTCCAGTGGTCCTGAAGCACTCAAAATAAACTGACTAAAATGAAAGCAGGCAAAAAAAAAAACCCAAAAAACAAAGATTAAAGCATAGTAATTTCCCATCTATTTTGTGTTGGCTGCTATTACCATCTGGATGGGTGAGTTGGGGTAGGGGAGTGCTACCTCAGGACAGGCTCTCCATTGAATGTAATTTCTTGTTTCACACACCTGTTTGCTGAGGACTGAGCACTGTCAAGTGAGCTGAATAAAATAATACCATGGGGTGAGGTAGGGATTGATTTTATCCCTCCCCCTATAATGTCTTTGTGACAACAAGAGTGAGAGGATGTTACATCAGTGGATGAAAAGTTAAAATAAATAAAAGCAGAATTTAGGCTGTGTAGCTCCTGACCAATGCAGGTTGTAGGCATTTATGGCTTTTTTCACTGAATGAGTGAATTCTTTGTAGAAAAATCCACTGAAGATTATGAAAAACAAAAGACACAGGCCATAAAATGTTGGAGATTTCTATAGTACTGGGTGAAAAACTATTACCTGCTTGTCTTCTGACATTCTTCACTAGGCATTTGCTTGCTGCTGTGGACCCACACCAGTTCCTTTTAGGAACAAGGTGCTGTCAAGCCCTAGCAAGAACAAAATCTTTGGAAGAGGAGGAAGGGGTAGAGGAAACAAGCTTGGAGAAACAAAGTAACTGCAGTGGACAACAAATGTGCTAAAAGGAAGGGATTCAAAGCATAAAAAATGGAAAAACAAAGAAGTGGAGGGAATGCTGTTCAAAGCACCTTTCAAAACACTATAAAATGTTTGAAAATATCTGAGGAGACCCAGTGGATACTTCCCAGGGACTCCAATCAGGGACAGGTTGTTGAACTAAGTGACTTGGTGACTTGACTTGATGCTGCTGTACATTCTTCAGCAGTTCAAGTTCTTGAAAATTTGGCTGTTAGCAAAATTTGCTTAGAATATGAAGCCGATGTAGAGTAGAAACATTTTGATTTGGGAATTAAGCATTGCATTTCTCTAACCCCAAAACCTAAAGTTTTGAGGGAGGGGTATATTCTAAGCCCAAAAAGCAAACTTTTGAGGGAGGAGTATGTTTAAGAAAGGGGAGGGGGGGAAAAAACCCTAACTGTTTTCTCATCACAGTACACTGAGAAAATGTTTAGACTGATATATAATCTTCATAGTGTTATGTTCCACAAAACTGGCAGGAGCTTAGTTCTTAGTCTGAATGCTATGCTTGTTTTGAAATTTAAATAATAAACAATTTATATATGTATATATTTTAGCTTAAAATCACATTTTGTCGGATTTGGCTGTTCATAAAAGCTTATGGTGGAATCAGCACTCTGTCCATCCAGTGAAAATATGAACAGGACCACACAAAATGCTTCCACTGTGTCATTTCTTTTACTGCTATTCCATCAAAATAAACTCCTTGCCACAGAACTTACTTGTCATTTCCCACTTCTCAAAAATATCACTAGTAGCATAGTTTGTAAAGCTTTTCCACTTCTAGCTTTGGTATCTACTTAACTGTATTTGCAGAAGATCCCTTTATATTCCTCCTTGCTATTCCTTTTCAACCACATATGTTGGATCTGAAATTTACTGTATCAAATGCAGTTTTTGTCCAGCACTGCTTACAGCTCTGTAGTCAGATAGTGTCATATTAATCTTGGTTTCTGTCATCACTGTTTCCAGAAAGAAAGTGGATTCTATCTTAAAGTATATATTATTCTGTCCAGGTCTTTTTTAACATTTACTGGTACAAATTTTTCTGGAATTGTATTTTCTTCTGGTTACAGTATGCTTTTTCTCATGGATTTTATAGCTTACTGAGCTCCACTGAAGTAAAAACATACTTGATGTTGTGTTATCTCCTATAAATGTATCCCTCTGTCTTTATCACACCTGCTGGACTCTAAGTCATAAAAACTATTGGTGCATTCTTATTCAACTTTCCTGATTCAAAACTACTCTTTGTTTCCTCTGACAGTTGGATTCCCCCCTTCCTTTTTTTGCAAAGTATGAGAATTCTTTAACATGTGTTTTCAGAACTCCTGAGGTTTTTCTAAGTTACTTCTCTGAAGGCAAGTGTGTAACTAGGGTATGTTTAGAAAGCAGAGAAACTGGTTTAGTAGAGAAATATTTTATGATCTCTGCTTCATATGCACGAATGAAAATTCACAAAATTTCTTTGAATGTTGTCTTGAAACTCAAAACTGAAGGTATTTCCTTTGGCATTATATCATCTTCAGAGTAGGAAGACGGAGTTATTAAGACACTCTCTGTACGACTCAACTGTAGCATCATGATTCAAAAGTGGTCTTCCAAATGGTAAAAATATGAGACTGGTGCCCTAAAAGAGTTATAGTTCTACATAACAACAACACCTAGTAAAACACTAGGTGAATTGTTAACATCTTTAACAAAAGTTTTTGTTTTAAGCATGATTGAGGAAGCATTTTAGTTTGCAAATTGACTTGCCAAATCAACGTATCAAATAACAGCACTCACTTGAATACTTAGAAAATTTTGTTGCATTTTTTTAATGGTTAGTTTCCAACACCTTCTCTTAGTTTACATGAGTGTGAATAATCTGCATTTACATGCACTGCCAGTAGTGTTCTCAAGCTGGCAGGTAGGTAATACTCTCAGGGCTGTGCTTGAATGCATCACTTCTGCTGTGCTCTTACCCTCCACTGTGCCAACAGCTGAGGAGCTGTGAGTTTTCCCTACACTCACATCTTCTGGCTCATTGTCAGGCAAGCCATGCCAGCTGCACCAGCCAGTAAAAGCATATAGGAAAAATAAATTTGTCATAGGAAAAGTACAGAAAAGTGATTACTTTCATGCAAGACTACAGTAAAGGCACTGTTAGCCTACACTTTGCTAATGCTGAAAAAATAGAGGGGTTTTGTCATTGATAGTGTGCTTGATGACACTTCCACTCAATGGGTTAGGACCCAAAGTTCTTTTTTGTTTTAAAACCTGCTTTATTGTAAATATTTTTAATAACTCTGTGAGTGCATGAGACAACATGATATCATTGTGCTGAATTATTCATGAAGAATTCTTTATGAATAAGAGTAAAGGGATGTGCTGGCTGATACACAAGATTGAAGAGATGTAATGAAAATTGTTGTATGATGACCTGCACTTTCTATAGTGGTTTATCCATTAAGTCTGCAAACAAAGCATTCATCTGTTTAAATTGCAACAGAAAATAATAGAAAATAGAATAGGTGTTGATGTTCATTTTTGGCTGTTAAAGAAAACAGTTGGGTGTTGTTTTTTTTCTTCTTAATCTTCCCTAAACACACACTTACCATTTCCTCTTGTTATTATAGGGAGGGGAAATCAAGCAGGCTTCTTTTTCTGTAGAATTTCTGGCTAAAAATTACAGCTTCAGGGTTTGTGTGATTATTTGGTGTCTAATTTTTCCAAACTTCACAGGCCAGTACAGAAGGTATTGTGATACTGAATGCTTTGGCTTATGCTTAAAGTTGCTTATTCTTGGCATCCCAATCTAAATAATGACCATTTGCATTTTTTTTGTTACTTATACATGTTTGCAGAATAAGTCTCATGAAAATCAATAGTACAGATAAAAGTAACATTAAATAATTCATACAGTATTTGTTAGAACTGTCTTAAAGGACTGTTGCAAGTGCATCAATTATTTAACTTAAAGATTAAGGTCAATCTCAGTAGTCTGTGTTTAATACATTGTACTAGAGACCTAATTTCTAGACTTTGTATAAGACTTATTTCATGTGACAGAGATGGCTATCAAGTAGGAAGTACTTTTTATTGCTCTGGAAATAAGGAATACAGGTCATAGGATGGTGTCAGATTTTCTGCAGTCAACATGTTCAGAGGATAAAACGTGTAGAACATTACAGGTGCTTTGGAATTTATGGACAATCTTGTCAAAACTTGCAGAAACTAATTTTTACCAAATCCAAAGACTATATTTTGAACTCTGCAAAATACTTTCCATTCCAAAATATATTTCCCATACATTTCCATTGCTTGAACAGGTTCCCCCTCCCTGGAAGTGTTCAAGGCCAGGCTGGATGATGCCTTGAGCAACCTGATCTAGTGGGAGGTGTTCCTGCTCATGCAGGGGTTTAGGAACCAGATAATCTTTAAGGTCCCTTCAAACCCAAACCATCCTAGGATTCTGCTGGGGAGCATTAACAATTCCAAGAACTCTCAGGAGTATTGAGTTTTCATGGGAAATACATTCTCTATGTGACAGAAAGCTAATGAAGGCTTCCTTCTCTTTACCTGCTTTCTCCCCCATCCTGGTATAAGATAAGGAAGGGACTCTGAGAAACTTTGAGTGTGACAAGGGATTAATGTTGGTAAATTGCACCATGTGAACTCCTTTTCTAATGTGAGATCCCTTATCAATTTTAACCTAATGAGAGAAAAAAGAGTGAGTGACCTGTTCTGTTAGTTGAATGTGCATAGCATGTATGAAGCTACATACCTCCTAGGTAGTTACCTATGGGAAATAAGACAAGAGAAAAATAAAAATGTGTGCTACAAAAATAAAATTGTATAAAATATCTATTATCTATATAACTTATATAATTATAAAAATGTAATTATGACAATATAAAAATCAGTATTAACATATTTAATATAAGTAACTCTGAAAGCTAGGCTAACTAATAGCTGGGCTATTATTAGTCTACAAAACTTTGCTGAGGAGAGGAGACAAAGCTCTTTTGGCTTCACAATATAGGAAAAAGGAGTTTCTATCAATTCTGTTCGTCTGATCAGAGGATCTTGTCTTGGTGTGCTTATTGTGCATGGGAGGTGAACCTATGAATACCAGAAAAATGCTGTTGTGCTTTATTTATGTCCTTTCAGACAGTTCAGTTAAAGCTCTCTCTTCTTCCATGATAATTTAGAACTTGGCAGAAATGCTGTATAAAGTAAATAAAACAACACTGGATCAATTTCTTCATCCTTTGGAATATAGTCTGGGTGAACAAAATTCCAAGAGATACTTCTACCAAAAAACCTGCAATGATTTTTCCTGGGGCTCATCTGAGCCCTGTGCAGCCCCTGAATCTTAAGTTATTTCCCTATCCATGTAAAAGCTCTAGTATAGATCACAAAGTCAATTTAGAGGCTTAAATCCTATCCAAGAGCTCTTCTCTATTTCCTAATATCCTTTTTTGATCTCCAGAACACCCACTCTGTCTGACTGTATCAATAAAACATAGGACCTGTATTTTCACTGGTTCATTTCCTCTGGATATCTATGGAATCAACCACAGCTGATTTTACTTAGCAGTTATGATGAGTCACAGGTGTGTGTTTATGTAAAAGAGCAGAGGTACAGGGTCTCATCCAGTTGTTTGGGCATGACTTTAGGAATGGGGAAAATTGTGTTCTTTTCCCTGTGCTTGCCCAATGAGTGTTTCCTTTAAGTGGGTCTGTTTAACATGAAAAATCAATAAACTACTTTCTTTTTACATCCTTTCCTCATCCTTCAATCCTCTCTGCCCTGCCACACAAGTGATAGATGTGGATTCAGATCACTCTGGATCAGAAAGGTAAGGTGAGTGAACTCTGGCCTTGCCTGACAGTGAAAGGAGAGGGGATTGCACTGTCCAGCCAAACCCCAGGGAAGGGTCCTTCTGAAGGAGTGCTCCTTTCTGTAGCCCAGACTTTAGGTATTTAAGATACATACATCCCTGTCTCAGACTCTGGTCTGGCTCTGTCTGCACACCAATCCTGGAGCTATCAGTACTGGAAACCACAGTGCAGATACTGGTGTTGTAGGTTTACTGGCTGGAATTCTGTTATTGTTGGGTAAACATACTCTAGTTCCAGGAGAAAAACAAATCCATCTCCAAGGCGTTTGCCATAGTCAAGTGTTACACAGATCCAAGCTCAACATCCTCCCTTTGAGGCCTCTTTTCTCAAGTGCCTGTCTTTTGCCAGGCACTGCCAAGAGAACTGAGCTGTGGTTTTCACTGGGTGGCAAAACAAAGTTCTGGGAGCTGCTTTCAGTGGGTACCTTCTGTGGTACAGCTCTGTCTCTCTGTGAAAGTGCTAGGACATTGTATCTTAATGTTTATGACTTAGGCTCAGTGCTGTTGTCTTGGAGGCTCTGGTAAGATGGGAAAGTGAGAACAATTTGAATTTTCCTGACCTTTTTTTTGGTTTACAGCCCTGAGCAAAGATGATGTTATGACACTGGTAGGTGAGATCTCATCTATAAATGAGTGGAAAGCTAAGCAGAGAGTATTCTTCACAAAGATGGACCTTAGGAATGGTCCCACATGACTATTTGGAGGAGAAAGATATGTTAAAAGAGAAGAAGGAAAATTGCATCATAATGTTACTGTAATCCACACCGTGCTGTGAATTTATGCACCATGTTATTAAAATATGCTTTAATAGAACTTGTATTTCTGAGATTACTGTGCTGGTGGCTGCTTCTGCTGGAAGGTAACCAGTACATTCCTCAGTGGGAAATACCACACAAATAGATTAAGCACAGATTGTGACTTCCCATTTCTTGGGAAATAATTCTAGTTTTTCTTACAAGTTGAAGCAACTGACAACTTCCTTACAGCTTACTCCACCCTCTTTTCCCAGATTTCTCATGTTTCTGAAGGGCCTTAGAATATAGTTAGCCATTCAATTACCAAGTAAGAGTCTTTTAAGTCCCTTGCTATGTAATTTTTTAGTGCAGGTAAGTTTTTTCTTGGACTACAGGGGCTAAATAAGCTTGAACTTACCAATGTAAAACTTTATCATTGCAGAAGGCCCAGCTGCTTGAGATTATATGCTTCAGTCAGTGGGGGTTTAGCTGCATTGCTCATAAAGAATTGGATGTGTCAGTGCTACATAGCCTAATTGTTAAGAATGAAGAATTCAGAACATGGACTTATCTTCATTCACACATTTATTTCATAACAATACACTTTTAGGTGCAATTGCTATTGGGTGAGCTTCTGCAGTTGAGAACTTTTCTTGTTTCTGCTTTCTTCTTGTTTCACATTTCTTCTAAAGCTCCAGTCAGGCTCTCATCTTAGAGGGGAGTGACACTACTAGTAGCTGGAGGAATTGTAAATGCTAATTTCCTTGTATAATTAGGAGACATCAGACCTGCTGGTGAGGTGCTGGACACAACTCAGGCATTCTGTATGCAGGTGTAAAAGCTAGACAGGTGTTCTCTGTTCTGCCATGACTTGTTGCTGCTGAAATGAGATGTGATGTGGCATCAGGCACAGCAGTCACCAGCTACTGAAAACGGCTCCAATTACTGGTGACAGGTGGAGTAAGACTTAATGCTTCCTATTTAAGACTGGCTTTGTTTCCTTCCTTCAGTTGTGTGAAGTGCTGTTCTCTACCAGTTACAGATTTTGGATTTGAACAAACTGGAGTAGTGAACACTTGTTGAGACTGCAGGAGTGAGCTGGTGATGCTCCCAGAACTCATTTTCTCCTAAGAGGGCACGTCCTCAACTAATACAAGCTGGCAAACTGCCATTAAGACTAGAATTTCTAATATTTCTACTGCTTAGCAATAAGAAGGCAGGAAGAGATTTAAAACAAAACAAAAACAACTTTAATAGAAATATCCAATATTCAACAGCATGTTTTAAGTGGTAAAGTTGAGCAGACTAACATATTATTTTATGGGGTATGTATCCTCCTGCCACACTGTGTGGAGGATTAGCAGTTGCCATTTTAATATAATTTCAAAGAAATTTTTGTAGAGTCCTTTCAGTTGTCTGTTCTTAGCCAAGCAGATGGAACCTAAGTTAGAATTCATCATCCCTTTTCTTACTATCATTTGTCATTTTTGCTAACTCACAAACAAACCAAAGTAATTAAAGATGAATTAAAAATTTCATTTGATGTTCATCATCATCATACAAACTTTTGGTAACATGAGATAGAGGATTGAAGATATCTTTTAAGTCATCAACTCCAGTCCTCATTGCTTATATATATACCTACAGAAGCATATTTATATTATATATACTAATTTAGATAATACTAATTTATACCTGAGTATTAAGCTAAACTAATCTTCTCACATCTCAACTTAAATCTCTCTTCTTATGAGGACCATAGCACATTCATTATCTCCACTGAATTTTTGTGTCCTGTTATCTGTTGACCTTTATTTTATATATAAGATTATGACCTTTAAATCTGCTATTTCCAGTCAGGAAACAGTTCAGTCCAAGTTGTTTGATAGAACTAGAAGTAGTATACAAGCTCCAAATTGGTTTTGATGCTCCTTCAGACAGGGCAGAATGATGACACGAGTAGCCCAGAAACTCCCTGCATCACACATGACTGATCAGACATGAGAGAGTGCATCTTAGATGTATCACTTATGCTTACTGGTTTCTTTTCTTTTTTTTCCAAAAAACATTCACCATGACTTTCTGGTAGGGTACTGGCCTACATGTAAATGGGAGTGTATATATGTATGTCTATATGTCTTTATGAGTCATTTTGTTCTGTAAATTAGAGGAGTAACAATTTAAAATATTCAGTACAGAAAAATGACATGGACCCTAGAAAGTATCTAATTCATCACTCGCTTTTTGTATTTTTTAATGTCTTTTTAAAGCTATATTTTTGTATATGTAGCCTTCATCTTGGACAGGAACTTAATTCTCACTGCTTGGCTGCTGAGAGACAGTCACAGCTCTTGCACTTTGCACTGATACTGATATAAATCACTCTTAGCAGTCACACCAAGAGGTGAGTAGGAAATATGGAATGATTGCAACAGTACTAAGTTTTTATACTCCCCAACCAGCATACTGCTTCCTTGAAGGCCTGTATAGACTGATGAAGCTATGATGAGTCCCAGAATTATTTTAAATTTTTTGGGGAGCCATACAAGCAACGATCTACCTAAAGGATTAAGCAGAGATAATACATTCCCTGCATAGTCCAGCTAAGATAGCTCACCAGGTTGTAAGACCAGGAACTTATTCTGTGGAGTCCTACACTGCAATTTTAAAGTGTATGTTGATCTTTCAAAATCACTGAAGGAGAAACTGAGCTTTACCAATCACTGAAAAGACTTCAGTCAGAACTCCCAGAAGTAGATTGTATGAATGTCCCTCATACTCAAATACTGTTGCACCCAGGTGTCAGTCTTGAATGATCTGATGTACTGGAGAGCTGCTCAGAGCTCACTTGAACTTTGGAAAGAATGAGCTACTGGGGGTTTAAGGGAAAGAGTCTCAAAGAAGAGCTAATCTGGTTTCATTAGATAAAGCTGGAACCCCTGTTTTAAGGTCTCTTTCAAAATACCATTAAAAAGTTAAGAACTCCTTCAATCCACAGTCACAAAATGATTTTACTGTAGATTGGTAAACAAGAGGTACTGTGTAATTTTGTTGTATCCTTTCAAGTATTATTCAAATTTATGTGGCACCAGGGAGAGAAAGAGCGAAGTTATTTAGAGTTTAGGTATCTTCAGCAGCTTTTTGGATATATGGCTCCTTTTATATTATGACAGTCTGAAAAATGTTTTCAAAGTTGGAAGGAGATTGTTGTATTTGAATTGTTCTTCAGGAACAAATTAGCAGTCTAGAAATCACCATTACATGTAGAATTTTTCAGGCATTCACCCCCTTCTCTTTATCGTGTGCTAGAATACTCTTACTAATGAGATGTTGCTAGGAGAGGAAGAGTAAGCATATAAATGTTGCTTAGAGTGGGTTTACTGCTTACAAGAGTTCAGGCTGTTGGTCTGCACCTTTATAAGTGAAAATGTGATTTATTTATTTATTTATTAAAGTTAGAAGATAAAAGCTGGAGAGAAAAGACGTGAGTTAACAGCAAAGGGCATGGAAGTTTTTGGTATTCTAAGATAATAGCTGTTCACATAAACCACCAGGCTACAAAGGATTTGAGAATTTTACAAAGCTTCTGCTCAGCTTCCAGCTGGCAAAAATCACCACCTTTTCAATAGTAGGAAAGGTGGTGGTTGCAGTGTTTTGCATTGCAGAGTGTTCCATATTCCGTGTTGTGTCATGTCTCAGAGTAGGTCAGTATGAAATCAAGAATGAAACAAATGAAACTTTGAAGATATTTGTTTTTTCCAGCTCAGTAACTTAATATTTCATCAGGGGCCTCCTGGGAGCTGATCAGAATATGCTGCAATGAAAAGAGCAGCCAGGGAGGAACTCTAATGAGTCCTCAGTATACATTCCTGACTGCCTTCAAACAGTTTGGCGGCCATAATTTTATAAAACATTCCAAGCACTCATCTCTCATTGTCTTTTGTGGTTTGGACAGAGGATTGCTGATTGTTGGACTGGTTTTGAGGTAGTCCCTTGAGTGAAATTGTGGATTTTACCTCACACATTATCATCTACATTTGCATATAATTGAGACATAAGCTTTCTGGCAATCCGCAGAAGGAATGCGGTAGAGCTGTTGGTGGATTTTCTAAGAACAAGCACAACAGGAATGCCATCCTAAGATGTAGGTCAAGAATTTGTCCATGGAATAGTCTTTATTAAATCCAGTTAAATCCTCTGGAGGTTGTTAGATATGAGTTAAAGGAAAAACCTGTATCCAAGATTTTCTTCAGTGAATTATGGGGAGCAAGATAAAATGGGATTTGGATCTCTTTTGAATCTGCACTTTTTTTTCCTGAAACTCAAATATTTCCAGGCTTGTTCCTTTTTTTATTTTGACCTTTTTTTTGGAAAAAAGTACCAAACCACCCTCAAAACCAGGGTGTCACTATTGTAAATAACATCCATGCATGAGTCTGTGTGTGTTGGGAGTGGGGGGTCAGTGAGAAACCACAGAGCCACTTTATACTGAGCATTGCTCCTGCAGCAGCTAGTAGGGTGAGAGGTGACTTTAGCAATGACTTACATTACATAATACCTCCCATCTCTCTGCAGATGTGTGAGTTTGTTTAAATGTTTTATGAGGTTTTTATTACACTGTAATATAGTCCCAACCCCTCTGCAGTTGCCAGTTTAGTCACAAAATATAATAAATTATAAAATACCTAATGCTTCAGCTATTCAATAATTCGCAGACCGGGCCCCCAATGCAATTACAGAGCCACTCTATTGCTGAGCTACTTTTGTTTGGGATGTGTAGAATAGCAGTTTTAATTCTCTGATCCCATTCTACAAAATCCCTCTGTTTAAGCAGATTTGAATGTTCTCTGTTTTTATAAAACTACAGTTCTCTGTCCCTGTCTTTTGTGTGCTGTGATGTAATGAGGCCGTGTAACCATAACCAGTGCTCTCATACTTTTTTGAGCTTGCCTTGCCTAGATGATTTTGGGTGTAAGTAGCAATCTGAGTGTTGGTGTTTTTCGAGGTCCTAAAACAACATGAAGCACCAGCTTCTGAGACCTCAGTACAGACCAGTGTAGTCTTCACTTTATATTATAGTATTATTCATGTTATAGCATTACTCTTCAGTATCACGTTCCTTTAAAAATTTTATACAGTTTTAAAAAGGGTGTGAATTCCATTTCTTAAAAGAAAAAACCCAACCCTATGATTAAATATATTTAGTTTATAAACAGATTATAATTTTTAAGTATTTCAAAGGCTAGTAACTGAAGAAATGTGTGCATAGGGAACATGATTCCCTATTCCCAGTTCCCAGTTTTCAGTTTCTAGCTCCAGTTTCTCCTAGGCTCTGAACACTGTATGGAGGACTAATGGTCAGATCTGGATTGAGGAGGCCAGTTTTCTGCTTTAAAATCTATCTCAAAGGAATGGCTCCTGACATGTAGAAGAAGGCATGATTTTTTGCATGATTAATTCTGTAGGGATAATAAGTAGGAATAGAAACCTTTGATTGCTGTCATTCAGACCCAAATGCAAACCCAAAATTTTAGAAAAGGAAAGCTGTGTGGTTTTCCAAAGTTACTCTTTAATGGACTCTCCAGCAGATAAATGACTGTCATCCATACTAAACTAGATTCTGTACACTTCCCTGTTAAGATAATTTGTTTTTAAAAAAAGGTGGAAATTCAAACAAAGTGGAGTTAAAGATTCTATACTGAAACACATTTATATCTGTGAAGTAGCTGAAGACATCTGTGATGTAAACCAAATGGTCTGAATTTGGCCTGCAGCTTTCTGAATGGTATTTGAACAATAGGCTACTCAAAGGATGGATTTGTGTCTCAATAGATCTAATCTATACAGTCTGTGTAAATATCTCTATCATTCAGAAATATAAAAGTTATTTCCCTAACATAGCTCTTATTTGTACGTTCTTCAGGCCACCTCAACAATAATCATATCTTACATTTCATACGGAGCTCACAAAAGGTAATTTTTTTACTAAATAGGGGTTATGACAGGAATTAGTAGGCTCTGCTGATTTCACACAGTTGGCTGATGACTCGGTAGGAATAAGAACTTGAATTTCTGGACCAAGTAGTTTTCTGGTCTGTAAAAAAATTACAAAGTAAAGAGCTCCTGTTTGTTATGGTGTACTATTTCATGTCAGATATCTCAAATTCAACAAAGTCAAGTCAGATTGGCAGCAGGATGGGGTGTTCCAAAAAAATTGAAGAATTAACGTGAGATAACGCAGTGCCCTTTCCCCTCTGGATCAATAATCACATGGCTGTGCCCCTCATGGTATTAGTAAGGTGTGAGAGCATTACCCACACATTTTGAACATTTTATAAATACTGTGTGTACGTATCTGTGCCAACTAAAATGATATTTTAAATAATTAAATTATTTGTCTTTTGATAACTTAAGTTATAGTGTATTACCATTTTCATTCCGCTCCTCTCTGAGGTGTCTTTTGCATGTGTAAATAGTAATTTTCCATTGGTTTGTAACTAGTTGTGTTGATTGAATACATGCATATTTGTATAGTGCTCTGCTTTGGGGGCAAAGATGGCATATACTTTTACTTTTTAATGTTAGTAGTTAAAACACAATCGTCCTCACATGGAAAGTAGTCAGTAAGATATTCAGTTCAATGGAGAGGGTAATATAATATGAAACACTTGAGTAATTTGCTGGGGTTTTTTCCATCCTCTGGAAATGACATATTGGAAATTTCAATCTAAACTGAGAAGAAAAAATTTTAATTTAATTTTAGCCATATAGAAACAGTTCAGAAGCAAGGGTGAGGTGGGAGAGATTTTTCTCTAGTTATGGCTTTTGTGACTTGGGTGACGAGTGAGTGTGCTACCTATAGGGAAAACAACTCAAGCCTACAGATCTTACTTGCAAGGTGTTGGAACTGAAGGTACTGAAGGCAGAATAAGTAACTTGGGGTGGAGACTGTCTTGTAAAACAGATGTGAAGGGAGTGAGAGATTCCTGTCCTTCGCTGGTGTAGAGTTCAGTGGGAGTTAACACCAACTGACACGAGGGCTGGGAGAAAGCAAGGGCAGAGATTTTTGGCTGATGCTTTATTTTCTTCTGTGTAGCTCTGTGAAGAAAGGAGCCTAATTTTGTTAGAAGCTTTCCTCAATTCAGAAAGAGCCAGCCATCTCCTGTGCTGCTTCCCACCATCTGAATAGGGGTTGGGCGGAGGGCCCAGGAACCACATTCTCTACCTTAACCCAGTGATGCCTGAAGAAGCCAAGAGTCCTGTGCCAAGCAGTTGCAGTGGGAAAGGGCCAGCAGCTACTTAAGAGTGCCCCTTACTCACATCCGAGATACTTTGGGGGCTAAAAGGGAAGTAGTAGAAGGCAGCTGTGAGAGCTGCCAAGTGTCACATGTTTGGCAGTTTTGTCACACATTCCTTTAATTTAGGATTTGGCTCTGCCACTGGAAGACTTGCAGGTTTCTGCTAGAAGTTTTCCCTGTTTACCACTTGGGGCCACTGTGGCACTCTTGACCAGGAAACGTGGAGCATCTTCTCCCTGTTGGATCTCAGGCAGCAAAGAGCTCTTGGGAGGTAGAAGTTGTACCAGTGGGTAGGCAGGACCACTTCTGATTGTCCTCCTGGCCTTAGCTTTGTTCCAGGTTACTGAAGGAACTTGGAGCATCCCAGGAACTTCCAATCACTCCCCAACTAAGCAGGTTCTCTGGTAGCCCTGCAGTAGTGCTGATAGATCTCCATCCCAGTTCCCCATCCATCTGGGAGCACCTATTATAGGTGCCATGGTTGTGTAGTTCTTTACTTTGCCCTGAAAGCATCATTTTATTTCTGTCTTACTATAGTAGCCTTTCAGTCTGTAGTCAGGACCATAACTTTCTTGTACATTTGCATTTGGAATATCGAGTTCAGGCTAAGTAACATTCTTTTTTTCTAGTTGGATCAAGGCTTTTAAGGCAGTTTTGCAACTTTTACATATTATTAGAGTAGCACTAAATTGGAATGCTGGGATTTTTAATGCAGTTTTCCGTACGCTTCATGCAAATTAAAAGGTAATTCAAGAGACTTTGCATTCAGTCTATTTTCAGCTTCCTTCAGAGGGAACAGGCAGTGGAGACTGCTGCTTCCAAAGGCTTGGAGAAGAGAAACTTGCCATTCTCTCTTGTTTTGTTGATAGTGAGTGACCTGCCTTGCCTGGAGCAGCGGGTCCCTGGGGCCCAGCCATCCACTGGAAGCAAAGCTGACCACAGTGACCCACCACAGCTCTGCTCCTTGGTTGTGGGGGTGTGGGTTGGTATTGGTTTTCAATCCAGACAATATGTTCTGTGAGTCAGCCTGCCCCCTGCCCTCCCACCAGTGCTATGAATAATAAACTCAGCAAGAAGCTGCAATCCAACTTATGTGCTGCCAGGGCACGGCTCCGTCTCCCCACGGTCCTTTCCCTCGCTGCACTTTGCTGGACCTGCAGGGCCTGTTGTGGGTGGAGGTGAAACACATCTGGAAGGGGCTGATTCAAATGGCACTTGTAAGTGAAGAAGGAGGTTCTAAATCTGACCCACCCTGGGGAAAAGGGGCTGAGGTCATAGGAGGGCAGAATGCAGAGCATTATTATGATGAAAAAGTGAAAAAAAAAATAAATTACATCAAATGTTTGCTTAAGGATCAGGAATCCTGGTCCAGCCCCTTCGGTTTGCCAAATATTACATGAAGCTACATAAAAAACCAACTCTAACCTCTTACAGCTCTCCCATTAGGTCACATTAAGCTTTGGCAGGGAGGATGGTCCTACTTGGTGGTTTTCTGATTTGTGGTTTGAATTTGGCCAACCTTACTTATTTAAATTTATTTTATTTTGTAAACGCTCAATGATAGAGTAAAACTCTAGAGTAAACTTGTTCTGGCCAACATTTATTGTGGAAACATTCTGTATTATCAAGAGATCTTTGCAGAACAGCTAACAAATTAAAACAAAGCATTTCAAGCACATATTGAAGTTCTTTTGTAAATGAAAGAAAAGTACTGATAGCTTCAAGCCATTGCTTTTGGTTGTTATCCACTGCTGGCCCTCTGGGCTTCTATAAAACTGGTGTCTTTTCACTTTCCCTATGAGGACAGCAGTCTCTTTGGCTGTTCTGCAACCAGGGGAATGAATCAAATATGTTCTCCTTCTTTTAACTTTGTTAACTTTTTAACAAGTTTGTCTTTCCTTCCTTTATGAACAACATCTTGATGAGCCTGATTGTTCTCCTGCAGGCTCACTTTGAGTGTTGCCACTGAACTTTGAAGAGCTGGTTCCAAGTAGGGATTTTCCTAGTCTGAAAGAATATTAAGTATGCTCTATGATAGCTGTATTTTACTCACTGAAAATAGAGTTTAAAATATATGGTGAGTGACTACTTTTTATATCTTCAGAATGAAAAATTTGGTTTCTTTATCAGTAATACTTTCTTTACAGAAAATACCTTAACAAGAAGTAAAAAAAGAATTCCTTAATGGGGCATTTTTGATTTTTTTTTTTTTTAAATTAGAAAATTGTTTTGATATTAGGTTGGTGGATGACTAACTGTGGTAGAGTAATAGTCCTGTTCTTTCTGGGGACTGTGATCTTGTGACATGCCTTCTAATCCTTATAGCTTTTTCTAGTGCAGTTGCCAAGCTGTATCATTGAGATACAGTCTCACCACACAAAAATTTAGATTTATACAAATAGCTGGAGCTGTGAAGCCCTTGAAAAAGCCTTGATCGTGAGCATACTGCCTTCTAACCTTTACAGTTTGGGAATGCTGAAAACTTCATTTAGATGAAAAATGTGCAAAGAAACCGTCTGAAATATTTGTAATATTTTTTTCAGAACAGATTCTTAAGGTTCTATGAAATCTCTAGATCAAAGAGGTAAAAATGTCACTACAACAAATTTCTCAACACCTTTAAAAATAGGTGACAGTAGTGCATGGGGAGCAAAGGCCTAATTATTATTTTATGTGTAAGTTATATGTCAGAAATATGTGTGTTAAATTGTTTTAGGAGATACGAGTAGTTTTGAGTTAGCAGTGACAGTTATGTCCTGCCAAAATTTCTGATTTTATCCTGTGCATGTATCTGGTGTACCCCAGCTTTTCTATCATTTTGCTATGAACTTGGGCTCCATACACAGCGGGCTGGCAGCCCCCTGGCCTGGTGATTGTACAGAACAGATTCAATACACAAAGCACATCCCTTGCCATAGCTCTCACTGACTCTACAATACAGAGTTGGAGAAACTTTTTTACAAGGAGATATGTTGATAGCATTTGCATTGTTGTTGAAAAGGATGTTGAATTATTAAAACATTGCAAAGCAGGGAGATTTTTCCACATCTGTTCTTATGCTGTACAAATGAAGTGCCATATGACAACACTATTTCCATTTGTTTTTAGAGCATCTTAGGTAAATCTGACTTTGGAAAGACCTGTATACATCTCAGGAATTTGTTGGATGGAAAGCATCTGCCTTGCTTAACAGTAATCTTCTATTACAGTCTATGATTTTGCATTTATGAGTTTGTAGAGTTTCAAAAGTGAGAGAAAAGGTAGTACGTGATTTATCTTACTACAGGGTCAGGCTGTGAATACATGAGTTGCTCCAATTTGAGATTAGTGACACTTATTAGTTTGCCAGGGGTTTGGATTAAGTGTGTACCCCTCCTTATGCTAAAGCTGAGAGGAGGTCATTACTTCCAGTTGTATGAATGAATGAATAAAACCAAGGAATCTAAACAGAGGTTGTTTGGGTCAGTATTGGTAACTGCTCCCAAAAACTGCTGCAAAGTAAGTATCTTGTCAATCTGCTTATACTTGGTGTGGTTTTGGCCTAGAAAGCTGTATACTTAGCTCCCTCAAAAATTTAAATAGAAATCCACTAGGGAATTGTGCATTTTTTCCTCACAAATCACACTAACCCCATTTGCATTATTACGCTGTGTTTTGATTTCTCAACAAACTTCTATGACAATAGCATTTATACTCATCTTGGCTTTTATTGTGCACTGGCATGATTTAGACACTTTGCTTTATTTAGTATAGCCAGGCTGATCTCACAAACAGCCAGTACAGTGTAATGGCAGTGTCCTGAATCTAACTTTATTGTCACTCCTCATCTGTGATACTCCTCCATTATGGAGAGATGCTATATCTTTTCCTACTCCCATAAAATCCTCTCTAGCTAACATCTGTGCTTATTACTTATTGCTGTATAGGTATATAAGAAACGTATTAGAGGGCTTCAGGAGGGCACCAGAGAGGCTCAAGACTCAGCTAATGTTCCATCCATGACCTCAGATTAGAGCAAGTCTGAAACAGAAACCCTTAAGAGGTAAGGTGTGCATGTATTTATACATATATTTTATATATGGAATTATAGAATTGGCTGGGTTGGAAGGGACCTCAGAGATCATCAAGTCCAACCCTTGATCCACTCCCCCCGTGGTTCCCAGCCCATGGCACTGAGTGCCACATCCAGGCTCTTTTGAAATATCTCCAGGGATGGAGAACCCACCCCTTCCCTGGGCAGCCCATTCCAATGTCTGATCACCCTCTCTGTAAAGAATTTCTTCCTAATATCCAACCTAAACCTCCCCTGGCAGAGCTTAAGCCCATGGCCTCTTGTCTTACTGGGATCTACTTGGGAGCAGAGCCTGACCCCCCCCCCCGGCTCCAACCTCCTTTCAGGGAGTTGTAGAGAGTGATGAGGTCTCCCCTGAGCCTCCTCTTCTCCAGCCTCAACACCCCCAGCTCCCTCAGCCCTTCCTCACAGGACTTGTGCTGGATCCCTTCACAGCCTCCTTGCTCTTCTCTGGACCTGCTCCAGCACCTCAATCTCCTTCCTGAGCTGAGGGGCCCAGAACTGGACACAGGACTCAAGCTGTGGCCTCCCCAGGGCTGAGCACAGGGGCAGAATCCCTTCCCTGGACCTGCTGGCCACGCTGTTCCTGAGCCAGCCCAGGATGCCGTTGGCCTTCTTGGCCACCTGGGCACACTGCTGGCTCCTGTTCAGCTTCCTGGCAATCCAGACTCCCAGGTCCCTTTCTGCCACTCTGTGCCCAGCCTGGAGCTCCCCATGGGGTTGTTGTGGCCAAAGTGCAGGACCTGGCACTTGGCCTTGTTGACCTCATCCTGTTATATGTGTGTGTATATATATATATATATATATGTATATATGCAGTGGTGTTAGGTCCTGGATGCTGCCACTATAGTAACTGCTACTTAATTGATACAGTGTGAGTTACTTCAGTAGAGCCACTTCTATGAGACCAGGCTGCTTGCTAATGCAGATGTGGCTGTCATACCCCTTAACTTTTCCTCCTGGTGTGTCTAGTTTATTTGGGGTATGCTCAGTGAGGCAGAGAAGCTGACAGCTTCACTTACCTGTGTAATAATATTTATTCTGTCTACTGTCATTCTCAAGCTGTGATGAGATACCTGCACAATGCTAAGAAATAGCTTGAAATTCTGCTGAGAAGTGTTCTGCTTTTATGTGTGTCATGTATGGTAGTATTTGCTTTTTCTTTGACTGTTGGAGCTACCACTCTTCCCTTTTAAGACTCCCCTGTGGTGACAGTAAGCATTGCCAGTCACATGGCTGAGATTCAGAGCTGGGAGAACTGCCATAGTAAACTGAATTTGAACTCTGGTCTTCCCATGCCTCCACTGGGATCTATAACTGTTTGAAAGGCAGGTCTGGCCAGAAAATTTTTGTGTTGCAAAATTACTTTTGATCTGCAGCTGGCTATGTAAAATAAATCTGTTTGTCCAAATTCCAAGGCTGATTTAAACCACGCAGTCTAATCGATAATGCAGATTATTTTTTAAAATAAGACTATTTATCTTTTTATTAGTTGTTTTGGTCTTAATTGGACCCCAAACATTTTAGAACACCAAATGCAACATTTATTATAGATTGTCTTGCAGGCTGGTGAGTTACTGTAAAGCCATGGTGGGGCAATGTCAAGCCTTGGATAAGCTGTGCTTGTCAGTAATCCTAAAAAATGCATAAAATTTCTTTATTATTACATATTGATTTAATTGTAATAAAATTGCTTTTTAATGCACAGTACCATTTGTCTACTGGACATAAAAAGAAAGCTGCTTGTCAGCCAGTTTACCTTCAAATGTATTGTAAAGACACAACAGAATATGAAATGCAATTGAAGGATACTATGTTCCTACAGTCTGTGGAAATTGGTAACTGGATGAAGTGCTGTCATTGAGGGAAGAGCATTTGTTTGAGTTGTACAGTCATTTGTAGTATTTTTTTCCCAGGAGCTGATCAGTCAGCAAGCACACACTGGCTGGCCAGGCAGCACATCCATACTTCCAAGCCAGCTGTATGGAAGTTTGCAAGGGAGGTGGGACCTATCTCCAGTTATGTGGGTAAGAAGCATAGGAGAGAAAATCACTAAAACCTATGAAAAATATTCTGAGATGCTTAGGAGAGTTAGAAATTCAGGGAAGAGATGAAAAGAATGTAAGAGACAAATGAAAGAAGAGAAAGGATATAGCAGAGACCCAGAGGGAAGGGAAACAGGAACAGAGGACACAGGTTTGCAATGAGCTTCACTGATTACAGGAGGCTGCACTGGGACTGGGACCTCAGAGCTATCTGCCACGAGGTTTATTCTCTGCTTCCATCTGTCTGACTCTCAGCTTCTGTGTGTCTTACTTGCTGGTCCTCAGTGGTTTCAGGCTTGAGGAAGCAGGAGAGGAGAAGGATGTAACCATTTTTACTCAGGGAGTATATTCTGGAAAATATGTGGGACAAAAAGAAGAGATGGAGACAATTCTAGTTTCCCTGATTGGTTATAGATGTCTCTTGGACTTGCAAACTAGATTTTAGATTGGACAGCTTTAGTGGTGAAAATTAGTTAGATTGTCCAAGTAAACATGCCTTCTGTAGTCCATCTGACTAGTTACAGACATTCTCCTTCAGTGTTACTCAGCTTTCTGGTTCAGTTATATGTAAAAATGAAAATATCCTGCACTTTTTGGCACTTAATAATTTTCTAACAAAGTTGGAAAATTCTTTGTTTTGCTTTGGGTTTTTTCTAGTTTCAAATGGAAAATGTCACTATATCTAAACTTAAAAGCATTATCCTCTAGTTTTCTTTTCTCAGATGCTTTCTTATTGGCAAATATAAAACCCCTCGAAGTTAATGGACAGATTCAGGATTTTATTTTAACCTGTTACAGTGCTGTGTTCTGACTTTTAGGTTTCAATCATATTTCAAGGTGGTTGTTTTGGGTTTTTTTGTTTTTTAATTTATGAGGGCATATTAAATAGGCAACTGTGGAAAATAGTTCTTTCATTTTAAGGTAACCTAAATTATTTTTATAATAATTTTTTTCTAAATGATGCAGGTTGTGTTGATTCTTATAAAAAGAGAAAATTTACTGCAGGGCTAATAAAACCTTTTGCCCCTTTTGCAGCCTCTTTTTTTCCAGACGACCTCATCACTCATATATTTTTAAAACTCCTTCTTTCTTTTATATTAGTGCATTGAGCAAGTAGGATATAATTGGTGAAGTTACCCATGATAGCATGAAGTATTCAAACATGTTATGCAGAAACCAGTTTTCCTTTAATTTCCAAGTGGCTCTCTCTCCCACCTGAATACTTTACCAAATAATTATAAACCTGACCCTGCTGGGACCCCTGAAAGGTACCAGCATGACTCTTCAGCTAATGTGGGAACCAGATACAATTGGTTCAGTATAAAATTTGTCCAAGGAAGATAAAAAAGACAGACACCCCCAAGCCCTATAAGTATGTCTGAGGAAATGCACACAGCTGCAGGAAAGAACTGCCAATTAATGTAATTTACAACAGGTTTCAAAATCTTGACTTAGATTGTGAGTTGGATAGTTGGGGGGGAGCACGAAAGGGAATGGTGGAGAAGTTCAGGCAAAGGATGGAGTGTGGCGGAGGAAAATGGGTGTGTGACAACATCTGGAACCTAAATGGGAAGGGGAAACAACCAAAAGTGTAAATAGTAAGAGAGAATCCAGGCTACAATAGATTTGAAAAGATCAGAAGTAGCCAAGATGAGAGCTTTCTGCTAATATAGCATGCAACAAGATGTGAACATGACTGTTCTTGTTGACTTGGAAAATTCTGTCAGCTTTTTAAGTATGATCCCTATGAAATCAGTTTTGCAGGTTGCACTGGTTGTTGCAAGGTCTGAGATGAACAGAGACTTGTTTTCAATTGGGAAGCGAGTAAACTCCACCTCTCTCTTCACAGTTCTGCTGGGATTGCCCTGTGGCTGTAAAAGTTTTCCCCTTAAATGAGCATCAAGGTGATTTTATAATCACCTTCCTAAACTATGTGTTTAACTACCCTGTGATGTGCCTCTAGAGGAGCATCTTTTGTGGTGTACACACAATATATCGCTATATAAATACTTTTTTTGGCAGGTTGCTCTTAAGTCATGTTAGCATTACCTTTGCCACTCATATGGAGCCAATCACAGCTTTCCCTGCTCATGGCAAAAGAATGCAGAGCAACCCATTCAGAGCAGTCTGCAAGCACTTGCTTTCACCCCTACCAGTTGCATTGCTCATCCCTCCTTAATTATAAAGTTGGTGCTGCAGTCCACCTTTACTGCAGTCTACATGCAGTTGTTTCTCAAAGCAGATGCTGACTCTGTGGGCTGACAGTACTGGGCAACTTGGGGCAAATGTCTATGGGGAAGCCATTAGAGATGTGATGATAAATTTGGTGATTCTTTCTCACTGAAACTGGCTCTTCATGTTAGAGTACAAATTTTTTTTGGACAATGTGGCTACAAATCAGAGTGTTTGGGCTCTACCATAGCATATATGTCAAGTTGATAAAATTCTAAGTTATGTTAATTTTCCTCAGCAGATGCTTAATACCCATCCCTGTGATCCTAACACATGGATGTTTTCTCAAATGCCTGGATTTCCATTCCATTTCCATTTCTAAATATCTGTTCTTACCTAAATGTTGAGGTGCACGTGAGAATGCACAGCCACTCACTCATACCTATCACAAAGATACCTGCTTGGGCATCTCCTGAACAGACACAGTTGTGACAGTCATGCCTGGCACTGGAGTCCCAAATGGTTTCATGCAATGCTTTGCAGAGGGTAGGTTATGTTCCTTTGTTTCTTTAGTGTTACTTTTACTTACCAATAATTTTGAAGAAGAGGAGAAAATCGTCTATAAGAGAGTGATGCCTCTAAAGTTTAGATGGGTCTTGTTAAAAACGCACTCTGGTACAGCTGCCAGAGAATCTCAGTATGTAACTGCATTTTTTTTTCTTACTTCTGTTGAATTTATTTTAATTTTATTGTGTACTGTGATGATATTTCCACCACACAAAAATTTTATGCAAAAGGTAAATGTACTGTGAGATTATACCTCTCCATCAGTTATTTTTAGCATTCTCGGGTTCTGTTGCAGTTAAAAAACAGGCAAAAAGGAACTTTCAGAGTCTTTTAGGGTCTATGAACATGTCTTATATGTATGTTTCAAAGAGACATTCACCACTGAAAACTTTGTACTCTTAACTGAGTATTGTATACAACTCATAAATTTTGTGTTTCTGAAGTCATGTTATTTTTATTTGTCCCTCTAGTGCTTTCTCTGCTGAACTATTCTCCTAACTTAATGCAATTACACTTTATAAAAAAAAAAACCAAAACAACACTGAAATTATAGTGTAGGATTGAAAGAATCCATATATTTTGGTGTTCAAATTCAGGAAACAAAAATCAAGTAGTTCCTGAGAAAAGATGAAGGTGATTTGGTTTGTGATGTGAATTTATAGAAGCAAGTAGCTCGTACTGCTATCTGAAATGCTGGGTTTTTTAAAAAATGAAGTTATCATTTGGAAAATTGCACCTTAGAATAATCTTTAGACTCAGAAGTTACTAGATAGCTGAAACTGGATGTTATTTGGTCTCATCCCTCTTTTTTACCCTTCAGATTAATTTTCCCAGCTGTTTCCTAAGGCATACAAGTTATGCCTGTGTCTGTCTTGTTTAGCAGTGGAGAGCTTTGAGAAGTTCTCATCTGTGTGCTTCTGCTGGTCAGAGGGAAAAGAATATCTATATTGAAATAATGTCTCATGCAGATTCCATTTTTAGCAAGGCAGCAGAGAAAGTGATGAATTTCATTTTACCTGGTCATGCATTTTCTGTGCTCGAGTAAGTTTGGTCTTGGTTTAGAGTACACATTTTTAATAATGAGGACTAGGTGGTCTTTTGGTTAAATTCTTGTTCTAAGCAGGGCAAAGCTTGTGGTGTGGGCTAAGTAGGATGGGTGGTGTGCAGTGTAGGGATGGTAAAGGCAAAGCTGGAAAGTCAGCAGAAGGCTTTACCAGACTGCAAAGCCTCTGCTGGGACCCAGCTGGGCTCTTCTCGATTGTAGAACTTATTGCTGTGCTCCACTAGGTGGCACGTTTTAGGAGACCTGGGGGCATGGTGCTGTCAATACATCAATAAAATTGTATGCAATTTTTTTTTTTTTTTTTTTTTAATCTTTGTATAGTCCATCTTGTATGCTTTCCCAAGTCATAAATTTTGCTTTGGGAGCCAGTGTTATGTATCCTGTATTTCCTTCCGTGCAATGGAGGTTACATTTTCACAGCAGTGATACACAGAGAAAGTGTTTCAAAGCTTCAGACTGCTGCACACAGTCCAAATTGAAGTGTCATCTATTTTCATATCTGATCTTTAATATGAACCCCTTTTCTTTACAATCTCCTGAGGCTCTATAGAACTTTATCAGTGCTCCACTTCAGCTTTTCTTCATTTGGAAGTCACTTGAAACAAATAGCATGTGCAATGTAGGATAAAGAGATGCAACACTTGTTATTGGGGTGGTCTTCCCTTAGAATATGAAAAAAATAGAATCATAGAATTATTGAGATTGGAAAAAAAACCTAAGATCATCGAATTCAACCCTTAACCTAACACTACTTAGTCCAACACAAATAGTCCCCTCACTTTCCTTTCCTTTAGCTTTAGATAATTCAGTAAAACTTCCATATTTCATAGCAATTTTTAAAATTTAATCATGTTAACTTTTCGAAGTCTGGAAAGGATTTTTTTTATTAGCTCTAAAGTTAAGAAATTTTAAGTTTACTATTGGCAAATTAATCTGAATAGATCTACTTGGTATTAAGTATCTTGTTGAACCAATTCTCAGTCCTAGAATGTCAAACCATCTTGAACTTAAATCAACTATTGTTTTGAGCATTTATATAAAAAGTCAGATATAATGGTCCATGATATAAGAATGTAATTAAATAATAAGCTTAAAGTGCATGCATCTTTTTCTGAAGTTAATACCTCAGTGCAATTGTTGATCAGATAACTGGGGAGTAAGCTTTGTTAATCAGGTTGGCTGATGGGTGGTCTTAGAGAATATTAATATTAAAAGATAAAATCAAAGAATAGGAGCAGATAGAATGAATTGGTTAACCTCCCACTCTGCTTAGAGAAGGGTTCTGTTTCATTAGAAGGTTGCTTTTTTTTAAGCCAGTGTTAGCTTTTGATATCTCAACAGGCAAATAGTTTGTGGGCATCGGTATGACAAACTTCCACAGATGTTTAGGAAAGCCTTCTGGTTCAAATGAGGTTTCATATTAAACTTATGGTGAAGAGCAGTGAGGAGTGCAAGCATAAATGAATACCTCAAAACTTTTTCCATAAGTCGTGCAGCTGTGCTCTGGGGAACCTGCAGAGTGGAGTGGGACAGGTTTCTGCAGAGAAAACAGATTCTTTTGAGATAAAGAGGGGTTGTCCCACAAAATCTGTCAGTGAGTGGTGGAAGTTCATACAGAACTGAGTGTAAAGTAATGATTAAGATTACACAGAGAAAGAAAAAGTTATTGGATGCTTTTTAAAATCCATTTAGCATCATTTTAGTGGGTATTTTTCAGACTTAGAATTTGTAATTCAGTCTCTATATTCATATTCCAGTAACAGAAGTGGTATCTTCTCAGGGGTTAGAATAGTCAGCACCAAAAACCAGGTTCAAAGTTATTTTCCCAGCTTCCTTTCTCGTTCCTTTTCTGTAAGATGTGCCAAATATTTATTAGATATTTAGAGCATAAATTAGCCTTTTGAAGATTAAATGGAGGTACAAATTACGAGTGTGAATATCTAATTTTAGAACATAAAAATTGGCCCAAACCTTTTCTGGTAGCCAAGTGCAAAGTAGAAATAGAAGAGACACAGACTAGTCTTAATGGCCATACTTTTGAGGAACATTGTTTATTTCTGGTATGAACAGCAGGTTTTATATGCAGGAGGCAATGTTAAATTACTATTAATTTACCTTAATAAAGCATCTGTACAATTGCTGTAGTAGCTATTGAGAGGTAATTAGTTAAATCTTAATTTCCATGTGAGGCTGAGATTTTGGTTTGTTGGCCAACTGTGTCTGAAAACACTGTAGCCTTGAAAAGATTTTTGGCAGAGCTCCATCGCTCAAATTTACAAGAGAACCTGGAATTCTTATATTTTTGGTCTTTTTCTCTCTGGGATCATAGCAATCATTTTTTTAAGAGATGAAGGGTCTCCAAGACCATCAAGAGTGAATCCCTTTCCTGACTACTGGCATGAATTGTTAAAGTAGTCTGTAGTATGCTGAGTTATTGCCTAGTGCTTTATTTTTAGCTAGTTAATGTTAAATACACAGTTATCAGAATATCATTTTGCTGCAGGAGAACCATAAAGACTGTGGAAATGCATACCTAATGCAAGAATCCAAGATTTAGATTTCACTCACCATAAATCAGTGAAGTTTTGAGTGCAAGGCCTGGCTCATGACTCCTCTTGCATTACTTCTGATGTGTGTAATTTGGTATTTGGTTAGTGTCTCAAAACCCAAATAAATCTTAATGTTTTAAAAATATTGATCCTGCTTATTGCAAATAAGGCTATAGGCAGTTTCTATAATTTTCTCTCTTATTGACAAGATTTTCAGATTAATATTTTCCTGGTGATAAGTACATATCCTTGAATGTAAAGATTTTTTCCTACCAGTTATGTTATGCTGAATCCAAGTTTCTACAGAGCTTGGAATTGATTCACTAATGGCTTTGGGTCCACCTTTGCCTGTTATTATTGACCACATATTTATTGTCATGCTTTGGTCTAATTACTTTTTTCTAAATGAATGTATCATTAGTATAGGAAAGGGCCTACAAGGTTCAGTAGCTGGATTAAGATTGTTAGCTAGACATTTAAGCAAGTTTAAATTTCACCCCAAGTCTTTAGTGTGATAAATCTGGCTAATGCTACAAAAAAAAAAAAAAAAAAGAAGATGTCAAAATATGGTGAATATTGTGCCAGTTCTGGAGTACTTTCATTTCACAATTATTGCTTTCTGAAATATTTAGCTAAAAAGAAATGTTTCTTTCTTAGCCAAATGCCTTTTTTCTGATAGAAAACACTCTGGTGAAAGACCGAGATGGCTCTGCATAAAGTACTGTGGTCTAACTGCACATGAAGAGTGAAAAAGCAAGCAAAAGTTTGTACCAAATTATATTACAAGGCAGAAACTTGTACAGCATGGATATGTTGACTTAGGGCAAGAATGTAATGGTAACTCAGGAAGATTCAACAGTACCTTGACCATTGCTGGGTGAATTTTGAGATATTTTATTTGCTGTATATCACCTTTTCATCTCTTTTGAGTAATTTCTAAGTAATTATAAAGATTTAAGATTTTCTTAAGCCGAAGCAAGTTGTTTGAATTAAATGCATAAAAAATATTAATGTTAAATAAGAGATATGTAGTTAAATTTAATTAACCAACAAATCAGTGCAATACTTATCAGATACCAAGTTTGAACATAGTTCTGATAGATGACATAGAGAGAAGCCTTGGGAATCCCTGGAGTACCTTCCAGTACCTGAAGGGGCCTGCAGGAAAGCTGGAGGGTTTTTTTTTGCAAGAGTTTGTAGCAATAGGATGAGGGGGAAGGGTTTCAAATGGGAAGAGGGGAGATTTAGGCTACGTATTAGGAAGAAATTCTTCATTGTGAGGGTGGTGAGACACTGGCACAGGTTTCCTAGGGAAGCTGTAGATGCCCCATCCCTGGAAGTGCTCAAGGCCAGGTTGGATGGGGCTTTGAGCAGCCTGGTCCAGTGGGAGGTGTCCCTGCCCATGCAGGGGGGTTGGAACTGGATGATTTTTTAAGTCCCTGCCAGCCCAAACCATTCTATGATTGCAGTCATACAATTTTGAGAATCTGGTTCCTTGTTAAATGGTTCATCAGTATCTTTTAATTTTTTTTTTTCTCTAAATCACTCTACAAGTAAAATGTCAGAATAGTAGCAAAAAAATAGTTCAAAGTCCTGCGCACTGATACAATAAATCCATCAGACAGCCAAGACTTTAGATATAATATTATTCTGCAGACTAATTCAATTGTATTGATATATATTTACTTCTTTAATTTCCCTTTCAAAGATTGTGTTCAGTGATTTAGGGGCATGCATGGTAGGAGAGAAACACTGGAGACAGCAAGGCATGCATGCTATTAATTGACATGTAAGAGCCCTATTTTACTAAGATTTGGATTCTGATAAGAATGAGTAGATGGCCTTATCTAATGCCTGGGTAGCTCTGTGCAAACTAGATAAGGGACTCACAGTTGCTTCTAATACACCAGCATAGTGTGTAGAAAGTGGCATTGAGTGGTACCTGGTCTGACACACAGGTGGAAACTGCCACTGCTGATGGTCCTGACTGCTGTTCTGCTACTGATGCTACCCAGTGCCATGTCCATATTTGCAAAAAAAGCCTGTAAGATGCTTGGGTAGAGATAGCTATTAAAAAGTATTTGCATTTATCGTATTAACAAATAATTCAGTGATGAAATGAAATGACTGTCCATGTCATATCCCTAACTTTCTCTTCAGAGCTCATTATCCTATCAGACCTTCTTTCTTCATAACCCTTCACTCCATTTCACTTTTCTATGGCATCTTTCAGACCCCTGATCTTTTCTCATCACTCTTGACTGCTTCCAGTTCCACACTTTTTACTGTTCTATCCTGGTTTTTTCACTTTGGTGGATGAGGAGCTCAGGAGGAGCTGGCAGTACTCTGTTCTGCAATGAACAAGAGAGATTTTAATGTAATGATAGTAACAATAACAATAAATAGAGAAGATAAAAAGACTCCTTGTAACTTCTGCATGGTCAGAAGAAACTCCAAAGGCTCTTCTTGCTCTGCATTCTTTCCCAGAAATTTTGGAAGGTAGTATGAAGGTTTCCCAAACCCTGTTTTTCCCACAAGAGCTGTCTTCTGTTCCTGGGTTGGATGTAGGGTAGAAATCATGTTCATTTTACTCAAAAGCTATCATTTGTAGCTGGATAAAACAATCAAATAAAATAGTCTGTTAAAATCAATCAGTTTTGTGCTGCTGAAGTACCTGGCTTGGTTATAATTTGCGGAGAGCAAAGCTGTTTAATGGCCATAATTAGTTTTAAGATGTGAAACTCAGTGTTGCATGGACACAAAATGCTAAATTGGGAAGTGTATAAAAGGCTATTTTCACATTTTAATTCCATGTTTGGAAAAATGTCTGCTTCTTTTCCAACTCAGTAATCTGAGTTTTGTGCAAAAAGTTTCTTCTGTTACCGTGACAGAGATGAGTTTCAAAGTCTTATTTTTATTCAAAGCGTATTCCACATCCACTGTTAATGAAGCAAAATTAGACATTCACCAATTTATTTTGAAGTTTGAATTGATGAGGTGAAAAAGCTGAGCTTTTCCTTATATTTGGTCTTTTTTGATTTTTCACTTGTTTCTGTGAAGCGGTACAACTATTCATTAAAAAAAAAAAAAAAAAAAAAAAAAAAAAAAAAAAAAAAGACTAAAAATCTAAAAATGTCATGACCAGTTTAAAGCATTGATTGATCAAGTTATAACATGTGTGTAAATTACAGCTCTTGCTATTCTGTGTTCCAGGCCTGCCATTGCTTTGTCCCCTAGTTGAGTCTTCAGTATTTAAAACATTTCCTTTTTTTCCTGCATAAAAATCTATCTCCAGCCCATCAAATTCTTTCCTTGGGAAGCTGTGGTTCACTACAGTATGACCAAGTACAACCTGGAAAGGAAAGGAAAGCAGAAGCTGAGCTGTTTGAGAAACATTGGCATGGCAAGGGATTACCTTGTCTCATTTTCCCCAAACCACATTTTTCTGCAATGACTCTTCCAGAGCCCGTCCCCACCCAGGCAGTCCTGCTCCCAGATGAGGCAAAGGAAGCCACCAGCACACTGAGCTAGGAACTGTCTTAGGCTTCTCTGAGTTGGAAGCTTCTCTTCATTACATCACACCTGGCTGGATTTCAGAGATTAATGAACAGCCTCTTGTCACTTTTAATATATCGCAGTGCTTTGGTTTACACTGATGATGTAATCATAAATTCCCTGAGCTGTGAACTCCTTAAGGACTTGCATGGAGTTCTAAGAAGGCAAGAAAAAGAAATTACTCCAAAGTGGAGCATGTGCCAGTTTGGAGAGAAACCTGCAGATTTTCTAGGACATTAGGTTTCAAAAGAAGGATTACACACAGACTAAACAGAGTAGAAGTCATAAAAATTTAAAGACATCACAAAAATAAGATCCTTTTTAGGTATGACAGAATACTAAAGGAAATTTATACTGAATTGTACCACCCAAGCAGACCCATCAATTAATGTAATGAGAAAATATGTTCCATTTCCATGGACCTAAGCATGTCAGGAAGCATTTGACACTTTTAAAAGGGGGAGAGGTGAAAGTGTGCACTTCACTACTTCTGAAATTCTTAGATTGGGCCTTATCTTTTCATATGCATGTTTGGGCATTTGGATAAATACTAACCAAGAGAGAGAGAGAGAGAAAAAAAAAAATTATTGCAAGTGACCAGTATGTCTAGAAAAAAATAATGAAAGCACCTTTTGAGCTGTGTAACTTTTGAAGTTACCTTTTGTGTCATGAATATTGGAGCAGTTATCATACACAAACTAGGAAATCTTGAGTGACAAGTAGCTTTTTCTTGTTATGATTCTGAAAATTATATTTATGTGAAAATTTAAAATGCATAGGAAGGTACTATGAACTCATTCCAACTGCTTATACTTCTAAAGCTGGTGATTTGCAGGGTGAGGAAATAAAAGTCAGACTTTCAAGGTTGTTTAGACATCAATTTTCCACGCAAATGATTTGAAAAATCAGTTTCTAATTCAGTTTTGCCATTTTATTCCATTCCTGTTACTAAAATATTCCCCCTGCATATTGCTTGGAAATCCTTAAGGTCATACTTGGTACAAGCAAATAAAACATTGGTTTTATCCTAATTTTTTTTATGCTGGGAAAAAAAACCAAACCCAGGAATTGTTCTTTAATTTCATATCTGTGATGTAATAGCCATTTGATCTTAGGAATGGGATGTTGTAGGTAGCCTTTTCTGCAGAGTGTCATGTAATTTTTCAGTTTGGATAGCACCTCCCAGATGTTTCCATCCTTGTTGATTTGAAGAGTTTAGATAGATGTGGCAACCCTCTGCAGCTACAGACTTACTTTATTGTGTCTATTCAATTTAGATTTGTATAACTGATGCTTTTCTAGGTTAACTGAGGATTTTCTAGGTTAAAAATCAATACAATTTTTATGCATACAAAATTGTAAGCTTTGATTACACTTGTGTGCATAAGTGTGCACATCTAATGCAGGTCAGTTAATTCTCTGATTTGTTCAGATTACACTTTAGTGGTTTTTATTTTTCATTTGTTAGGGAGCTGAAGCTCAAAACTCACCATGATAGCCACAAGCTCCACTGTAGCCCATTACAGTCTGAATGTGCCTTTCTAAAGACACTATTAAATTTCTTCTCTCTGTGGGATGTTGTGCTGGCACCACTGAAATCATAGGCAGAGCTCCAATGGACATCAACAGACCTGGGTTTACTCTGTGATCATTTTTGGCAGATGGATTTTGAAAACCAAAAAACCCCCAAACTTCTAGCTGTCAAGTGGTAATTTTTATTTTTGGGCTGTTTTCTAAGCAGTTCATGTGATGGCTTTTTGCTTTTTCTGTTTAGTTTGATTTTCTTTGTAAAACTATGCTTGTGATGTGAACTGGGGCTATCATTTATAGAAGAAAATGCAAAAAAAAATCTCTGATCATTCTCTATAAGCCACCACTTGGGACTTGTCCGTAAATTAGCTAAAAAAAAAAAAATATTGGAGATTTTGGAGATGTTCTGCCATAGGAAGGGGTAAGTGAAAAAGTGCAGAAGAGGTATTCTGAGTGCTGCCTGTTGAAAACAGAGCAGTAGGAAAAGCAGAGCTTAGATGCTGAAAAAGGGAGTTTGATTTGTTCTCAGAGGGAGGATGAACATGGGGTCTTGCTTCCTGAAATGTGAATAAGTAAATTCTTAAACAGAACTATTTTAGTGGTCCTTTCCATACTCAAATAAGCTTTATTGGCCAGACAATTCTGACTCCATTCTTCTCTCTCTTCTTTTGACTCATTGATTTTTATCATTTCTGGCTGCATCATAGCTTGGATTCAACCAGCACTGCAGTCAGAACAATGGATGCCCCCAGAAAAGTCAGATTCACCTCTTTCTGAATTTAGTAATGTTCTTATCATTAAACTGGCACCACCACCCATGAAGTTAACTGAGGTGCTGGCTATGACTGACTTTTTAGGATTCTCCAAGGTCTCAAGCAAGCTTTGGCAGTTGTATGTCTCATTCTGGACTGCTTTTAGAAAGAGATAAATCTCTATCTCCACATTGTTTGGGTACCTCTGAAGAAGTATGCCAGCCAGAAAAATTTCCAGCCTGACATAATGAGTCCAGGTGCCAGGAAATTTAAGTAGTGCTGTTAATTGGGTAGATAGCATTGTTATCTGGGACTCAGAAGCATTTAAGTTCCTAGCACACACTTTGGGTAGACATCAACAAGACTTGGTTTGAAACCTCCTATCTTCTTGGAAGAAAATGTGGTCATAAACAAAACAAAAAAAAACCAGTCCAATCTGTGTATGACAGACACTATTAGGTGTGTTCCATGGGGGGTAATTTTGGCTGAGGTGATTCTGCAGTCTCAGTAGTCACTGCCACCTTGACTGTTATGTGATGTATTTTATTTCCAGGATAATAAAATAAGGGAAAATTTGCAAGACAATGAGATGTTTAGAAAATATTAAAGCGACAGTTTGTCTGCATACTGAAAACTTGATCATTTAGGACAGAAGTTCTGCCATAAAGGAAAAGCTCCAATTAAAAATGCAAAGTAAATAGGATTCTGGTAAATCACAGAGGGCCTCTAAGGCACAAATTCATCTCACTACAAAGGCATTTTAATAAGAAAACCCAGAAAATGTCAGAGAGCTCAGTCTTTTGGAGTAATTTTTAATAAGCTAACATGGTAGATCAGTTTTCTGGTTACATGCTATTGCCTCTGTTAAAGTCTCTGCAACTCAGTCACTTCACTATAATTTTTTCCTTGCATAACTATTTTAAAAACTATCCAGTCTTTTGTGTACCTTTTCATTCCATGTTTGCATTGATCTAGAATCAACTAGCTTTGCATAAGCACAGAAGTGATGCATAGGGTATTAAACATTTGTGTGTAGGCACAGGTTTCTGGTACAGAGCTAATTAGCAACAGGTATTTGTAGACTGTAGTTACACATCTTGGAAATCTAAGCCTAAACCAAGGTTAGGCTGACCTAAGTGCCTTCTGATGGCTTGCTAGGTAAGATCTAGCACGAGATTCCTCTCTAGGGATTAATTTCTTAAAAAAATAAAAGTGGAATTGACCACATATATTTGATATTACATGTATAGGTGTAAAATAGCAGTTTATAGCTTCACTTGTGCATTTCCTTGCTCTGGATCTGCCTCTCCAGTCAAGAAATTCAATAGCTATTAAAAGCTGCAGCTGTACTAACAGTCTTGGGCTTTATAGGAGGAATTTTGCAGCTATTACTTTAGAACAGGCATTCCTTGCCAGTACAGATGTTGTGTCCACCTTTTTCATAAGCGATTTAGCTGCACCATGGGCATTGCATTTCTAACTTTTGCTTAAAATTGCTAAACACACTCCATAGCTGTAATTTATTTGGGCTGGTGTCATTTAAAGACCTGAAAGCTAGATCTGCACCTGCTCTATTCATCTGACCAGGAAAACACGAATTCCACTGCATGAGAGTTTGTAGAGTTTGGGTCTCTTCTTTTTAAATCTCCTGAGCTAAATGCAGCCCATTGATTCACGTGTACTTTCCCCTTTCCTGAAGTAGAAATAGCTTGCATATATATCACCAAATTTCATTTTTTTTCTAATATTTAAAGGAGAACATACCACTTGATTTCATGGAGAACTGACATGCACCTTCAGCATCCCCTCCCTCAGTGGTGAAAGCTGAAACCTGTGTAACTGTGTCTAACTGGAACAAACTCTGCCAGTATCATGACACTGGTGTCATTCTGGCACAACATGACAAACACTTCTGAGTGCAATGTATTTAAAGTGGCATAAAATGAGTGAGAAGGAAAAGCAACTACTTCTCACAGCCTGATCCACCCCTTGGCAGCACTGCTATCAGTGACTTTGTACTAACGTAAAATAAACAATAGTTGAAGAACATTGGCAATACCCTAAGTAATAAGTGATGAATTTTAAATCTTGAGTGTTGAACCAGTATAAAAGCCATTAATTCGACTGTTTCAGCCCAGTATTTTGGAATTTAGACAAAATTCAGGAGTAGTCATAGCTTTCAAAAACAAACAAAAAACCTCAACACCCCGCCCACCACCAACCTGAGAAACCACCCCAAACCAAGCCAAACAAGAAAGCCACTGTTCAGTGAGGTTTTTCAAAACCAAAGCTATGTCCCACTTTGCCCAATTCTGCCAGAGATGGATGTCATCTGTCGACATCTCATCAAATCTGACTCAAACTAACCCTTCCCCCAGAAGAAATAAATGTAACCACATAGACCACATAGACTTTGGCATTTTAAGGATTTTACCCTACTTGCTTGTTGTGCGTTTTTAGTTTAGAGCTAAACAAGGAGCTGATCCCTTCCTTAGTGTTTTTGTTAAAATAAAATAAAATAAAAAAAAAAGCACTTGTGCCATAATCAGTCTTGTTAAAAACTTATAAATGTGTAGTAAATTTAGTCCAATAGAATGGAAAAGCAGCATCTATAAGAAAAGAAATAAAGAACAAGCGATGAGACAGAGCTGTACACAGAAGCAAAGAGAAGGCAACAGAAGGACAGAAGCTTATTCAAAGTATGTATTTTAGGTATAGGATTAAATACTGAAGCAAAGACATTATTAGTAAACATATTACTGAAGTGCTCCAGAATTTTGCATTTAGGCTTTGAATTCCTTTTTAAAGTTCTGATGACTTTGACAAACCCCACAAATCTCATTCAAGAGGCTGAGTTTACCTCCCTTGAGTCCTCTAAAGGCAGAGCAGAATTTGGCCCCTCAGGTTCAGGATGCCCTCAGAAGCTCTAGATAGAATTCCAGGCTTGCTATACACAGCTGAGTGTTTATAATTCTTTAAGTAACATTCATGTCCTATGTGTTGTAAAAGAAATGAAAGGTAGCTGTTAATTCCAAGGCTATAAATATGTCAGTGGGTTTTCATAATGGCTTAATAAATTACTAGAACAAACTCAATGACTCATGACATCACCAGCACAACATTCTGCACTGTATTTATAGTGATTATGTACTATACCTCACAGAATTCTTTTACTTTCTACATTAATATATAGGTCCCACTAAAAAATTGAAATAATCCTCACTCATGTCTTAATACTTTTTTATTTGTTCTCTTTCAGCTGCTTTCTTGTTCTGAGCCCTTTTTCAAATGAAGACAATTTAAAAGAAAATGTGTTTAGAAGAGCATTGCTGCACCTACTATATTGACTCATTGAAAAACTCAAGTAAAAGACAGTTTTCAAAAATCCTCCAATTTGGTTGACGTTCAGATTTTCTTTGGAACCTAGTTCTCTGGCTGGCCACCAGCCCATATCACTAATGGTATAACTAGCTGAAAAATGGAAAAACAATTCCATGAAAATTTCATGGTTATTTTGGCTTAGATCTGTAATGTACAGATAGCATCAATATTGTAGTGTCAGTAATGCTTCATTCTTTAGTCTGAAAAATAAACGCAGGATGGGCTAAACACTTTAGGTAAGTTAGATGTGTAAGACTAATTTAACGTCATTTCAAAACCACTAAGGTAAACTTTGTGTGTGAAGAAACTCTTGGCTCATTAGTGCTCCCTGTCCAAACTGATTTTTAGTCTCACAGATGTAAGCTGGAAGTGTAGTTTGCATTTAAGTGTCGTGATTAAATGTTCCTTTGTATCCAAAAATATAGTGAGTTGAAATACTGAGTTGGCCCTTCTCCCACATGTATGCTTAGGTGTTAATTTCAATGGAACAGAACCTCTTACTTAAGATGGGGAGAAATGGAAAGAATTCCACACTGCATCCGTTTTTTATGGCCCTGATTTAAATTACTGGAAATGGTACATCTGAATTTCACATACGTTAATTTGATTACATGCTTCTCTGAAAGAAATTAAATAAACAAAACAAAGAAGTGACCCCCAGCATTTCTCCCATCATTATGGAACTAATTCTCCCAGTTAGCTGTACTTGGAAAGCCTGTACATGAAATCCCCAAGCTCAAGCTGCATTCAAGTATTGCTTGCAATGAAACAGGCATCTTTGCAGTATGGAGGTCTTAATTTTCACTCTCATTTATCTACAAGCAATCCCCAGCTCAAACTTCTCATTCCAAAAATAATAGCAGTGTTCAGTCATATATTATGAAAGCAACTTAGTTTATAGAAATAATACTAGTGCACATTTCAAAGAATATGTAAAATGCTGGCGTTTTCCTTTTACTGAAAAGATCAAAGAACTGATTAAAATTAAAATGGCATTAATTTTAAGTTATGCATTTAGCCATAACAAAAATATTAAACACAAAAAAAATTTAAAGCAGCAGGTGTACCTTATATAGTAAGATAAAGTTTAATATATTTTATTAGCTTAAGGGACAGAGAATAACTATCTATCCAGAACTTCAGGCATGCATTTACATAAATATATTAAATTAAGAAAAGCAATTATACACTTAAACATCCTTTTGTCTAAAAAAAATCATTAAATCCACAGATTAACAATAAATCCAACTCTATGCATTTATCACTTCCAGATACAACTGTTCCATTTCTCAGATATTACACAAATACATTTGTTAGAATTTATATGCATTATACATATATTATATATTACATAATAGTGTGTATACATACATGGTGTTCAATAATATAATAATAATTTGCACTTTTTATAGCACTTTTCATTCGAAGAGCTCAAAGCGCTTTACATGGATTGATTTCACTAATTTTCAGATGGAAGGTGAAGACACAAAGATGCAATTATTTCAGGTTATATAGAATTTGTGACAGGCAGCAGGTGAATTCTCTTGTGAACTTCAGCCATGCTGTCTCCCTAAAGGAAAATACACATATAGCACGTGTAGTCTTGCAAAGACTTGTAGGGTCTCACACCAAGGAAGCACATAATTACCTCAGTAAGGTTAAGCACATGGCTTCAATGAGATTCATATGCTTAAAATTACTTGTGTGCTCCAGTGCTCTGCTAGATTGGTGCCTGGATATGCTTAGTAGTATAATACAGTTTATAGAAGATACTTAAACATAGTTTGAATGGTATTTTCTAAGCTATTTTCCCACATCTCAAATGTACATACAGTACCTGACAGCTACTACAAAATAAAATTAATTGAACAGAGGAATATCACAATAGTAATGTTCTCAAGTGACAGAATGTTGTTATTTCCTTTTCCTTTTCTGTGTGGCTCCCATTACAATCTAATTGTTCTCAAAAGGGAATTGATGTTTTAATTCTGCAGTATTTTTTGTGGGAGACAGCTGATAGCATTTCTGGGTAATTCACAGGGTGGGGTCTCTGCCTCTGCTATTAATGGAGAACACTACAAGATACATCTGGTGGCATCAGACCAGATGGTTTCTGGTCTCAGTGTATCCTGGTATGAATTAAGTAAATTCTGCTCACCAGTTTGACTCTGCCAAGAACACTTTCCTTTTAGCAGCTCCTTCGATGAACATTCATGGGGTTTGTTTGTTACTGCCTTGTGATGCAAACCACCCTTTTGTCCTACAGCAAAATGCATCCTATGTTAAAAATCTCCAAAACAGCCACCTGTCTCTGCCTTCTTCCCACCCAAGTGTATTTTGAACACAGCCACTGTGTATATTCACGTGCATTAGCTGGCACCTTCTTTGTGAAATTTCCTGGGAATTTAAACAATTTTTCATTTAATTTGTTTTTTCACTTCCGTTCTCATTGCAAAATGAAAATAAATGGGAAAATCTCATAGACTGTAAAATGAACTCAACTACATGATACATGGAACCCCGTTGATCACTTATAACAGAAAGTTGGTTTTTATCAGCAGAAATAAAACTCCTCTCCAATAATGCAGCTTGCTGGTTTTGCACATTCATAGCAATAGTTTCCAACATTTTTGATTGTGGAAGCCAGTGTGTGTGTACAGTAGACAACAGGTATAGACAAACCTTATATGATGTACATGACACAGGATATTATGTTTTGTGAACTCCTATAGCATGAAATGGTCCCTAGAATTTTCATTTTCAGTACTGAGAGCTCTGGTAGGCAGGTGTGTGTCACATGGCTGGCAAATCCAACTCTATGGTGTAACATGAAACATTTCCTATGGAAGCCTCTGGGAGTTTTCTTTGGGTTATGGAACAACATGATAATCCTTTGCTAATATGTAGACCAAATTAGTAATAATTAATAACTCATGAGTGAACTGAAGGAAAACATGTGATGTGTCAGTTGAACCACTTATACAGTGCTATAAAATAGTAATATTTCTCTTTTCCCAGATAAGTCTTTAGTAATGCTGTCTGATTAGTCAGCCTGGCCAGTGTAAATCTATGCAGAATTAATTGCTGTCCTAAGACTGTTTGGATGCTGTGCATTTTATAGCATGATAAATTTTATGTGCAGAGCCCTAACTGAAATCAGTGGGCGCAAAGGGAAGCCCTTTCTTTGCCCAGCTCATGTCTGCAGAATCGCTGCTCATGTCCCAGCCTGCCCTTGCTCTGTCATTTCAGTCCTGGGGAGTCTGATCACTTTGACACAACTCTTACTCATCTTATTAGCAAGGATGGCAGTGCTTTGGGTTAGGAGAGAGTCCTGACTGAAATATTACACCATCTCTTAAATAAAGGAAGAAAGGTAGGAAAATGTGCCCAATGCTGCTGAGTTCAGCCTTTGTAATACTGGACTCCAAACTCTTCAGCAAATGTCTGTGAGCATCTGTGGGAGCAACTTTGTGCCCTTACTCTGTTCTTAAAATTACAGTATTTTGTTTTGATATTTATGAATATAAGACATGCTGGTATTTTAATTCCTGTCTTAGAAGCCCATGCTTACCTATTTGAAATAAGCAGTTATATGTATGAAAGAGAAAAAACGTGAATTAATTGCTCAACATTTTTTGAAGAAGTATCAAGAAGTCTGGCAGATTATTAGGCTCCTTGTGTAAACTCTAAGGCAACCCAAGAGGATTGGGTATGCTCAGCTCAGCTTTATGCAGGGCTGAATCTACAGTCTTGTTCCAGAAAATCTTCCTGTGTCTAATGAGTGCAGATGCAGACACAGAGAGGCTGTGTGCACTGATGTCTGAAGTTAAGATCTTCTGCCAGCTAAGTGGATATCTTGTAAGGACTTAATCCTATAACTAATGAAGTCAGTAGGAGATTTTCAGTTGACATCAATGGACACTGAGTCAGACCCTCAAAGATTAAAGTAATCCTGGGCTAGGCTTTCAGGTGGCTTGTGCTGTTTCATACCTATATCCTGAAAAGCACAGGTCTTATAGCACTGAGTCACTCTGTTGCTGGAAACAACAAACATTTTAGTAAAATGGGCTTATTTTTTTCAGTGTTTATACAGCATTTTATCCTGGAACTACTTATGGAGATACTGATTGATTTTTTTTGTACCAGAGTTATTTTTTACATACTTTGCAAATTTGGATTAGAATAAATTTAAAGGGTTGGTTGCCTTTTGGACAAGTTTTTTTTGTCAAATTTTTAAATGACAGAAACCCCCCACATATTGGTGAACTTCTAACACTGCAAAATGGAAAAAATTTGTTTTTATTCACTTCATGACTACTTTCTGTTTTTTCTGAGATGAAGATCACCTTTAAGTTGAACAAAAGATCAAAATGGTCTAATTCTTCATTAAGAAACATTTAGTTAAGCTAAAGAATAGTAAATTAAAATGCATGAATGTCTTCTAGAGGGTTTATATAATTGAGAAAAAATAAGCAGAGCAGAATGTCCTCAGAGTTGATATTTCCATGTAGGCCAAATCTTATAAATACCTATTTCATGAATACAAGTAGAATTACATGCACAAATATTTATTTTCACCTTAATGGGACTTTACACCTGTGAAAAATTATTTGTTTGTGTTTTCATAATCTCCATGTTACATATTTGTACATGAAATGGTTCTCATTTCTAGCCCCAACTTCATGAAAGTGTATGCTGAAAAGCAATATGTCATCATTCTGGCAATATTGTTCTGCTTTTTCATTGAGGCATCTGATTATTGAATTGAAATTGGAAACTTTCTGCCAAGCTTAGCAACTGAATAGTGACCCAGGGCTTTTTCCAGTCTCCCTGTCACTGAGCCTCACAGCTCGAGGCTGAGCTGCTTGCAGCTGGTACTCCTAAACTGTAAATGCCCAGCATTAGAAACCACTAAGAAATAATAAAGTTCTGTGGAATGATCAAAAGAGAAAAACCTCAGCCTGCTGGGAAGCCTCCTTGATGCACACGGCTGTGACTCTAAAAGGGAAGGAGATACAAAGCCAAAATGTGGAGAAATGAGTGAGAGGAGATAGAGAGAGGTGTCATGTTGGCCATATAGAATTTATATTCTTATCTATACCTAGGTTATACTTTGTTTGCATGAAATTGAATAACCTGTGAAAATTTAAAGATGAAAATAGTTTGCATCTGAATCCCTGAATGTTGACAGAAGAAATTTATTTTCTTGAGGGGGAGGGTTTGAGTTAGCATTTCTTACTGGATGCATTAGGAAAATTAGTTGACTGTTTTTCTGAAATTGAGTTAAACAATTTGGAGCTGGTTTTACATAAAATCTTTTTGTGACCCTGCTTATCTATGGAGTAAAGACATTTCTCCTTTTATTCCAATAATACACATTTCTGATCAGTGGCATTTAAAAAGAGAAAGATTAAGGTTTTCTGTCCCAAACTAATAACATGAGAGCTGAAAATTAGCAGACAACAGGAACAGAGATATGTTTCTTGCAACAGGTATGTTTGTTCTCTTTTATCAGTAGAAAGCCTCAAAGAGTGCTTGAAATGTACAACGTGTTTGGAACAGAGAGGCAGCATCTCTGAATAAAGGAAGAAATGAATGGAATAAAAGATGAGGAGAGTGAGAGACAGAGACAGACAACTTGAACACATACATAAAATCCCATCTGGAGGCCCTTATCTAATTGCCTCATTTATCTAGTTTCATTTATAAGCTCAGTTTTATTCTGGGACACTCTTGGAGGTTGTGTGAGAATGGCTGCAGAATGACCTAACTGGCTACAGGCTTTCTACAGACTTTTTTTTTTTTTTTTCTGTATGCCAATTCTCAGGGCAATTACTGCAGTTGCCCTTTTTATATTAGCATCTTGGGTGGCTAGGCCTGGGGTTTACTCACCCTTTTAAACAGTGTAATTTCTTTTGATAAATAAGAAGCTAGGACTTTCTGTGTCTTTTTTTTTTTTTTTTTCTTCTTTTACTTTTTCTTTTTTTTTCTTTTGAGAATAGTTTTTCCACTGGGACTTCCTGTGTACCCCTCTGGGCTCAATGCAGATGCTTGCTCCTTCACATGATATAAAAGATTATTTTAAAATGCAGCAAAACATCCCACAAACAATCTCCCCTCTGCCTCTAATTTTTACAGAGATTACTTCTTAGTTTTGATGGAATGACTAAAAAACTATTTTTTTAAATAAAATGAATTCTTTTGTTTAAATTTTGAAAGCAATTTTCTGGATGGAGCACAGCTGATATGAGTTTTTTACCATAGAGTTGAATGAGACCTGTATTCAATTATTCATGTAGCTTTTACTGGAGTTTTATTTTCTGATTTCACTAGTAAACTCAATTGTCTTTATTATAAAGAACAAAACTCTAAGATCATTCCTATCCCTTCTCTACATGCCCATGGCATATACTGGGGATCTTCAGTTTATATACCATCCTTGGTATTTTTTAAGTCTTTAAGTCTTCTTTAAGTCAGTGAGAAAAAAAACTATCACATCTCCCCAGCTGGTTGTTGAAAATAATGCATCACAATGGAGTTAAAGTTGGGTTTGCTTTAAAATATATATAATTAAAGAAAGTGTTAAAGACGTTATCTCTGTCAGATATTTAAACGCTGCTAAAATACTTCATCGACTTTCTTGCTTTGCCAGTTATGAAGAGTGTAATAAAACTGTGCTATGTGACAGATTTAGCCAGCTGGCTCATTCATGAGAAGTTCACATTTTTGTCACCCATGTTGAATAAGGAAAGATTAGATGCTAAGGTCAATTTACAAAAATGGTTGTCAGGACATTTTTTTAATTGTAAAACTTTTTGTGATGGAATTCAGGGAAAAGACTAAAGGCAGAAAGCAGCAGAGACAAAGAGCTGCTATTAACCTACAGATGCTACCGTAGAGTTCATTTTCAGATTGGTCACACTGCTGAGCCAATGGAGTGTTCGTGTGACCATAAGGGACCACCCTTTTCTGGGGTGAGAGGGCAATTTGGTCTTCATGCTCATTTAATCCTGAGACGTCTTTCAATGGGCTGTCACTTGAATCTACTTTGTGCAAAATTATGCATGCACTTTTTAATGCAGAGCATTGTTCGCTGAGCACTTAACCAAGACTTCTCAACCAATTTCCATTTGGCGTGAGGTCAGTCAGAAGACAGGCAAACATATATGGAAGGCAAATGTCATTTTCTGTCCCCTCTGAGCTGGAATGCGTAAGACAGAGAAATGGAAGTATCAGCCATGTTGCACTTTCAGATTTAATACTTACTAACTGAAGACTGACAACTTTATAGAAAGGAAAATTTGTTGCGTGTTACTGCCCTGGAGAGGTGATTTTGCTACTGGAGAGTAATTTGGACAAAGTCCTTTAGATCTTATTGCCAAAAAGTGTTGTAAAGCATTGAAGCATGAGCAGCTGCTTCTGAGAACCATAGGATGTGCACACTGTGGCTGTTCTTCTTTCTCTTCATAGCCAAGATTTTATAAAGGCCAGGTAGTGCAAAGAAAATCTGATAGTCAGTAGGTAGTAAGCAAAGAAACTGCCAGTAACACCCTAGAGATAAGGGGGCGTGAGTTCTGAAGATACATCTAATTAGACTATTAATATTTAGAGAACCTGACTATAGCATGTACACCATATTTATTGATACATTTACATAGACTCAATTTTATGTTAGCTCTTCAAGAAACATTGACATTTAGAACCACCTTTGGTGAGAATCTTTTTATGTTTTGTACAAGTGACATCTTGTACAGCCAACACGTGCTCACGTGAGCTCTCGTCCAGGGAGGTTCTGTTCAGTGTGAAATCAGCAGCACTCTACTTGTGTCTTATCTGGCCCGCCCTATTACAGTGAAAATCACTTTATGAACACTTTTAACATACGCTGGAATTTTATTATGATTGGTTGGCAGTTGTGTTTTTTCATCCATTGTAAATTAATACAAGCTGACACAAGGATACATTTCTAGATTAGATCCACAACACATTAAAGAGTGTGTTTGCTCTCTCTTTCCCCGTCGTTCCAATTAAGTTGGTGAAAAATGTAACTTTAGTATTTTACAGGACATGGTAAAGCTGTCTCATCTAGGTGATGTCTATATTATAAAAATAAAATAATATAAATATGTAACATGAACCCAGTGCCCATTGTTAAATAAAATATATGATAAAAAGCAGACCTTCTAGGATGACTGGTTTTGAAATATGTGAATATAATTTAATTATTAAACACTTGAAACAATCTTGATATTAAGCTGCGATAACCAGATTTTTGCATCTATGCTAGATAAAGAAATGCTTAACATTCTGTAATAGAGTTACATTGACAAAGGTGAAGGTTACAGTCTTACAATGAATTGCCTAGATAGGAATGCATTAAGGAGTTGTCAAATATTGTCTCATGATGTAGTTAATTCACCTTAGAATCTGTTACAACTGGATTTTATAAAGTCCAGCAGTTTATTCAGCGATGTTTAAAATCTGCTCTCTTGTTGCTATAATCAGATAGGTACAGGCAGGAGATTTCTGGGATGTCAAAGAATCCATTAAGACATCAGAAAAGTCCTTTGACGAAAATGTGTTTTACAGTGGAATTGCTTTGTAAACTATTTTTCATGAAGAAATAAATAGAAAAAAAAAATTCCACTAGCTGTAAAACCATGTTTGTGATAGTGCGTGCGAGGGTATGTGTGCACGTATGGGGTATCTCTATGTCTGTGGAGACAGACAGAAATATTTACACACATACAGAGAATTTGTCTGGACATTTATGGATTTTGTACTTAAATTAATAAAGCAAATCAAATCACTGGTATTTGTTGCAGGATAACAGTCTTCTAAAAATGACAGGGTTCAAAACAAATGCCCGTTGAAAGTGTAGCTTCCAAATAGTCCCAGAAACTATACAATGTAGCTGGTTAGATCCAGCAAATAGGATGTCATGTCTAGGATCTGATCAAGAATACCTGCCCTTGTCACTCTTCGGATGTTTCTATCCACTTGTTCACACTGGGGGCCAAGATAGCCTTTTTTACATAAGCATTTATTAGGCCTTACACAGACACCTCCATGTCGACAGGCTGGGTCACATTTTGCTGTGGGTGAAAAAAGAGTGATTTTCTAATTTGTTTCAGCATCACAAACCAAAATGATACAGAACATGTTCATTAAGAGCTTCACTAAACTTATAAAGCACATGAATCGGAAGCAAAACAGAGAGGCTTAAATATTAGAAGTTTAGAAACCATATTTTTCAAAGTTCTAGAATATTAGGGAGAGGAAATAATTTTCTATGTCTGACAGGACGTTACCCAGGACTGACTGAAACTTGAATAGCAAATTTTTGAAAATGTCCAGTTCCCATATTCATGCTTGATTTGGGATTGCATAGAACACCCATCTCAAAAGTCTTAGGCTCCAAATGCCTTCTCATTTGAGGACAAGGCATACAGCACACTTAGATCTTTAAGCAGTGCTCATCTGTCTCATCTCATTTCTTATATTGGCAACCCAAAAAGTCCTGAAGTTGGCACTTCAGGACAGCTTCATTTTCAACAATGACATTTTAGCACCTGGCCATCCACAAGCTAACAAGTACTGAACCCCTTTGTATGTGCAGAGTTCTGCACTACACACTTCCCTTAGCAGAACAGACTACAATTTGCCACAGAGGTGCACTCCTTTGGCTCTTGAATCACTTCACTTGGGAAAAAAAATAATTCCCTTTAGAAAAGAACCCAAACAAACAAAAACAAAAAAACCCCCAAACCCAGAGTATTTTTTGACAGCTTTTATCAGTTTGTTCAGTTTCTCTCGCTCTTTTATAAATGTCTGACAACTTACCTGTAGAGTTCTAGGTTAATCATCTTGCTTAAGTTTTACAAATAGAAATGCTGTTTTGTGTTAGCTGGTGTTAGCAAAATTAATGATCAATAACTTTAGTTGTAGAAGTATTTTTTTTCTGGGCCATATTCATAGCAATGTGATATGTATGTTTTTTCTTTTTGTTGCTTAATGTTCTTTCTTAAAATAAAGCTAAATACTGATTTACAGGGATTTATAATACACTATAAAAAAACATGTTTCTTGATTTTATTCAGGAGTTTCTTAATAGCTCTAGGAGAAAAGTGATGCCTCGTAAGGTAATTTTTCTTATTTAAATTATAACAGTAGTGTGAGGCCCAACCTAGAACGTCCCTGTTAAGTGTTCTGTGGGATTGAATCTATCAAATTATCTATCAGAGAGCTGTAATTTTACTCTACAATTCGTGAGATCAGTATTTCTTTAATATTGTCCTAGAACTGATGGTCAATGACATCTATTGAAAATTTTTCTCAGCAAATCACTAAAAGCAGATTATGACATGTCACTGGGTTTTGCAGTTGTTGCTATGAATCTATATACAAACCAGTTCTGCAGAACTCTCCTTCCCAGCCTTGGTTACAGCAGCATTTTCCTGTGGGAGTGCAGTGCCCGTTCCGACAGTGCCTTGAGCATTCAGATGTCAGGATCTGTGCAGGTTGAGCTGTTCTTTTGCATTCTTCAGGGATTGAAGGCCTGAATAAATATATGTGAACCAAGCAGATAGTCAAGGTCAAGGAGAAAAAATTTGGTTTTGTTTTGTTTTTATTATTATTAAAGGCCTGATTCTCTTTCATGGTGTTATCAGTGGGAGAAATCTGTGTTCTAAGGCGTTTGTTCTTTTTTTCTCAAAAACAGAGGTAAACATAGAAAGGATATGTAACAGTGTGATTTGCTATTCTTTTATATAACTGCCTTCAGAGATCTTCTAGAAGATTAAATTATAGCCACTGACAATTCTTGAAGCTTGAACCTAGCAAAACCAACTTGCTAAAGAGCCTATCACAAGCAGCATATATCTCTAGATAATACCATTATTAGATGTGCTAAATTCTACTGATTGGGTGGCTTATTTCTCTAGAGAGCACAAATAGTCGTATAATTCAGTCCAGAATTGGATGGGATCTTTTTGCTTTTGTAGGTGATTTTTATTTCCAGTTGTAGGATGGGAAGAGTGATCTGAACAGCAAGTTTTGTGTCATGTATCATGACACACATAACAATCTTTCAAGACTATTACCTCTGTCTATGAACTCAGTTTGACATTGCAGATCTTTTATTTCTATAGTTTCACAAAATCATATTTGGATTATGCATTTCAGGTGCTTATTTAAGCATCAGGAAAGACTTTTTCACTATGAAGGTGACTAAGCACAGTTTTTCCAGAGAGGCTCTGGAGTCTCCATCTTTGGACATGTGGAGAAACTGCCTGGATATGATCCTGGGCAGCTGTCTGTAAGTGCCCACCCTTGAGCAGAGGGCCTGGAGCAGGTGCCCTCCAGAGCTTCCCACCTCAGCCATTCTTTGGGTGATTCTGTGAAATATATGCATGAAGAGATCCTAGTTCAGCTGACTTAAAATATTTCTGACAGTTTTTTTATTGGAAAACTTGATGCCAAATCTTACATAATGCAATCTTTTTCTGTCAGCCTCTAGAAAATATTTTGGTTGTCCAGTAGCTTTTTTTATTTACAAAAGCAAACCATTAACATTATTAACAAAGAATGTAGTGCTACAAGTTCCCAGTAGAAGTACAATAAGTTGAGGAAATAATACCAGGATCTCCCAAGAGACCTAAACAAGTAAGTGAGTGGAAGCATAATGGCAAATTAAGTTAGTGACAAGTACAAAATTATTCATTTTCAAGGAATAATTTGAACTACTGCCATACATTCCTAAGCTTGATTTTTTCAGGACAAAGATTCTAATAGTTTTGTAGAGAGCTCAGAGAAACTTTGGCTAAATGTCCATCTTAAATCCAAAGAAAGCAAAACAAAATTGTATGAGAAAGAATTAGTAAAAATAACATTGTTCATTAGACTGATATCAGCACTAAAACACTAGTTATATGCAAAGAGCTGGACCAGAAACTTTTACACTGATTACCCCGTCAAGTACTAAAATCTTGGATGGATGCTCCCATGTGGAGAAAAGGATAGTCATTGGAGTTTGAGAAAGAAGGGGTATGATGGAGGTACAGGAAACAGTGGCAGAAGAAGAGAGGAGGAAAATTAGGCAATCCTGTTCATCTCCCATTTCAACATCAGAATAAATATCAACGGCAAAAATTAAGCTAAAGAAAATAAAATCAACTAGTTGAGCTCATGGCTTCTAAGATATCTATGAAGCCCATGTTCTTGCAGGATTTTAAAAAGCTATTTCCATGCACAATGGGGCCATTCAGAGTAATGTTAAATAAGTGTCCTGGGTCAGTGCAGTGGTGTTTGGGCAGCAGGGGGGTCACAGGGGTGGCTCCTGTGAGAAGCTGCTGAAGCTCCCCCGGTTCCAGTCCCTCAAGGCCGAGCAGATCTGGGAAGCTGGATGTGCCTCTGCCACTGACATGTTCAAGAAAGGGAAAAGGAAAGGACAAAAAATATGGAAAAAGAGACCTGGAGAGGAGAGGAGAGGAGAGGAGAGGAGAGGAGAAGAGAGGAGAGGAGAGGAGAGGAGAGGAGAGGAGAGGAGAGGAGAGGAGAGGAGAGGAGAAGGAGAAGGAGAAGGAGAAGGAGAAGGAGAAGGAGAAGGAGAAGGAGAAGGAGAAGGAGAAGGAGAAGGAGAAGGAGAAGGAGGAGAAGGAGAAGGAGAAGGAGAAGGAGAGAGGATAATGCCAGAGGCCCAGGGAAAAGGTGGTGGCCCTGTTTTCTCTTTCTCCTTGTACATGAAATGAGTTCTTTTCCTTCCCAAGCTGAACTTCTCAGGTTTTTGTAACAGGGGAATGCAAAGCTCCCTGTCCTTGTCTTGATCAAGGAGACTTTGCGTGGATTTTCTCCTCCCTGTCCCACAGTGGGGTGGGGGCTGAGTGAGCAGAGGCCTGGTTGGTACGGGCTGGGCCCAAACCCTGACATAGGGTAAAAATATTTGTTAGCACTCATATCTAATGTCATAGAAGGCCCTTAGTAGCTGACTGGGCTTACATTTTCCCTCCATTTTGGCATGAAGCTCATTACGGGTACATTAGAGGGACTCTTGCATTTTCCTTAGAAGCAGAGTAATAGTGTCCAGGCTCACTGGTTTGTTCCACCACAGCACTTTGTCTGCTCAGTCTTAATTGCTACCGTGGTTATTTAAACACTCACACAGAAGAAGCAGTTCCCCAAAGGTGTCTAGGACAGAAAGAATGTGTATATGCATCTTTAGTGTAACACCAAGTTCTAATTTCAAAAGCACTCCGAGAGCAGACTTAAGGTTCTGTATTATTTAAGGGCTTTGAAACATGTTTTGACACCTTTCGTGCAGCACATTTGAAACCCTTTCTTTCAGGTTTTGTGCTTGCTTATTTCCACAGCTGTCTTTTAAATATAATGCATTATTTTTCTGACCTGCAAGGAATTCCAGTTCTGTAGTAATGAGTGCATTACATATGATCTAGTTACGACTGTTCCTGCACTTAAAAATTACATGTGACGTTCAAAGGCAATGCTGCTTTGGAAGGAGTTCTACAAAACTGTATGATTTTTAGTGAATATTTGCTCAGATTTAAAGTAAAAAGATCTGTGTTCTAATCCCTACCTCTGGAAACAGAACCCTAAATTTGAGTTGCTTACTTTATAGCCAGCTACATATGAGACAACATTCTTTCTTCATCTGTCTCTGTTAAAGCCCATTTATTTCAAGTTACTTTAAATGGGAGTCTTCTCTTTTTCTTGTTTAAACAGAAGTAGAGTACTGTGTTTAGCAGGAAGCATAACCTCAGGCTTCTGGAGCACCTCTTGGAATGAGCTCCAGGGGCATATCTTTAGCAAAGAATGACCTCATAAGTCACAGATATATTTTATTTGTGAAGATAATTATTTATTTTATTAATAGACGTAAAATATTAGTCTGTGATAATCCTGGTATAAATGTTGTTTTTTTAATATTATCTTATTTGTATTTAATTAAAGAGGCAGAAATTGCACTTTTTGGTCTCTAGCCAAGCATGGCTGGTCAGTTTTATGATTTAAAGTTTTCTAGTGCTTTTGGTAATTGTGAATCTAACCTTGCCTTCTATTCTACCATCAATCAATAACTTGCACTCATCAGTCTCGGATAACATTTATTAATGGTGGGGTGGAGTAGAAACAAAGATGGAAAAAATTCTCTTTGGCAGAGTGCCTTAGGAGAAGAGGAATACAAATGCAGCTGCAGCAGAATCCTTCTTGTGTGTAAGAAGAATTACTGGTTTTCCTTAGCTGTACTGTGGGAAAAGCCATGCTTCTTTCTCAGGATTTGAATGCTGTTATGGTACCGACACGTATCAAGAGAAAGTCTCTGCCCCTCAATACTTACACTTTGCATTCTTAAGGCTCTGGAGGGTGGAAATTTTCAGGCTCTGGATAAGTTGAATCTCAGAAAGATAACATAAGTCTTGAAACTGACAGTCAGGACTTGATCTTTCCAGCACTTAGACAGGCCTATGATTTTGTTTACATAACTAATGCTTCACTGTGTCTCTTGACGTGGAAAATGGGGGGGGAATAGATGAAGCCACGCTGTGGGCTGGAGAGAATTTTTTCCTGCTCTCCCTCAATCTATAAAACTCTAAAGGGTACAGCTTGATTACTCTTACAGTAAGCACTAGTTGGTGTGCAGAAAGTCAGCCAAAAATGTAGCTGATAATGAGTATTTATATGGTCTGTACAATTCTAGTTATCTTAAAGAGCTGTTCATATATACAGTACAGTACACTATATCTTGCTTGTTAAAACATGCTTTCATGAAACTGTGTAACAACTCCAAATGTATGGAACATGGAGGAAAAGCTATACTGGGGGCTGGGGCCCTTGCTGGGTCCCTTCACTGGAGTGTGCAGTGAGCTGGGAATTTTTGACTTTGCAATGTGTAAAATAATTTTTGCTGCATTACTATAGCTATTATAAGAAAGTAGCCTCTACTGTTATGGAAGTCTAACATGCTTTAACAGATTAAAACTCATCCCCGAAATGCTTAGGATCTCATGGTTTTTTCAGTGCATCTCTTCACAGTTTCTCTAAATGCACAAGAGTGATTTAGTTGCTGGCTTTGCTAGCCTGTAATTCAGACATAACTAAATCAATGCAAATGGAGGGTCAAATTCAGCAGTAATACAATGGTACTGAACAGAAAAGAATTCGTCCATCCTGACTTCGACACAATATCAGAATTCTCTTCTTTCCCATTAAAGTGAGGAAAAAAAAACCAAAGCCAAAACCAAAACAAACTAAACAAAAACCCAAACAAAAACGAAAAACCAAACCCAAAAAAACAAACACCAGACAAAATTCCTGATGTTTAAATCTGAGCAACATACACAGCCATAGAAATCCTGATTGTGGTACAAAATTCATGGAAAGAATGTTATGCTTCAAGAAACTGCACACAAGATATTAGGTATTTGAGTGATACTTAAGTATATCACCAAAATTTGTGCATCAGTTGTTTGTCTTTTTTCCTTTATAAGGGAAAATGTCAAGAAAAAAAAATTTTGTTTCACTGCTTGTCATAGACTAAATTTACTACTTGTCATAGAATAAATATAGCATCTCTGCAGGTACAACTTCTAAAATTAAAAAGTATACCTTTAGTCCTGGGAGACATGCCAAAAGCTCATTACTTGTCTCCAGATTTACTACACGGGAATAATGTGGAAAAAACCTCACGGCTTTTAAGATTTAAACTCAGCAGCATATCAAATTTATTCTTATATGGTATACTTGTTCGTGACCTCTAGTCTTAAGAAATTCTGGCCTGTTTGAAAACTAGTCCCTGGTGAAGGCTGTATCAATGTTAAGAGCTAAGAGGTCAATGCAACTGCTAAACAGTTTGTATTACTGTCAGGGTGGTCATGAAAACAACACCTGCTGCATGAGCACTTGGCAGCTGGGTCAACAGGCACTGTGGGAATTTATCAATTTAGGGGGCCACTTGCAGAACACTTTGACTGATGAATTGGGAGAGACTGGCTTACTGGGCTAAAGCTGCTCTATTATGTATGACTTTCTTTAGGATGGCAGAGGCTTCCTGCAGGCTCCAGAAAAGAAGCAAAAGATAAACTGCGCTGGTTTTTTCCTTATAAAGTGATAAAAAGTGAGAACTCCTTAATACCCAATGCTAGAAAGACTTTAAAAAAAAGGAAAAAAAAAGCAAACCAAAAACAACCCAAAACAAACCAAAAATTTTTACAGTCAGTGAGCTGTGATGTGATTAAAAAAAATCCTTAGGTTTTTCCATCGTGGTTACAAAGGAGTTTTTGTGAAGTACTTCTGTAAAGTGAAACTCTCTAGACTGGTATTCACAAAAAGCTCTAATTTCTCTTTAGTGTCTCTTATGGGAGCAGTAACCACGTGTGGGTTGGTAAATGAGATAAGAATTTTGCATGCTCCGGCTAAACTAAACATAATTACACATTAATTCTGGCTTTCCATTGCCTCAAGTGACTTAAGGGATAGTAACTTTCTGAAGAGAAAGAAATCATATGGCCCACCTGGGTTGGTGAGAGCATTCACCAACAAAATAGGTTCATTCTACCCAGAGTTACCAATAGTAGCTTCAGAGTACATCTGTAACCCAACCAAAACTGAGTAGCTTGATGCAGATTTATCTAACACCCTGTGTTTCCCAGTTTCTGTTTCCATAGTAATGGAAGTCTTCAAGATGGCTGCACTTTCATAAAAGCTGTTCTGCTATCATACCATCAAACACGTTTGACTCATGCTAAAAAAATAAAATCACCAGTGTTTTTGTAAAGAGCCTGAACAATGTCAAAACTAGGTATGACCTCGATATTGTCCTGTAGTGTTTGAAATTAATGTGCTTGGAAATATGCTCCGACAGCGGAAATCCCAGAAGGTGATGATGGAAAGGATGATAAGTGGAATTATGTATTCTGGAAGGGCATGAAAGAGGAGGAAGGTGGTTTGAATCAAGTTCAAGTTTCAATCCAAGGGAAAGCAGCTATTCTGGCTGTTGACACGAAACACATTGAAATCCAGATCTATAAGGTGTTATAAGGAGAGGAAGAGGAAACCTTGTGTGTAAGGGTGCTTACTTAAGCTCTGCTTGCTTTTGTGAACATCATCTGCTGCCTCCAGTGAGCCATCCTGGTCAATATAATTATTCAATAATTATTCATTCCCTTTGGAATTATGTTGTCAACAGTGACAATCACTTAAAAATTTACAGGGCACAGAGCACCGAGTGGCAGCCATCTCAATTTTTCTGGGTTTTGCCTCAACTTTGAAATAGAAATCTTTTGCATTGTCCATCAGTTTGAGTACTCTTCTCTGAAACTCCTTAATGTTATCTGTAATTTACTTAGAGATAAAAGTGTTCATGACAGAAATATTCTAAAAGAAGACTTGCAAAGCCACATCATGGCTGTCCTGTCACCTGCCATGCCTCATTTTCTTATTTCTTGGCTTGTCCCTGTCTGTCGTTTTCAAAGAACATCTGGTAATAAAGTTTAAACTACAGCTGATATGAGCCTATCAACAGACACTTCTTAAATAAATACGCATTTTAGTATTCCCTTCAGCTGATTTTCTGCTCTCATTATGCTAGAAAATTATTACCTTTTTTGATGGCTTTGTCTCCTTTTTTCTCTTTTATGATTAACAGGGATATTTGTACCTGTACACATGTTCTGTGTCATTGTACCTAGTTATTTTTTTTATACATTCATCCTTTTTTTCCTAATTGATATTGGTATGTATTTGCAGTAATAGAAAGACCAAAAAATCACAAAACAGAATGTAGAAAAAAATTTTTTTTTTCTCTTTTGGTCAGAAAGACAGTTTATGAAATGAATTTAGTTTATGAATTTAGTCTATTTGCGCTGCCCTTCAGGACATCTGACTAATCCTGCCTTTTAGTTGAGAGGTACCTGTGTTTTTTCTCTATGTTTTCTCAATAGGTCCTAACCCTGGAAAGCAGTTTACTTGTGATAGCAGTTTATAACCATCAAAGAATGGCTGTTTTTCAAAGACACAGTCTTAGGAAGTTCTTTTTCTGTCTGCTGTTTTATCTAATTCACCTAATGGTGATTTTACATGCTTGTAATTTTTAGGATTTCCCACATCTCCTCCCATCTCAAAGCTAAATATGCTATGACCTATACTCTTAACTTTACTTGATTTTGGTAACAGGTAGTATATGTGTACATTAGGAAGAAATCCTTTAGAGTGAGTGTGGTGAGACTGGTTGCCCAGGTAGGCTAAGGATGCCTCATCTCTGGAAGTGTTCAAGGCCAGGTTGGATGGGGCTTTCAGCAGCCTGGCCTAGTTGGAGGTGTCCCTGCTCATGCATCAGGGCTAGAACTGAATGATTATTTAGGTCCCTCCCAGCCAAAACTATTCTATGGTATTCTGTGGTATTCTATGATTTTGCAGCAGCTCACATACTTGGTCTTTACACTCATTTTTAACTTTTCTGTTTCTGATTATTGCTTTGTTGTCTTAAGAGCTCCCAAGTGCTACTGTATTGTTGTAAGTACCTTGTTACAAATATAGGGATTATTTAATTCTGTGCTTTTGATGTGAGACCATTTAGTTATTGACAAGAAGTATTTGGAGGAACTGAAGTAAAGTTTCCTGTGATACCTTGAATGCTATGCTTTGAACAGTGCCTTGATGTTGGAGGGATTCAGAACCTCTGTGTTGATAGTATTTATCAGTTTGTTTAACACCTCATTTTTATCCCATGTGATAGACTGTTCTAGGATAGGACTTTTCCCTTGCTAATTATTGGAGGCCAATGCAAAAGGTACTTTGGATTATCCTTATCCTCTGATCTAATGTTTCAGCCTGCCCACTCTGTTTGAATTTTTTGCTGTGGCTAGCAGTATCCAAGAAGTGGGTTTCCTCCTTAAGCCACATTTTAGGCAAGGAAATGAGGGTCATGGTTGTGTTTGTGATAACTTTGATCATGCAGTAGTTTTCTACGAAGATCAAAAGAAATTAAATTGCTCATCATCATGTAACATTACTTAAAATAAAAGAATAATTTCATAAGCTTGTAGCATCATATTAAGGACCATTGGCAGAACACTGGGTTTTGCAGGAAGTTATTAATTTCCAGCAAGAGGCTGCCACAAGGAATAATGATGATTTTGTTCTTTTGCAGTGCTTTATGTATGGAAGGTGCTTCCTGTAAATTGATGAGTCTTCCAAGTAAGTAATGAATTCCTAAGACATGACAAATCAGTACTTTAATGACTTCATTTATGCCTGATGCTCATAGCCTGCATGTCACATCTTGATTTTGTGTCCTAGAAAGCTTACTTCACCAGGGTTTACCTCCTATATTTGATGTATTTGTATGGCCTATACCATGGGGAAGACTTAAAAAGGAACAACACAATATTAGCAGGAAACAAAAATTAGCATGTGCAAAAAAATCAGTATTTTGTTCATAAATCTTTACATGAACATTGCCAAAGCCATGGAATTTTAAAAATCATTTACATGTGTGATTTGAAATCATCATGAAATGGTAAATAGAGCTGCAATGTTGTTTTGTGGAAGCAAGTCATTATCTTTCAGTTAAAAGCCTGCAATGGTGTGAAACTGAAAAACAACAAAACTCAAAAATTTGCCTGAATGAAAATGATCCTGTCTCCAAAAAGTGTTACCAAAATCTATATCCCTTTGTCACAGTCTGTTTAATTTCAACTGTGTGCCAATTTACTGAAGTATTTTATATTTTTCTGGTTACTTTCACCAGTAACCAGACACAGTCTTGACCCTTTTCCATACATGAAAACAGCCAACCGTGAGTGCAGCAATGGGAGGTCTGGCCTTTCAGGTATGTCAGCTGAAGACCACCCTACTGGAAGAGGTAACAAGAACAAAAAGCTGAGGTCAAACAAGGCAGCCCCGTGTAATTAGATACTAATAGTGGATTTAGGGTGTAAAATTCACTTTAAAAATACACCAACAGACTAAACAATCCCAGTAAGAATGGCAGGTTTTGTTCTAAAAAAATGTTTTTAATACCAGAAAGCATAAATAAAACATATGTAATAACTTCACTGGCAGATTGCACTAACCTGCAGTAACATCTGCTTCCAAATTATTTGCCATAGGTTTGGGATACTATAATTATAAAACACTGAAACTCTACAGTAATTTACAGTACAGTGTGCATCCACTTTAATGAATTTATAATTGAATTAAGTTGTTTACCAATAACAATTTTCAGAAATTAAATTCTGACAAGAAAATCAATTCCTCTCTTCAACAGTCAATAGCAAAACCAAAAATGCAAGGCTAACCATGTGTGATGCTAATAGAGAAACATGCTGAACCAGATGGTGAGCAAATAGGCAGTTGCTTTTGCAGGGTATGAGGGGGTCAGAGAAATTAATGTGAAAAACTTCATTTCTGATGGCTGCTCATTTTGTGCTCACTGCTTTTGGTTTTGCAGGATGGATTTGGTACCTTGACATGGCACTGCCTTGGTCTATTAGAGCATCAGGATTGGTCATCAAGGAAATGGTGTTCCTCAGCTAAAGTGAGTATCTGCCAGCCATCTTCTCTTACTGTTCCTGGGGTCCCTGGCTCACACTGGGGACTGGGTTTTTGCATTCTTCCAGATTCCCTAATATTTTCATAGCTCTAGCTGTTTTCCAAAAAACCTGAGAGTTATCATCTGAAGAAAGGAAACTCTTGTTTGATAATTTTCATTTATCCTAATTTTACAACTGGTAAATTAGTCTAACTAATTAAGCCAAACATCTTAGTTCTGTTTCTCAGAAATAATTTGAGTGGAATTTATAAGCCTTTTGGAAATAGGGCTTTAAGAACTGTTACAGAGTTTAGTGTATTTTTGCCACACTGTCCCAGGACAGGTTTCCCTTGGTGTTTCAAACCTCCCCAGGGACAAACAGGTAAATCCAGGGGTATGGAAGGATATTGAAAACTAGTAAGAAGTGGCAAGTCACACCCACTGAGGATTCAGCCCACTGTACTCTTCTCTGTTTGTGGTATCTCCTATGCAACAAAAGAGATGTTTGGGAAGGACAGAATTTGTTCCCCTGAGATTATGGCTAAACTGAAATTGAGGAAGTGAAGCTGGAACTGACCAGGTATGGCTTGTCTGCTGGCTAGAGCTCACATTATTTTCTGTAGCAGCTTTCCAGTATCCAGAGCAAGTGCTGTAAGGCAGTACCAGCCTTGTGAGCCAACTTCTCTGTGCACTGTCCCACCTCAGGGGCAGGGAAGAGAGCAGTAGCACTGAGGAGAATTTCAGCACCTGTCTTCCACTGCTATGTAACCTCTGGAGTATCTACCCACAAGTCATTTGCCTTTAGAACTAGCAGTAGGATGTTTTACCTGTATTGATCCATGGGTTTCCATGTTAAATATGTCTACACTTGTATGAAAACATGCAAAGAATGTGAATCTAGGTGGAAAGGTGGGCAGCATTATGCTAGAATGAAAATTTCCAGAAGTTAGTGTTGTTTACACCTCTGTTGTTCTGACACTCACTTTCCATGAGACAGAGGCTACTTTTAGTGAATCTATTCTACTTGCTGCTGCTTGTGTGTTTGCTCTTAGGAAGTCCCCCACCCTGAGAATGTCCTTTCTTGTTGAATGTCAATATTGTGTAATCCAGCTATTTGGAAAGTGCTACATTTACCTTTTGTTGTTAAACTGTTGAAAGAAAGAGTGGTTCTAGTGAGAAATGTGATGCTCACCTTTTTGGGTCAATGATCTTGTAGAGTTTCCCACTGTGAGGCTGTGTCATAGTTTTACTGCTTGATAATATGTAAATCTCACCTGTGAAAAATGCAATGCCATAAATTAGTTCTTCTTTCCTGAGATGTCAAATACATGACTTTTGTGATCTAGCTGTATTTGCAAGATGAGATTAAAAAGAAGTCACAAGAAAAACTCACTGAAATATACAACAGAATCATTGCTATCTGAAAATTAAAATTAGCATTTCCCCCAAATTGATGCTGCAATGTGATAGATTATCATGAACATTTTTTGTTTCATAATATATAGAATTAGTTAAAAAAATAAAATTGGAGAGGAAGGGAGAAGAGGGAGATCATTGTGCTCATGCAGTATCTTTGCCCCTTAAGTCTGTAATGTTGGGAATAAAAACAAATATAGGGCACTTGGTGTCACAGTGGGTGACACAGTTCACTGAATGTGTGAGACAGTAAGAACCTGTGCCCCTTCCAACAACCCATTCTCTTCTCATTTCTTACACGGCTGATAAGTTGTAGCTGATATCAGTGTAGCCACATTTTGCAAAGGAAAGATAGCCTTTAGATGTTTTCCTTTCAAACATTTACTACAATTTTGAAGGGTTCACTAGGCATTACTGATACGGGATATGAATTAATAACATTTTTTTCTATTTACCTAATTCGTCTTCACCAAATCCCAAGACAGGGCCTGAAAAGAAACCTCTACATGAACCAGTGTTGCCAAGACAGAGGGGTTTTTCTTGCCACTGTTTGGTTGCAGGATTCTGTTGCAGTGTTAAAAAATTTCTATATTCAAAAACACATAAAGCAAATTGTTATATTACATTTTGAATAGAAGAGTTTTCACTGTCCAGACATACACGAAAACATTTGCCGCAGGTGGCTCCATAGATAAATCTCTGCAGTTCATCATCTTATGGTTTCCTGCTTGTTGTTTTCACATGCTTAAAAAGCACAGCATTTCCCTTCCTGTCATCCAAAGATTTCAAAACTGGGTTCAAGCTCTACTAACAGCCATTGTGAAGACTGAGCTGTTGGGCATGGGCAGACTCTGCCCATTCATTTTGCTCCATCAGTGGTGTTTGCATAAAACCCCAAAAGTTGTCAATGTCTTGCTTGTTAGACCTGTTTGGGAAACAGTTCCACGATGAACCCATCATAATGTAAACAATGCACATAAACATTTGTGGAACTAAAATCTTAAGAGTGCCTTTTACTTTTTTTTTTTTTGTGTCCTTTTACTTTTTCCCCAGGATCATGTATATTACATATGTAGCCATTCATTAGAATGCTGTGCTGTTTTACTTCCAAATGTAGAATTTAACCTGCATTGTCACACTGCTAATTGGCAAAATAGACAAGACTGTTGGAGTTTCTTTATAAAGGAAGCTCAATAACTAAATATACCTTACATGAATTTATAAGTAATAATCAGTTATAAGAAACGTACCCATTGCGGTCTCCAAACACATAACTTCCATAGAGCCTTTCAGACTGGCAGCCTCGATAGACAAATCCACCAACCAAGGATCCACTGCTGAATGGTTTAAATTCTAAAAGTGATGGCTCGCTTTCTAAAAAGGAACTACCGTAGCATTAGATCATATGCAGCTTCATATTCTCATTCCCATTTAAGAAAATGTTGCTCCAATAGAGTCTGATTCCATTTAACCATTCGTCAAGATTCAAGGTGTTTTGCGGGACATGAAACATGTAAGGCAGAAAATTATAACAAGGGCTCTTAGTGAAACAATCAGGGATTTAGATAGGAGAGGCTGTAATTGCTTTCTTCCATGTGCACAGGCTGGGAGAACAAAACTATGTAAGGATTAGGTCAGACTTTCATTGAAGTTGATGTGATTACTGCTATTAACTTTAAAGAGTCAATACAGTCTGCAGAATGGATCTCTTGAACTTCAGGAGCACAATTAAAGCCCCTTCACTGTTAAGTTCTCCCAGCATCTAAAAGCAGAAATTCCAGTGACTTTCAGCAGATTTTGTTTTCAAAGCAATTCAATGGTTTGAGAAACTCTTTTAAAAAACAGGTTTAAACACGGCGTGTGTGTTATGTCCCATAAATGAGTAGTATTGCTGGCTGTAGCTTTTAGTAGTAATTTATTTTATGTCGCTGTTGTAGCTGCAGTCCCTAAGCATATTTTTTTCTCCTTTTTTACAAAACTGCAGAGTTCAGTCATATCGATCAAATACTAAATAGGGTAAAAGTAGGCTCAACTTGATATGCTAACTGCATAATTTTAAATTAAAGACACTGCCAGTAGACCTTTTTGCTATATATGAACTTTTTTTTGTCAGAGGGCTATATGCAAGTCTTTGATAAATGAGTTTCCCAGATTATACTACAGGGGTAAGAGCTGAAATTTTTTGTGGAAGAAAGAATGATGAGCTCTTTTTGTTGAAGCAAATGACCAACAGCATAGTATTATATTGGCAAACTGTTCTGGATAGACACAATATTGCTTAGTTTACTCTCCAGTCAGAATTCCATAGGAGCAGTGGTTTACCAAATATTATTCTTTGGTTTGGCTTTTCTAAAATGAACATAGAAAATACAGGCAATAACTAAAGAGAACAATTGCATTTCCCTGTTGTGTGCTGCTCTGCTAGCCAGCACAGCTTCTTTGCTTTTAAGTACAGGTGGGAGAACAGGGATGTGAGTGAAATCAGAAAATGCTAAGTTCCAGGAGATAGACCAGTTCTTGTTGTTTTTAAGCATCTCTGGTATTTGTCACCTTTTACCACCATAAATTTACAAGCTGTTAAATGGTCATCCAAGGCAGATGATAGCTCAGAGGAACTGCCACCTGACTTGCCTGAACTAGCAAGCAATCTTAGTGAGTATCAGAGTTAAACATTAGACTAAAACTGGGACTGATGATCATACTGATCCAGAGAGTACACGAAACACTTCAACATTTTAAATCCCTAAGTATGTTTATCTTTTTGTAATCTAATCTAAACTAGTTGTTTATTATGAAGTAGTAATGTGGTACATTTTTCTAAGTTGTTTTTATTTTTAGCAACTTTAAACAGAGTTCAGTCATTCCCCTGTTTGGTTGTGGTCTGTTGTTGTCTCTCTCACTTTTTCCTTTATAGGATGCAGATTGCATGAGGTTTCCTTTCTGAGACTTAAAAGGTATTTCTGAAGGGCTAAGAACACATTTTCATCACTTCCTGATTTTCCACAATCTTTTCTTTATGAGCCACCATAAGCTGTAGCAGTGAAATCTTTGGCAGAGTAGCTACTGGCATATCTCTTAAATCTTATTTACACAATGTTCTACACCAGCAGAAACATAGTTGAGTTGAGTTTTGTTTTTTCTTACATCTTTTATCTGCTTGTGCCATACATTTTTTTAAAGTTCTGCCTTTTGTAGGTTACCTAATCTGTCTATGCTGGAAGTCACCTGCTGTACCATGGCTATACAGTCCTTTATCTATTATTTTTCTGCTTTATTTTTCTTATTCCATGGGCACAGAAACCAACTTTTCCCAGTAGCTTTGCCCTGGCTGGAACTTACCATAGTCTTTACCCTTTATTATTTGTAAGATTCTTGCTGAAGATCTGTTCTTTCCATTTGAATCTGAGCAAAGTATAGTTAAATTGATATTTACATCTGTTGGGTGTCGGTCCACAGCACATCTGTAAAAGAAAATATATAGGAAAATCCACAAGATAGGTGAGGTCATACTATATGAGTCTCTATCAATAGGATGAAGTATCTCATTTTGAAGGACTGTTTCTTTGTGGTACTTATTCATTTGAGGGACCTATTTCACACTGAGTCAAAAGCTAAGATGTTTATCAGATTTTTACACAAGAGATAATATACCTTTCCCATCCCTGCACCACTTTTTAGATAAAAAGAAGTAAAATTATTTTTTCATAGTGATAAAATCTAGTCTGCTTAACAGCACCTGAAACAAATAGTGCTCCAACCAAATGAAGTGAGTTGACTTGCACGGTGAAGGAATTTTGGACTGTTAAAAAGTCCAACATTCAACTCCTTATTCTTAACAACTTGATTTACTGATTTTTTTCCAACACTATGACTTTAAATGTCACTTCAGTATCACCACCCACCTTATTTGCTGAATTATGTGTTGTTTAGTTAAAGCCTCGTTCTACTCCTTGTTATTGTTTAGATATCTCTGGATGTTCTCGTTTGTTTTCCATGTGCCTTTTTTCCTCCAGATTCTGCAGCTCTAATTTCTCAGATTCCCATCTCAGCCGTTCTTTACCAAGTCTCTGATTTAAGTTCTTTTATTTCATCAAGTAAATCATTTTACTATTTATTAAAAATAAAAATCCTTTACTTTGTTTGTCATTTCAGTCTTCACTTGTAAGAGCAGTGCATACTCTTCTTCCCCTTTGCCAATGCAACTGTGACATATTTGTGGCAGTGGAGGAGTGGAAGATTTAAAAAGTTCCCAAGTGCCTTTATTATTAAACTTTTGTTACCCTGATGTATAAAACATTTCTGGTTGAAAACAGGATCTGCTCTGGAGTGATTCAGTTTAACTGTAACTCACCGGCCTGGATTGTGAAGTCCATGTGCAAATATCTCAGGAGGTTGGTTTGTGCTATTAAAATGTGGGTTGCTCCATGGTATGGAGTAAGGGACATTGCACAGGTCAGTATTTACATCAAGGCGCAATACAGAACCTGTAAAATCACTGAGAAAGTTGGAGGATAAAATCATTGTTTTTAAAAAGTATTTTACTGTTAGATCTAATCAATATAATATTACGGTGATATACAACTACAATATAATACTACCAGCAAAATAAACCATCCACTTCACTGGACAATCACACCTAGACTGTTTTTATGGTACATGCAAATCTAAAGAATTGTAGTAGAACCCATCAAAAATTCAGTTTGGCCAATATGTTATGTTAACACTTGGAAATACTCTGACCCTGCTTTTGGGGAGCAACTGGATAATAAGAGCAACTTTCAATACGTCATCATTGTGTGATGACATAAAACTGAAGGCTGTTAACTTTTTTATACTGTATTTCCACCAAAGTAACCATGGATATAATCACTATGGCATGACATAATGCTTTTTGCTAATACTTTGAATCTTACTTTTGTATTCAATGATTTCTGATTTCTAGTCACATTACAACCCAAAGACTATTTATACATAAATTAAAAAGAAAAACAATAAAGTAGTTATATCAGTTGAACGGAGATGTTGGTATGATGTTGGTATTTTTGGTAAGGAATCAGAACTTTCTTGTCATGTGAAACAGGACTGAGGTAAATGTTTTGCCTTACAGTCACTGTTGAGATGAAGGAAGGGAGAAGGACGAGAATGCAGATGGCATATTAATGCATCGTAAGTCCTACTGCAAACATGGATAGATGTGATATTTAAATTGATTCCTTTCTCTCTTCCTTTATCATGAATCCGTTTCAGTCTCCCCTGGTTTTACAGTAATTTAAAAATCAAGCATTGCAATTGCTCTCTGGCTTTGGTTTTAAGTATATCCTCACTGCAAAGGCAGGAGCATCTGCTATTCTGCTGAGCCAAACAGGCCTCTGAGAACAGCAACTCCTTTTAGGCCTGCAAAGGCTCAATACCTCACTTGCTCTAAATTAAGGAAAATATTGCAACACTAACAGAGCAAAATGAAACAGAGGGGAAAAGCAAGTTGAGAAAATTGCATAGGTAGAACCAAAGTAGGATTTCTTCATATGTTCTCTAGACGTCTTACTGAGTGATGCAGAGTTGTTACTGGCTCTGGTATGTGTTCATAGCCACTTTGTTAGAATGTTTCCTCAAAACAGTTGTCCTGTTCAGAGAATAATAGTTTGGAAAAAAGAAATCTAACCTGTGCTTAAATTGCCTGTACTGGTGAGGACTCCAATATTTAAATGGTTTCATAGTACACAGCTACAAGATGTATTTAAGCAGTAAAACTGGTCTACAAATCAACAGTTTGCTAAACCCAGACACTGAAAATAGTGGCATTTAGTAGTAAAGCAAGAGGGAGTAATATTTATCTGGAAAATTGATGATTGCTTTTGAATCTGACCCTAAATACTGTCCAAAATCAGAGGACAATAAGAGAACTCCATGCATTGGTAGCTTTTGTACCTTAAACCATCCATCTCCTCCATATCATCTAGAGTGATCATGCCATCTCCAAGAAAAATGTATAGGAAACCATCTGGGCCAAATAGCAGCTGTCCTCCTAGGTGTTTTCGATGCAGTTCTGCTACTTCTAAAAACACTCTTGCTGTTCTCATATCAACTTGGTGTGGATTTTTCCTGCAACATAAAGATACAAACACAGTTTACACAGTTCAGTATCATTGTTCTTTCTAAAAATATACTTGAGTTATTCAAACTGTACTTCCAGATGTCGATGTTGTAACTTGGTGGAGAAATGTCAAACAATTTGTTCTTAGAAATTCAGATTTTCTGGCATTCACAAAAATATATTTTGCTACCCATAAGCAGTAAGTAGGAAAAAAGCTATGATTAAAAAATGACAGAATAACAAACAAACAAAAAAATTCTTTTAAAAGAGTAAATCAGTGTTCTTACTGGTGTTCCAAAACTATGGTTTGAAATAAAATCAGCAATAATTTTTCCTCAAGTGCACAAGTATGCCCATTGTAAATCTGATAGTTCATTTTAGAAATGGGAAATAATAAAATGGAAAGGTTGCTGAGATGTACAGCATCTGTGAACTTTAGACTGTGAGTCATACCTGGATACTGTGTATTCTACAACCCTAAGGATGTGGTCATGAGGTCCAATAGCCCACCGTTCTTGGTTGGTGGTATAAGACACATACAGCTTTCCATTTTTCTTGTAATTGGGATGGAATGCAAGGCTTAACAGTCCTCTTTCATCTCCTCCCTGCAGTCAAATGAAAAACACAAAGAATTGTGAAGTTAATTATGTTCTTTATTGTGTTTCAGCTGGAACCAAAAAGAAAAAAAAAGAAAAAAAAGAAAAAAAAAAGTTTCTTTCTTGTGGATAATCTTTGCCCAAACTCTTTTATTTCTTTCCTGACTACTGCATAAAAAGGATTATAAAACATTTCACTTTGGGGAAGTCTGTTAGAGTTAGAACAAGACAATTGTCTTATGTAGTTATCTATGCACAAATCTCTTATGCCACTTTTGTGGAGTGATTTGTGTACGTAATCTTTAGGAAGCCATGAAGACAAGTTTAAGTGTTGTGAAGGATTCTTTGCTGGGTTACTAGGTGCTTGTAATTTGTGGAAGGCAAATAAAAAGATCTATAATCAGCAGTCACTTCTAATCCAAGTATCCAAAACCTAAAACACAGTGCTGGCTGCCAGCTCCCACTGTCTTGGCAATATGTTTAGAAAACAGTTAAATTGCTTGTGTAATATGTAAACCTTTGTTTTACCCTGGAGGCAGCAACATCAGTTGTCACAACTATGGTGGTCTGTTCATCATAGCCAGTATACTGTAGGTAATAAGCAGTCTTGGTCTCTCTGCAGAGAAACCATAGATCTACATGTGGTCCTTCCATGGAAAGGTTTCTGTTATTTTTAAAAATAAAAAGAGTCGAATCTCCGAACAACTTTCTTTTGTTACTATGTTTGCCACAAAGATTAGTAGAGTTATATGTTAAGCATCAACTCCACGTAATGTACTGTGACAATGCAAACACCCCCTGAACTTAAATAGAAGGCAATTTTCCCTTTGGCTTCTAAAAACATATGGAATATTACTATGCCTAAAATTGTATAAATGAGAATAAAACTGCGATTCTTTTGCTGCTCTTGAGGTAATACAGAGAGGGCAAGGCACAGAAATAGGCAGAGGACATAATTAACAATTCAAATTCAATTCACATATGTGATTATTCACAATCTGATAGTTGTTTTGGTGTTTAACTCAGGGTTTCCCAGCCACTCAAAACCAGTAGCTCTGTTGTAGATCAGAGTGCTCCAGTTCTGCACCCATAAGGAGACGGCATTTTGCAACTCCAACCACACCCATGATAACTAATTATGAAATTTTAAATTATAAGAGAGAATGAAACTTTTTAAGTGTGTTTGTAATTCAGAGTGATGGATGGGCCTGTCTTCCTGTTGAAAGACGTTCCGCAAAAGGCCTAATTGGGAAAGTGCACAGCTTTAATTTATTTTAATTCAACATGATTGCCATACTTCCTTTTTAATCACAACCATCAAAGAGAAACCTGAGTCAGAAATGGAGATGTAAATAGGTGGAGAGATTTCCATACAAAGAGAGCTGTACAATGAAATCTGGATCCTGCTAATTTAGAGGCAGCCAACATTTGCTAGTTTGTTTGCTAGAAAAATTTAGTTTCAGGGGGTTATCAGAGAGGTTAGTTTTGAAAGTCTACTTACAGCTGCCAAATCAGTTGCAGTCATCATGGATGAAGGGACTGGTAATGTAGCTCTTTCTTCTTTACAAGCCAAAAATAATTCTGCAGCTGACTCTGAACTGATTGTAGATATTATTGTATGAGTTTCTAAGAGTTTTGACCAAGTTTGTCTGATAGAGTCTGAAGCAAAGGGAGGCAAATCTGTTGCTTTGGGAACAGTAAGGCATATTTCTAAGATTCCTGACAAATGATTCTATCTGTTGTGCCCAGACAAAGACAGTCTTTTTTCTTCTCCTGAGAGATGAGTTCATCTCATTTAAGGGCCCAGGAATGAGAGTGAGTCACACTGGGCCTGCCATTCAAGGTGAGTTTTTTGGAAGTATTAGTAAGAAAAGATCTTTCTGTTACTAAGCTGAAAAAATTTTATTTCACACTTGATGTCATGGGAACAGTCTCAGTGTGAAAGTGAAGTTGTTGAAAGCATAAACAGGTGAAAATTAAATTAAGAGCTTTTAAAGAAGTACACATGAAGCAACAATTTGACAAATGACTGAAACCTGGGACCTGCAATATATGTCTGAACGCAATGCAAGTAGTGGTGAGTTGTATTCAAGGGACCAGGCCAGTATTTGTACTAGTTCCTATCTTGCATGATTCTACTGGGCTGCAATATATTACTTTGTTTGTAGAATGTAACTGTTGCCCTATGAAAAGTCAAGCTGTTTTCTGTTTTTTCAAAGTGAGCCAGACACACCGTGTTCTAAAAAGTCCATTTACTCTTGCATTTAAAAGAAACTCTGGAAATGTCCCTCTAAGATGATTAAATCAGTGCAAGATCAAGCCATGAGTTGGCTTATGGTCAGCTAGAAATCCAGCTGAGTTTTTCCATGGTCATTTTTCTGGTTTTGGAAAACAATTGCTCATGTGTACTTTCAGCTTTATCACTAACAAGCAAACCTGTTGATTCCTTTCAAATCACTGCCACAGCTTCCATACCTTTTAAAATAATCTCTATGGTGCCAGAAAGCATATCATTTTCTGAAGTGTTATGTCTGTTATATTGTGTAGTAAACTGAGAGGTTTCTAGCAAAATCCCTTACACACAGTCATTTTGGTATTGTCAAACTGAGTAATTCTATACCAAATTTTGAAAGTTCAAATTTTCCCAATAGAATAATCCACACTTCTATTTTTTATCAATGGACTTCTGATGTCTGCAGTGAAACCAGCATCCCAGGCTTTATGACTGTGTCTTATAGATACCATGTGTCAAATATCTCTATCTTTCTTTTGGCAGCATAAGAACTTCTTAACATCCATTTCTTCTTAAGTTTCTCCTTAGATGGAGCCATCACCAGCAAACTGCACATGACATAGTAGCTTGTATGAGATTCTGCACAACACAATTTAATGGAATAGCCATTAACATTTGTCAGTTATATAAGGAAAGGCAAGAGAATGGAATCTTTGTATTCCATTGGGATGTCTGTTGCAGACAAAGAATGATGGTTGGCTGAAATGAGTGTTAATTACCTAAACATACTATGGACTGGGGCCAGTATGAAATCTCTGTTGTAACAGAGCCTGGAAGCTCATGCTTCCCATCTCTGCCTGTGCAGCTCTTCAGCTGGACTGCTCCTATCTTCCACTTGCAGTAGTTGGTGAGTTGCACCAATACTACAACAGTTTCAAAATCAATTTTCCTTGAGCCAGATCAGCTGAGTTCTGTGAAAGGCAAAAACATTCCCTTAAAATCCAGTTTGGTCTAGTTTAGGACCAGAAGCATGAGAACAATTTATTCTGAATCATATTATCTTAAGGAAGTGCAAAGCCAAGTAAAGATTAATTGTATGCATTAAACTTTAAGAGTTTTTATTTATTTTTATCTTTTAAACAGTTGGTTGGGTACATTATTTCAGTTCTAAAAGTTTATTACACCAGTATGTATTCTCAACTGAAGTATATTTTTAATATAACTTTTTGCATTGTAATTTCTGTTGTAATATACTGACACTTGTAAAAGTCTGAAACAACACTTTGTATTTTGACTAACAGTAAGAGGAGTGATTGTTGCACATGAATACTGGGTTTTTATAGAAAGGCATCATTTTCACATAAGCAGTCTTTAGAATTGGGCTCTACTTTCAATCTATGTTTTTCCAAATGTATTCCAGTATATCTCTGATATTATATTTATGGAAGTATTATTATATTATTAAGGTATATACTTTTTCTATAATACAGAAACATATGCTGCAATTATTTTTAAGGCATGCTGCCATTTCACTACATCAATATATGTATTATTTCCTGTAGTAAATATTAATACATGGGAATGCCTTAACTGGTATTGTTAACTATTTCATTAAAAACAGATGATATTGTAAGCATTACCCTTCATTACATAAGTCTAATAGTAATTAATTTTAGTACATGAAACCAGACATGACCACTTATTTCCATGACTCTGTTGGGCTCAACAGTAAATAACCGAGGTAGCAGATTCCAAGTTTTGCCTTTAAAATTGATTTCATAGCTTTTTCATCTGTACAATCCAATCTCATGGTGAAAATGAGTATCAACCTTTTTAAAAGTGGGTTGTGCTAAAAATATGTATATTCAATTGTCATTTCATCTATTATTATAGAGCAAATGCTGGGTAACTTGCTGTAGTATAATCGCCCTTAATTTAGTTTACTTCCTATGTAATAAATACCATAACTAATATGGATTAGCATGTGTTGGATCTTAGGGAGGTGTTTTTTAATAAAAAAATATGGGTGAGGGGGTCATGGAACATCTAAAATCTCTTATCAGGCAGTACCATATGAACTCCTAGAAATTTCTAATTAGGAGATCCCAAAAGAATCATTGCTTATCTGAATTTTCTTTTACTGGATCTTACTGTAGGAATGAAGATCAATGCCAGGTATTTTTTTCAACAGGAACTGTTTTCTTAATCTACATGTTTTGGAAGTTTGGTCCCAGCACAGGATAGAAACTTGACTATAGCAGAAGCAGAAACCAGCAGAAGTTCTGCTTGCCAGGGCACATCTTGCCTTCCAAAGCTGCATTGACATATTTTGAGAAACACAAGGGGGAAGCATCTCTGACAAGTGAACAGGGACAACAAATACTGAATGAGAAAAACAAAATTGATTGGGTTGGAGGTAGGGAATAGGAATGTAATTCCTATCGACCTCTTGGGTGTTAAGAACTCAAGTGCTTCTCTATCTGAACATCTGTGGGGCCTGAGGCCTCTGGCAAGGGAAGAATTTGTAACATAAGTCATTTACCTTAGGGAAAAATAATTACACTGATGTCATGGCTCAGTATAGCATGAATACTAGACCCTATCTCCAAAGCATTTCCTTTTTGCTGTAGTGCTGCAAAGCTTTTTTTTTTCCCCCACTTATAAAGGACTTTACCATTATCTAATGATTTTTTAAGAGGTTTTAAATATTTTTACTGATTTTAACAAATGCCCTATTTTAATACTTTGCTTTAAAATAACTTTGGATACAAGAATGCTTTAGAATTAAATTTATACAGGAAAAAAACCTATAGGGTCATACTCTTCCTTGAAATTTAAACATGAATCCTCCTGATAGAGGTGGGCTTTTTTCAGTTAGGTGCAGGACAGGACTTGGCAGAAAATCATTAGTGGCCAAAGTGCAGCCAGCACAAAGTTGCCTGCTCTAATGTTTGCAGAAATATTTAAATTCTCATTTTTACAGGACAATGTAATTAATAATAGAGTAATAACATCCCACTCCTTTGGTACCCAGTGGCTCCACAAGTCAGACCTATCAAAAGACAGTAAGAAAGTCATTCATAGGACCAGTTCTCTATGGCTTTTGAATGGGCCTTCTCTGCACTTGAGAAAAAGTCAAAGTACCTATTTATAGGAGTAACACACACACATATCTACTATGCAGTATAGTTTTACAGCAAAAGAATTCTGGAATGGCCATAATTTGAAAGAAAAAATACTAGATTGTTTGGAGATCTAAGATAACACTTGAACTTTTACAACCTAATTCTTATTTCTTCTCACTCCTGTTGCAGCAAAGACAAAATTCTGACACGGCCTTGATCATTTTTCTTTTCCTTACCTTCACAGTCCTTTGAAGATACCAGTCACTAAATGCAGGACCTTTCACTTCTAGTCCTAGTCCTCTGTACTTATTTTTTTAATCCTCAACTCCAGATTTTGCTGTTCTGCTGGGCAAGTCTTTAGTTTAATCCAAATGACAATCCTCGTCCCCTGATAATACAATTCTTTCTTCCCGTCCTCCTAAAGAAAGTATATGAAACTTATAAATGCAGATGCCAACCCAACACAAACTCACAGCTTGCCTCCTTCACACTCTTCTAGTAAGACATGAATCCTGCTTTGACAACTCTCCCAGTTATTGGTTAGAAGCAGCTAAAAGCTTTGAGACTGCCAAGAGCCAGCCAATAATTGAGAGGTTTTGGGCAGAGTGACACGGCTGTGAGTGTGCTTGCTAGGAGGTGGCCATGAGCCCATGTGAGGTCTGCATCTGGACTGAGAAACTTTATGTACTGCACTACTTTAGGAGAATTGGAATAACAGAAGACAGTGGAAATCAGTCCCAGAAGAGGGAGATTCAAATAAAGACCAGATGATTATTGCATTCAGTAAAGCTGGCTCAAGAAGGTGTGAATTACACACTTCCCTGCACCACAGAGGCCTCTTGAGCTGTAAGCAGCATTCATCCTCTGGGAACACAGGTGGTGATTCCACCTCTGTCCCCAGCTGGATTTATTTTCAAGGAAGCTTTACATTCCACCAGAAATTCAGTGAGTAGCTGACCAGCGGAGGCCGCTGAGGGAAGGTAAAAAATAAGCATAGTCCTTCTTATTTCCCTGGCAAGCCTTCACTTTCTGCTCTTTATTTACTTATTTATTTATTGGCCCTATCTGCTCTCCTGTACTTTTCTTCCTCAGTGTTCTGCCATTATAGACTGTCTCCTCCAGCTTTTCAGCTGCATTGGTTTGAGGTCTATTGTGCTGTAGAATTAACCTTCTAGGAAAGCAAGAAAGCTTCCTTCAAGTGAACAGGAATGCAGCAAGTGCAAACAAATTTACTGACCATGAAAACCCTTCAGTAAGGAAGAGAATAGACTTCATGACCTTTGTATTTTTTCTTCTTCCTTCTGTTGCTTTTAAGCTTCACTCACCTTTCCATACAACTTCTCTGGTAAAGGAAAATTTTGCAGCTCTCTTTCAGTGAGCAGTCCAATAACATTGGCTCAGATGGTACCCCAAAGAGAATAAACTACATTGAATTAACACTCAGAAATACATGAAAAGATGCCACGTTACTAGTGATCACTTTTTCATTCAACAAAACCATGGCTTTACCTCTTCCAATTTTTTGATTTTTTTTTTAAACTTAGAACCTATTTTAAAGCTATCTAATATTATTCTTCTCTAAAGACACAAGCAATATAAAATAATCTTATTAGTGATTTACTGTTCTACCAATGCTCTGATTTGACAGTGGCCCTCTCAGACAGCTTCTCTGGTTTTCTCCTGCTTTGATTCCTTGGCTACATATATAAAACTTACATTTATTTTTCAGTAGCATGTTTCATAAAATTTTCCTTTTTCTTTAAAATATAGATCCAGTGACAGAGAGTTGTCAAAAGAGTTAAAGAGTTATGATTCAATCTGTAAGTTAGATATTTAAGCCAATCACTGCTGCTTTTGTCATTGTTAAAAATAACAATATGCCACGGATAAACAAAAACCTTACTATGCTGCAGAGATCTTCTTGGGCTGCTAAATTAAGACTGTTCATAAATGTCCACCAAAAAAAAGTCTGTAGCACTTTAAAATGAGCTGTAAGATTTTTTTTTTTGTGCTGAGAGAGGGAAAAAAAAAGAGGATGTATGGTGACACATAGCAAATTTGACAGGGCTTATGTAAAATGAACCAACCTACAACAAATTCTATACTCCGATAATTGAAAACAAATTCATGCTGTTTTACCGTGACCACTTTATATGGAAATTTAGGGATATAATTCAGAACACAATAACACTAATTATCATACTCTCTGCATTAAATTAAAACCAGAAATGTTGATCTGTCTAATTGCAGGCATTAAAAAATAACTACTTTCAAAAAAGAAAGATGCAAATGGAAAGATGCCCTGATGACATTACTCTGTCTCACCCACAATTCTGCCTTTCTCCTTTGGCTCTCAGTCTTGAGCTGCTGTCAATAAAACAAATACTTGCTGCTTTCTAGCTTCAGTCATTAATGCTCTGAAGGTCCTTGGCCAACTTTGTGAAGTGTTTTCTGCAAGGTATTTCAGATCAACTTTTCTTATTATTTTAAGAAACTGGAAAATCATATATCTGAGTGGGTTTTGGTAGGGGAGTAGGAGACAATATCAAGGATAGAAGTTCAGGTGACATAAAAGCAGAGGACAGAGACAGGAAGCATATGAAGAGTTAACTCTAATTGATCCTTATGTTCCCCCTGTTATCTTGCCTGGGATTCTCTCCTGAAGGCAGAGCCCCCATGTAGAGTGTGAGACTTGCCTCCACACACCAAAAACAGGAATATGTCACCATTTTTCAGTTGTCAAAGAATGTGTGTGCAAATTCTAGAGAGAAAGCAAATGCTATTCTGTTCCCTAATATCTGGAGAACCTTCGGACTCTGAAATCTGGAGGCATGAGGAGGCATATTTCAGCCTATATTTAGCATCAGCATTCAGCATATTTTGATAGTGATGTATCCTATCTTCAAAGCAAGTGCTGGTTCCATATGTTGCTGGTTTTCTCAGTAGTTGATTATGCAAAATGTAATAGTCAAAATTGGAATTTGTATCCTTAGAAGTTCTGCAACGTTTTACCAGTAGACATACAACAGGTCTACTGGATGAAGGCTAGACATTTATGTTATGTCTGTTTATACCAGTTTTAAAATTGTTTAGACCTATGTTCCTTGTCCTGTCAATTGTTCCAAGCAGTAAACAGTCTTCTTGCACTGGCACAAATGCAAATAGAAAATCAATTTAGAGGTCCAGCATCTGCTACTGAGTTTTAAGCTTCCTCGTGAGCATTGGAAGTGAATTTCTTATCCAAAATCAAACTGTTTGAAATATAAGGACTGCACTTGTTGGCGTCCTGATGCAATGGCAGCTGGAAAAATAGAAAATGCTATTATTGCATTTTTTTCATCAAAACTGCACGTGTGAGTCAAGTTTTGTACTTGGGTCAGAAAGATGCTTTAGGCATCAGCACCCTCTCATTTCTGAGAAACCTCTGAATGAGCGCTGGGATTAAAAAACATTTGAATTCTTGGGTATTTTTTCTCACTGATACTTTGCCAAATCCTTCAGCCCCATGGTGCCCCAGGAGCTGTGCAGCCCCAGGGTGCTTACCAACTTACCTGCTTGCATTTCAGATACCAACTCAAGTGATCAAATAATTTGAGCTCTTTCAGTAAGTCTTAAGAAAAAAAGTATGTAATTCACTGGCTACCTGAAAACAAGGAGTAAACAAATCCAGAAAAATCCAGATTTTTCCGTAGACATTTTGCAAACACCAGAGGAAGGTAAAATAACGAAGCATTTTTGTGCTTGATCTCGTCTTTACGTCTCAACTAAAATAGTGAAAAAATATTAATAATTTGAAGAGAGACGTGAACATTTTTATGGAATGTGCCAAGTGGAAAAAGCAGGGTGGTGGAGGATATACGGTTTGCTCTTCATGACTAGAATCTGTATATGAGAGGAGAATGATGGCAATCCACAGCCGTGTTGACAATTCAGACATACAGGAAATACCCTTGTAGGAAACTAATACCATCTGGGTTTGGCCCAAGATGTGTGAATGAGAAATATGTTTCTTGTTGAGAATGCAAAGATAGTTTTGGACATTGCATAGAAGGAATGTGTTAAGCATGCACAGTTATAAAAATGAAATAGGGTGAGACATTGCATGCATATGGAATCATTAGAGGAATATGTTTGTGTGCGTCAAGAGCTGATGCAGACTTAGAACTTCAGGATTCATTTGTCCTGAGACAACCACTAAATTACTATGAAAAATGTCTTCAGTATATATGGCCGGGAACATTACGAATAAAGGCAGTGTTTAAAAATGCTGATTTGTCTAATCCACTGTGTTACCTGATAGAATGGGAGGTTTGCTTGTGTCACGTGTCGTACTTTGGGGAAAAAAAGCAAAATAGTTTTGAGATTTTTAAACCCTGACATTGTAATATTTGTAAAATTGGGAATTTGGACTATTTCAGTGACTTGTTTTCCATTTAGAAATTTAGTTTTAGTTAAAAAAATGTCAACACTGAAATGGAATATTTCATTTGGCCCTTCCTGAGAACCTTTCAGTCCACACTTGTTTAAGAGTATGTTTTCAAAATCTCAGAATATTCTCACTCCTCTCTATCCTGTTCTTGCATTAACTGTCTGAGATTTTAGTGTCTGTTCTTGGCATAGGAAGGCTCCCTGGTTTCTAATGAAGCCATTGCCAGCATTCTGAGGTTCCTGAGACTCGCTGCCTGCGGGATGGATTTTTGCCTCTCCCTTGACACCCTCATCTGCTTGTGAAAGCCCCAGCAGTGCTGATTTTTCTGTTATTTGTGAGGCTAATGAATGCCTTGCATGGACAGAAAACAGTTCCAGGCTCTCTCTGTGCTGCACATTTGACTTACTCTCCAGACTAGCCCTTAGTACTATCATCCTTTCTCTAAATTCAGGTTGTAAATCGTCTTTTTAAAGAAAATTATTCAGAAGATAAACGGTTTGCTAGTCTTTCATGTCCATAAGGATCCTGGATTAACCTCGTTCCAGGTTCAAAGGCACTCATTAAACAAACAACCTGTTCCTTAACTGAGCAAATCTCACACGATGACAATAAACTGTCTGGTTTTATATTGGCTTAATTTGTTTTTCAGCATATTTTTTACATACTTGAACAGGATTATTCCTCTCATTGCTTAACACTGCTACAGTGTTAAGCAATATAAGTAATAAATATATTTATTTACTATGTATCTTTTGTTTTAGTGCTTACCCAGGAGGAACCATGCAAAAAAAAGGAAGAAGATGGAAAATTAAGGAGGCTATTGTGATTTTATTTTCCATTCTGTTTTGTTGTTTTGTTTTTTCTTAAGTGTGCCTTGAACATGCATAACACCTGAGGTCTTTCTGCAAGTCTCTTGAATCAAATGTTGTTAATGCCCCAGCTGCACACCATCACACACCTTTGGTTGATGGGTTGCAATCAGGTTGACACGGGCTGCTGGAGGTGTGAGCAGCAGGACAGCATTGCACAGCCTGTGGCAGCTGCCATGGGGATTGAGTTCTGTGCTTGCTCACCAAGAGTCTATTTTATGATTCTACAGTACATGACACGGTAAATCCACTCCCTGTTCTTTGAAAACTAATTAATAGTACCTCCTTCAGCTTCATTATAGAATTGTGCTATATTAGTCCATCCTTTGCTAGGCAGTACACAAAGCATTTACTGTGATATGTGCACATCTGCCTTTCAGGTGAGAACTTATGACTGTGCAAGGCTTGATTTTTTCCAGCTGTTTATTCTTATGTGTAATGCACACACTCACTGTATATAAATCTAAACATACACATGCATCCAGATTTCCTTGTCCCTGTATTTTAAATTCTCGACTCATTCTGGTTTTTCAGCCCCCAAAGCAGAACACAGGTGGACATAAACAATGTACATGTTTGATTTGCACATCTTAATGCTTAAATGGTGTTTGAACTACCTACAAGAATTCATCTTATATTGTACACTGAGGTAATTTTGTTGTGCCTACAATGCTCACTTCCAATGTGGGCAAAAAGGGTTTTGAAAAATGTAAGTTTCTTGTATTTGCCCTGTGTTTTTTAAAGATCTCCTTAAATTATGGTTGTACTACGTATTTTAAATATTGACATTTCTGAGTGGGATTTTATTTTTACTCTGCCAAGTGTTGTAAATTCCTGTTTTGGATCCTGAGGATTTTGGTGGAGGTGGAAAACCACTAATAATTTCTTCTTGTTCACGCAGCTTGTTTTCCCTTGCATATTTTGAAGCAGACCTTTTCTGTTGATGCTGATAACCCTGTTCTGAGATAAACCAAACTCCTTCAGAATGGGAAAGAGTAAAATTTCCTCTAATGGCAATGATAATTACCTTAATATAAAGTTTTCTTTTATAAGACTCTAATTCGGCAAGTATTTTGGCATGTGCCCAAACTCCACTGATTTTTCTCTAGTGCAAAAGGGGATACCATGAGGCAGTTGATTCTCTCCACTTCATAGTTTACTTGATTTGGTGTCAGTAAATTAGATCTGATACAGTGGTGATGAGGGAATTTAGCAATCAAAAATGCTGCTGATGTGTGGGGGGGAAGAATTACAGGGAAAAATGGAGACTTTTCTCATAATGAATCTGACCCTGAGATTTCATAAAGATTTTTTTATGGTCTGCAGCTAATGTGGTGGTTATGCAGCTAAAGGCATTATCTTCACATCATTAGAATGAAACGTTACACCAGTACCCTTGACTTTATTATCCAGGCCTCATTCGTATCTGATGTTATATATTTCCTATTATAAATCTAAATAAGAACTTACATTGACCTGCATTAGACCAAACATTAAACAATTTACTAAGATTACGACTTTGAAAGGGAACTTTAAAAAAAAAAAAAAAAAAGTCTTTTAGACCACCAAGAAACAACCATAAATTTAAGGAAATATGAGGTTTCCACCATGTGACTTCCCCTGCAGAGTTATGCAACAGACTCCTGTTACTTAAAGGTCATACATGAAAAATTTATGGTACATTTTTAGGAGATTTATACTGTTTCTATTTATACTACTTATATATCAACAATTTAAAGATATAGAATGCTAAAATAACAAATTTAAGTCTAATTCCTCTGGATCCTTGATAAAATATAATGCTCTAATATATCATATATAAAGGAGGTTTAACACATATCTGTACTAATGGATTTGCTAACTAATCAATGATTAGGTGTTTATTATGTATTACAGATCATTTGTTCATTTTTATCCTTAAATCATTTGCAAATGGGGTTGATTAAAGAAGCATTCTTTGTCATGTAGGCCCATTACCTGGTGGTGTTACTCTCTTTAGAAGAGCTTTGCAAGTCAGTCTCAGAACTAACATTGAGATGAATGATGCCATTCATACTATTTTGGTTTGGAGTATCTATCACCTGAAGTACTCATCATTTACCCAAGATGTTGGATTCTGTGGAAGTAAAAATTTGTAGTGCTGTGGGAAGGTACCACCCCTTAATTATTTGCTGAATTTTATTTGCTTTCCTCTGTAATGAAGTGTCAGCAGTTACAGAGTTAGTTGGTCTTAGCTGAGGCAAGACAATGACAAAGGCAGCTTGAGGGGGTAATTTCTCAAATCACTAGAGAAAGTAGAAGAGTTTGAATTCAGCCATAGGAATCCCATTTTCAACCTTGCCTTTGCACAGTTAACCCATATACTTATGTATATTTACGTGGGAGTTGCTACCCCAAATGCATTATTTTACACCAGGAGCTGGAGCTGTATGTGCAGGTCTAGCAGTGGTTATTGGTGCTAAATCCACCTCTGAGTTTTGCAAATTAAAATAATGCAATTTAAAAATGAAAATAGGGCTCCATTAAGGCATAGTATTTAAGTGCCTTAATGTGAGTAAACACTTTGACATCATAAATATCCATTTCTCATGAAAACAAAGTCTTCACAGATGAACAAAAGTCCCATTACCTGAAACACCTATAAACATGCTCACCCATAAACACTTTGCTGATCTCATTGACTTTGAGGTCACAACAGTGAATGGGACAATAGCATTAAAAGAAAGATACTGATATGGTCATGGAGATTTGTTTCTGCTTGGTATTGTGGCCTCATCTTGTCCTCAGTAAAGAACCTCAGAATGCAGTCTGCTATTGGGAGGTTCCTAAAAACAGGGAGGGGAGTTCTCCACAAGAGAGGTTGCTGTGCCACCCACCAGGTTTTAGCTACAGAGTCTCTACTGATATGAATCATCATATCCAGTCCCTTGATGACTCTCACAGTAGTCCTGTGTCAAGCCTTTTGTCTGGGCTTGAAAAATGTCTTGTTTTGCTGTGGGAGATTGTTTTGCTGGTCTCCTTGGCTACTGCTATCTCCAGCTTTGAGGATAATATAGAGTGCCCGAGTGACCCTTCAGAGCTGGAGCTGATACAGTACTTCTTGGTAAGACATCCTCAGAAAAATTACCTAATAAGCCTTTTCAAGAGGTATTTGTGCAACCCTAGATTACTGTGGGTTTTTTTTGGTTTTTTTTTTTCTGTAAATAGAGTTCTACTGCTTCTGCAGATCTTAGATATTTCTAAAGTTGTGGCACCCTGAGATTTGCCTTTGCTGACTCTAGAAACATATCACAATTCCTAAGCTGGTCATCACCCCTTCCTGAACATAATTCATTCCCATAGTAAGAAGTTGCAAAGAAATTTGGCTACAAATGTTCCAGCAGAGTTTATAGGTTCATAGCCCAACCCAAGCAGCAATTAATTTAAAAGAAGATGTGATCATTTCCTATATTTTATGAGGATTAAATAATAGTGTTGGGTTGTTTTTTTCTTTTGGACAAAAAATATTTGACATGTTAAATGACTAGAATAAGAGCTGATAGTATCTATGGTGTTTTTAAATATAAATACTTTTTACAAATAAGAAAGTCGCAAAGCATTAGAAAAGAATACCAGGTATGGCACTTTAAAAGCTGTTTTTTGGTGGGTTTTTTTGCTTTTTGTGGGTTTTTTTGTTGGTTTTTTTTATAGCTAAGTCTGGAGTTTCAGAGAGAAAACACTAATAAAAATTAGTCAGTCATCATTATGATGTAATTCTCATAATTTCCCTTGAAGTAAACTAGCAAGTACAAATAATATTTGTAATGTCTGACATAATCTATGTAGCTTTCCACTGCTTAGACTTTGAGTTAAATTTGGTGATGTTTCCCATTTGTTAGACAGGACACCTTCTGGGTGGAAAGGATTAAGAGAATCTCTATGAAGTTAAGCTATCTTGGTCATTTTTTTGGAAAAAACAAAACAAAGCACAAAAAACCCAAAAACATAAAACAAAAACCTGAACAGGCCAGGAGTGGTAGTAGTACAGCAACAGCAATTTGTAAATAGTGTGGTCATCTCAAAGAACCAACTTTTCAGTCCTTAGTCTGAGTCCTAACATCAAAAAAAGGAGCCATGCTTTTCATTGGTGCTGTTTGAAAAGAAATGAGCTTTGAGCTGGTAAGCATTAAAGGACATTTCTACAAGTGGTTCCTTGGTTTTAAGGTTTAAATTTAAACAGCTAAGAAGCCTATTGGAATCCCAGAAAGAGTGATCACTTTTCCTCAAAACTAGTCCCAGGTTGTCCTGGGACAAGCAATAACTCCCATTTAGTTAGTGACTCACAATTAAACTTATGTTTACAATAATTCATAGAATCATAGAATCAACCAGGTTGTAAAGGACCTCTGAGATCATCAAATCCAACCCTGGAATGAAAATTCTGTCTATTAGGGGATAATTTATGTATGTAGAATGGTGAGTCACTGCCTCTCACCTTCCTTCTTCTTCTCATCCTGAAGTTTTCTGCAGTGTTTTAAGTGGTAATTTCTTTTCATTATTGCTCTCTACTAGTGACAGGAGGTTTTACCAGAATATTTTTGCACTTCTATGCAATAGCATATGCTGGTAACATCCATAGCAAATGAGAAAGGTGCATTTCACATCCAACACGTCTTGTTCCACTTGTGGAATTCACAGTCTTGCTTTTTCTGTCTCTTGCCCACTGTGTCCTTTCCCAGGTGCAGGTTAATGATGTCTGAGCCACCTCTCTGCTCCCAGAAAGGAGCAAAGGTGCAGGAGAGATGGGGGAGAGACGTGATCCCCACTGCCTTCCCCAAACCATCTGTCCTGTTCTGCTCCAGAACATGGCTGGTTTATCAGTATCTTTGCCCTTAATATGCTTTCTTGAGAAATGTGTACCATTTGAGTTAATTTTTAATAAAATTATCAGCTGGAATGGTATCTTTCATTCATAGTCATCTTTCAAAGATACAGAGTACATGGATTATTTGGACCAATTTAATCCTAAAACCACTGATAACTTTTTCAGATAATACATTACTTAACATATACTTGAAATGTAAGTAAATATTATTCATTATTCCTGATTTTTTGCTTGGTTTTGGAAAACTTGAGCATCTGTTCTAAATTGTGTCATTATTTACACGTGGTGACTTCTGCATTTGAATGGACATGAGCTAAATGTGACAGTTACTTTAGCTCAAAGTAGAAAAAAAAAATTACTATAGCTGGCAGAATCTTGTTATACACTGATTCATTATTCTTTGATAAATGCCAAAATTTTCTCTTTACAATATATACATAAGTACTGCATGGAACATTTCCTGAAAGAAAAATAGCTAACATAAACACAGTCTCTTCTTTAGAAATATGAGGTATGTAATAATTAGCAGAGCCTCACTGAGCTACGAAAACCACATTCCCTTAAGAGAAAAAGAACAATAACTACTGAAAAAAGTGACAGCCTATACACGACTCACTATATTACTGAATAATACGAATGTAACTGCTTAAACATATTTAAAAAGTGGCAAATCTACTTCCTGTGCAAATTACAAACTCACAACTGTTTCCTTGCAATTGTTCTTGGAACTGATAGAGGAAAATCTCCCAGGGACACACGGAATGTAATAAGTGTAATAGGAAAACTGCCTTTTCTCATATGAAGGTTAAAACAAAACAGATACTCTCCAAAAAACCAGCAGGTTCTCCTATTTTCTGCTCAGATGGGCTCTTCCCACAGTCTCACTGTATGAAGGACTTAGGAACTTGGTCAGAGCTGACTGTATGGAAGGAATGTAGACTCAAACATGGGAAGGCATCCCACAGAACCTCAGCAATCCAGTCTCTTGTTAATTACAATGGATATTTCATTATGTTGTGGAATTCTCAGCTACACAGATGTGTGTACACATCTCAGTGTGTAGTGCAGCCAATGCTTGTGATTATATTACAAGCCTTGCAAAGGGATGTATCGAAAGCTGAAATTAGTAAAATAAAACATTGCAGTAGGTTTTCGGCTTTTTAATTTGAAACATTTAGACTTCATGATTGCAGGAAGAAGTCTGAGGACACAAATCAAGCTAAAGAGCAAGGCAGCAGTGAATTTCCACTCCCCCTGTTTCCAACTGGATTTTTTAAGCACATGGCTTTTTAAGCTAATTTCATGATTTTGGAGTCTGCCTCGTGAGTGTCTGAATGGACAGGATTGAAGGTACTTTATATGGCTTATTTTAAAATAACATCCTAACCCAAGCTATAAATCACAATAAGTATTTAATGCCTTATGTATGTAATAAATATTCAAGTCTAAGTATCTGGTTACAGCAGTGATTAAGAGCCCTGAAAATCAACCCCTTAAAAGATGCTCTTGAGTGGAAATGCTGTTAGTTGTGAGGCTTCTTTCATACCCTTCTGTGCTCACATACAGTTCACAGCCACCAAGGCAGTGGTGTAACAGCATGTGTGTTTTCTGAGGTGTTGTGTATGTCAAAACACTTGCAAATCTCAAATCAGATTTGAATACTTTTTTTTTCAAAATTAAAAAAAAAAAAAAATTGTTAAGAAATAGAGGAAGGAGCCAGCCTGATATGAAGCTCTATACCTTACACTGGTTAAAGCAATTGAATGGGTTTTATGGTGGGGAGAAGGACAGAAGTATAAGAATGACATCTCAGGGAAGGCTGAGTTTTGGTTTGATGAGATGGTTTGATTTTGGTTTTGATGAGAAAACTTCATCTTCATTGAGCTAGGGAAAAGCTATGTCTGGCTGGATAGCCACACTCAGAAAGAATGAATTGGAACTACAAATATAGAATATTGCAGACTTTTTCCATTTTAAGTCCCATTACATTTGCCACAATCCATGCAGGGGACTGGCTGGCTGGGATAGCTCTGCTGGAAGGGGCTTTGGGCTGAAGTTAAGGCAGCAGTGTGCCCAGCTGCAGAGACCAACAGCATCCTGGGCACAATATTCTGTATTCTATATGCAGCCTGGTAAGTGCAGAGCACAGGGAGAACAATCACTTCCTCTGCTGCCTTGAATATTGTGCCTGGTTTTATAGTAGGAGGATGGTACTGATACACCCAAGTGAGTTTAGTGAAGGGTGGTTGGGGACTGGAGCACTTCCTCTGCCCACAGTTTTATTGCCATCTGACCTGATTCTCTATCAGGAAAGTTACATGACTGCTGTAATCTCTGCAGAAAAATGGATAGTAAATTATTCATGAATTGGTGTTGAATCAAACTACCAAAGCAGAAGCATGTAACAGACAAGTGATAATGTTCCTCAAATGTCAGTCCTTTTATGTGATGATTCAATTTTTTGAACTTCTTCATTAAAGAAAAAAGCAAATGAAAAGGCAAATTGCCTTCCCTGAAAATTAATACTTTACCTATTTCTGCTAGTGATTTGTTTGTGTTTTTTTTTCCCAAAATTAAATATATATTTATATCACACCAAGTGAAACCCCTGTTCAACACTGTTTGCTCAAATTGTGTCTTGCTGGACCCTGAGGGTGCTGCTGGGTTATATAGTGAGAGTGCTGGGTCACTGAAGTACTTCAAAATCTCTTCTAATATTGCTTAATACCTGTTTTGTTTTGTTTTGTTGTATTTGGATAGCTACTTGGAGTTGTTATAGATGCTCCTTTAATATCTTTCAGGGCAGAACAGAGTAAGTTGAGAGCTCTGTGTTTAAAGATTCTTCCTGAGGTACCTTATATTGAATTTAGTGTTCCATTTCATTATCTAGATTTAGAAAATAGATTTTTAGTTTTTTTCTATAGATTTCTAACCAATGAACTCTAATCTTGTACCACCAGCTAATTCTGCTACTTAGTTATCATGAATTCTTCAAATAACAGTTGATTTTTTAGAAGCAATACTAGATTTTACATTTAAAAGTTCTTTTAAATATACTTAAAGAAGTTCTTCCCTGAGTGTAGTTTAAACCACTGTGGGATTTTTTAATCTTATGACTGGCCAGCTCCCATGCTACTTTTTTCAGAGACACTGCATAAAAACATCTAGAAATTTATCTGTTTTTTTCTTCCTTATCTTACCAATTCTTGGACAGAATTCTGTTGGTGGCAGCAAATTAACACTTACACAAGATACTTTTTTGACCTAGTGTTACAATTCTCTTGATTTTTCTCACTTAGGATTTTTCTAGGTTCTTACTTCTGTGTAAACTTGCAAAATGACCTTCAGAGTCCTTTCATAAACAGCCTCACAGATAAACCTTACATTTTGCAAAATAAATAGTACAACTGCTCCAATTTCCAGTTCCTCTAGACCACTTATTTGTAGGACAATTTATGCTGGTGCTTTTCATAATTTCTTCTCTCCCTCTCTTTTTTTTTTCTCAGCCTAAAAGTAGAGAAACAGAAAAAATTAAACACCAACTCTAGGGTGTGCTTTTCCCAGTCTCTCTTATGAAAAGGAAGCAAGCTCCATCTTTTGCTTTTATACTCCAGCAGGCCAGCTAATTGGGTCTGCTTACAACCATCACCTAGCTTGAGGAAGTTCTTTATCACAATGTATTAAAAAATTTGCTGCATTTTTCCCCTGTTTATCCTTTAAATTTCCTCTCAAACCTCAGAATGTTGGTCTACCATTAAATGTTTATGGGAACCTCCTATTCTGCCAGTAAAACAATTGCAGGATATAACCCTTACTCTGTTGTTCTGTATTTATATTCTTCTGTATTAGTGTCACTTGAGTTGGATTTCCATTTGGTTATAGGATTATTATATTTGGGGGCCTGAACATTCCTTTGTACCTTGCTATATTTCTCACCTTCTTGATTCCTAATTGTTCCAATATATTTATCATTTCTCTGTGTCTCATAAGGCCCTTTTAAAGAACCTCCATACTGCTTCTGCAAATTTAAATTTCCAGATTATTTCTAACCTCCTCAACATAAAAATCTTCCTTTTTTGAAAAGTGCTGTAATATTATTAACTCATGGTAGGATCCCATGGGAGGATGTTGAACTTAATTATATTATGGCCACTTTTATTTAGTGGCTCAGCCACTTTAACTTCTTGAATCAACTCCTGTATGTCACTCAGGACCTCCATCAAGGTTAGATTCACCCTGTCACTATTCCAGAATTCTTATAACAAATTGTTGTCTTTGGTGTCTACACACCAGTATTATGTTGAGGGCTTAAAAATATAAGCCTCTGACATCCATGAAAAAGTCACCAGGAAATACTTGCTTTTCAATCCACTTTTAGGTGCCTACAGTCTAAGGGGCTCAGTTGTCACTGAAGCCACATGGAGTTTTCTAAATTCAAATATTACTTCTGTGTCCATGAATCAAGCTGTACATTTGGGAGGTCAGTTACACATCTAATTCTGCATGTGTTGCAATTCATGTTTGTGTGGCATGAAGTCTTGCAGGTTAAAGGTTAGTCAAAAATCAGCAAATGAAATTACTGGTTCTACCATGGCTTGAGAGCCCAAGCCCATTGAATCAGTAGTTGGTTCCTTACATTCTAAAAAAACCCCGAAACCAAATTAATGGTTTTGTGGCCTCCAGCAAATAGAAATTGTGACACCTTTCAAGTGAAAGCACATTATAACCTTCAGGAATGTATCTCAAGTTATCAGTTGTTGTTAGGCTAAGATTCAGCTGAAAACAAACTTTATTAGTGTAACTATAGGGTAGTTTTGAAAAGCAGATTGAAATATGGTTTGTCTTTGAGCAAGATCCACTGATTCTTTGAACTTACGACTTTGAAATAATGTACACTATTTTCTGATTAGAAGTTTCTTTCCTTTTCTTTTTTTCCATTACTCACTTATTTCAATCCCAGTTTTTAAAATGTAGCTCATTAGAAAAGCATTCTCAGTAACAGAATTTTAAACAAATGTAGGCATTCATATCCTCATACAGCACTGTACAAAACAACCATTGCTATTACTATTACATGCTATAAGAACACTAATATTTGTCTGTACTAGCCTAAATTTCTTCATTATTTTAAAACCCAAAGTGATTTATCTTAAATCTAACTTTTTCTTAAATTTGTCTTTAGTAAGAAATGTTTGCTTCATTAGTGTTATAAGTTGTGGTTCACATTTCAAAAGAAAGCTAAAATTAATCTCTAAAATATGGTGTCTTGCTGACATAAGCACAGTTAACTTAAATTTTTTCAGCTTCCAGGATTTTTTCACCTATATAAAGTATTAAATCTATTCTCTCTTTCCATTTTTCTTGTGCTATTAGAACCAAGAGAGCAAGAATTTGTTTAGCAGATTGGCTCCATTTATCCTGAACCAAGACCATGATCTTGGAAACTCTTTAACTTGGCTGAATAAAGTACCAAGTTCTTTTCCAAAAGCCAGTGCAACCAGAACAACTCAGTGTATGTTTAGTCTGAAAATGAAGATGATGAGGTTTGAGACAATTAGAACTGAAACACAAAGAATCACAGGCTCAGACTGTTAATCAGTTAAACTCAAATCCTAATTCCACCAGTTTTTTTATCAAATGAAGGGTGTGTAGTTGAGGGCAGCATTAAGAAAAGACTATATTCTACATTTTTGCAAATGGGTAGAACAATAAACAGAAAACAGGAAACATCATGGAAGAAGTGTAAGTTTTATGCAGTCCAGCCTCAGGAGCTTCTCTAAATACTCTGAGCAGGGTGATAGTGTAATACAAGCAATACAATACAACTGCCTTTGCACTTGCAATTTTGTCACCGGTGACTGCTAAGTGATAATACACATTTTCTAATGAAATTGGCACATTATGGAGTCTATTTTGAAATTTGGTGTTTCATTTTTGGAGCTGTTTTTTTCCAAAAACCTCTCCTTCACTGCATATCCAGTACATCAAGCACATTAATAAGGTACTCTAGATTTTCCATGAAAAAATCTGTAATTGTTTTTTTAATGAATTACAACACTTAATGAATTACAACACTGAATGAATTAAAACAAAGAAATCTTATTCAGTATTAAGGATTCTAGTTCCTTACATTTAATTTTTCACCTTTTGAATTGCTTGCTGGTTGTTGAAGTTAGTTTTTTGTTCTATGGAAAAAAAAAGACAGGAATTCTCAGGCCTGATTTTTAAGATGCTCTTAGCAATACTAAGAGTGAGAGTACAGTAGAAGCTCCTTTCATACATTTTCTTTGGCACTATTTTTGAGCATTCATATGAAGTGATTTCAGAAATTACTAGTTATTAAGTAACTAATTCAGTTCATTTCCCTGTCTTTGGCCACTGTTTTTTTCCTTGGAGTACTTACTCCTGGAAATTGAAATATTTATGCAGATAGTCAAATATAATAAAATTTATACATGCTGACAAAATGTATATACATTTTGTAAAACATGGAGGATTATATAAATTGTATTGAATTGTGTTCTTTCTGTGCTTTTATTTGTGCCCCGTACATATTTAATGTACTATTGCCTTATTAAAATTATTAAATGCCCATGTTATTTGTAAGGAGAACGTGTCTCTAAGAGAAGTAAAAAATGTTGCTAGTTGCAAAATACTGACTCATAAAACTACAGCAAAACCACATTTTTGCATGTTTCTGCTTCAAGAGCTGAAATCACTTTTAAATCAAGTAATTGATTACAAGTTTTTTAAAATTAACAAAATTAAATTGAGGGTTTAATACAATTTTATTTGTGGCCTTCCCAGCCCTGTAGACCTTTGGAGAAACATGGGCACTGGTTGTGAAAAAGTTTTGATTTGTCCTGGTGAGGGGCAACCTACAGAGGGGCCAAACCCTGACAGAGGCTGGTTTCTATTAGGCTATTACCTAATATTCTCTACTTTTGGATTTGTCTGTGGCTTCAAACATTCTACATGAGATGTGGAATATCAGTGTATTTGGCAGGGTTGTTATCTGTAAGTAACTGTAGAGGTAAATTTGAGTAATGTCATGGGTGGCTTGTAAAATTTTATTTAATATTACTGATTTATTTACACGTGCACACATGTGCTTGTCACATGAGACCACTGACTTCTTGCTCTTTCTCTCAAAAAGTCACTGTGGTAATAGCATCCTGATAATATTGTCCTGTCATATCCTGTAAGGCAGGTATGGGGGAGGAAAATAGCAGCCAACATTTTGCACTGCCCTTCTTCTAATCTGAAATTCTGTTTATTTGACTGGATCTTCAAAGTGTGCAAGGCTTTGTGGGTGCATTAATACACCTAAACATTGTCTGATACTTGGTGAGGAGAGTCTGTAGTGCTCAGTCACATCTTCAAGTAGAGTCCTGTGAGATGGACATCATTATTTACATTAATTAGTTACAATTAAGCTTTCACTTTGTAATGTGAAGATATGTGTTTCCTTTAAGGAAGAGATGGAAATGATGTCCTGAGAGGATCTAACTTCCTTCTAGCATGATTCCTCATGAATACTGACCACAGTTCCCTGAAAATGGTACCAATACTCAGATACTTCAAGTTCAAGTAAGTAATTTTCTTACATTAATAAAAATTTCTCTTCTCCTTCACACTGCAGTCTGATTCTGATCCATTAATCTACTAGCACTTACGGTGTGCTGTCTCTAGGGTGTTACAGTGACTGAGAATCTGGCTGACTGATACTCACAGAATTTTTTTCAATGTTAAAAATATAAAAGTTTTGGTGATTTACTAACTCATTTATTCTCAAGACATTCGGTTAGTGAAAAAATGATTATTACATAAATTCAAGTTGTTGCAATTCAGCTGTAGGGATTGCAATTCAATGCCAGTGAAGATAGATCAAGGTTTTAAAAAGTATCTGCTGTAAATTAAAAACAAATGGTCAGAAGTATTTTGCAGACCTCTCTCCCACAGATTGTATATTCCATTTTCCAAATTAAATCTAAGAGAGAATATTCTTTATTGAGATTTATGGAATAATTTCTTTAAAAATTCCAGCACTATGAGAATGCAGACAGACACTGGCAGTGAAAAAAATAAGTGTCAGCTACTAAGTGGTTTCATCTTTTGGAAGAGGATTTTTTTTTTCAGTAATGGGAAAAATTAGTTCTGACTGTTTTTTAAAACCAAAATTATATATAAACCATAAAATTACAGACAGATCATTTGTCCAATTTTACTGCAAAGGGGATAAAATGGGTGGAAAACATTATAATATACCAGTGCTCCATTAGAGGAAGTGTTCCTCCCTCAACTCAACTTGCTAATCCTAAGGAACAGGAGTTAAAGAGCTTGTGAGAAAATGTGTGTAAGAGGATATAAAGGAAAATAGTTCTGTGGCATCTGGATGAAGTATACATAGGAATAGCACATGGGCTATATTAACTAGGAAACTATACATGTTTTCAATTTTTAATCTCTTTCAAGACAATGACATGGCCCATTTCCTGTATGGCATAGAACAAGGGATGTAACAGCAGTGGAAATCAAATAGCTTTGATGGACAGGAAAGTACACAGAAAAAGTGTCAAGGACACAGTACTGTGTCTGAGAGCTGCAGTACTTCCTGGGGTCCCTGAAGTATTCTAGGACCTCATTAAAAATTTTGGGGTGTCCAAGAGCTTGAAGGGATGATGAATCTTGGAGCCTTAGTAGACTGTTAAACCTCCTCCCATTAAAGAAAAACATGTGGTTGAAACTGTGTTGGCTAAAAACCATGGAATTTTCTGCGTAACTTTATTCCTTCTTTGCCATTTTGTGTTGGATATCATGATCTGCCTGTTATATTTCAGCAAACGCAATAATTTCCTTTTAATTAGATAATTACCATGTTATTCATTGGCTTTGATCGCTTCTAAATTCAGCTTTTTGGTTTTCACAAATGCAGTTTCAGAGGATGATGGATTTTTACATTTCTAAACCAGCTAAATGTTCAAAAAGGATTTGTACACATTACAAAATTAAAGTAGGGATTATCTAGCACTGTGTGTGGGATATAGCTATAATCTATAGAGTGCATGGAAAAGAAACTGGCATTCTCAATTGCACTGCACACATCTCAGTAATAACAGGGTATGAGGCATACAATTTCATGGAACACCCACAATGAAAATTATTCTTTCCAAACAGAGAATTGTTTTGGAATAAGTTAGGTTAATTGGCACCATGGGATTCCTCTCAAGGAAACACAGAACATTAAAATCTACACATGTGCATGTAAAATGATAAAGTATTATCTTCTTTCCCCTCTCAGCTCCTCAAATCTAAGACAGGCGACCCAAAATCAACAGAAACCATTCTGTTTTGTTGATTTAAATTTCCTTAGAATAAACTGGCAATTCTTCATCTGGTCAGCTTACAACCTGAGAGTCACTGCACTGCTCCACAATTGCTCGGGCATGGTTATCTACTGCAGTCTCTCACACAAAAATAGAGGTCTCCAGAGCTTTTGGCACATGCTTTTCAGAATTGGAAGAGTCGTTATTTTCTGTGCATGCAACAGAGCCGTATGATGGTAAGACACAGCCTCTTTCAAAGGACTGTTGTGCTCCTTTTAGGATTAGAACCAAAATCTGAAAATTGTTAATGGGAAATCCAGGCCCATTTAACTGTCGTTATATAGTCCTCTGTTAAAACACTGTATTTTACAGTTTCTGAATACAGTTCAAGTGTACTAAGTCTTCACAAAAGCATCATCACCTCTCAAAAGAGGTGACAACTGGAGAAAAAAAATCACTATTACTAATAAAGAAAAAATCTTCCTTCCACAAAGAAGGCAGAATTCTCATGCAGGATGTTTGTTGTGCTGTGTGCATTATGTTGATTTCATTAATGTTTAAGGTCATTATAAATAAGGACATTCATTGGTTTATCTTTAAAATGTCCTGCACTTTCCCATTTGGCCATTTGCATAGTTTAACCATCATTTCTTCCCTATTTCTCTGCCCCAGTTATATCAAGACATTTAAAACCAATTGTGATTTCAAGTGGTGACATCACAGGTGAGGTGTGGCCTCAGAAATGACATCAGTTGTTCCACAAGCCTGACTGAAGCTCTTCTGACCTCTTGAATGAGTGAGAAACCTCCATATGACCTCACATGGCTTCAGCTCTAAGTCCTCTGCTGAAGGGAAGTCCCCATCTCTTCCCTCTCAGCAGTCTCCAGTGGGCAGGTGAGGTGTACATCAATTTCCTTGTCCTTTTTGCAACAACACAGACAACATAGCATTTCAGCTCTCAACAAAGACATCTTAGAGTGTCCTCTTTTATACTCTGACAGAGGAGTTCCAGGACACCAAAGAATATTCCAAAATACATCACTGTTTACATCAGTAATTTTATTTCCCTTGCCTCTCTGCCTGGCCCTAAGCACATATTTTAAATGAACTTACCATTTGATTAGTCCTAGAAGTACAGGAGCAAGACAGCAAATAGAATTTGCACTCAGCATCAGTGGAATTAATTGCAGAATGACATTAAAATACTGTTCATATTAGGATATATGTCATATTTATATTCTAACACTGAAAATATTTTAAGAGCTGAACATGAAGCCCAACTGCAATTTCATACCTAAAGAGATAATACAGTCAGTGGATTTACAAGTAGAAAACTACCACATAGGTACAGGGACTTGATTTTACCATTGGTAATAGTAAGATGTAAACTTGGCTACCTCATATAGCTCTGAGGTCCTTCATTTTAGAAGGATGTTGGGAAGCCAAATGAGTGTAGGGAAGGATGTAAAAAATGCTATGGACTAATAGTTCTAGCCCTAGAGCTACTTAGCTTTTCAGAAAGCATTTTGAAAAGTGGTTATAGCATTTAACCCCCAAGAGAACTGGTAGGCTCTTCATTTTTCCTTGTTGACAAATCATACCTTGATGCCTTTCCTTCTGAACAATATATTTTAGACCAGTATATTTTAGACCAGTAGCTTTTAATGCATGTTATTAGCCTCAGGAGACAGGAGAGCAACTGAAAACTGATGTAAGAGGTTGTGCTACATTTCATGGTGGCTGCTATTAATGTAAAGGTTTCAAATATTAGAAATAATCCAATTAATAAGATAAAATAGAGCCACAGGAGTAAGTAAACTGCTAAAGCAGTCAGGTGACTGATCTTGTATTAATAACATATTTGGCACAACCACATCTCAAGAAATCATTAAATTCAATTCTTGAGAATATGTAATCCTTTTTCTGTGGCGTGCATTATGGCATCAAAATATTTGCCTAATACTTTTAAAGCATTTAATTCTTTTGTCTAAATTTTTGACAATAGATTCAGATAGATCAGGACTATTTTTTCTTGAGAATTAAGGTCTGCTTAAATGCCAGTGACATCAAAATATTAGTGAACTAATACTGAACCAGTATTAGTTCAATAGCTTCTTATTCAGACTTTCAGCCTTCCTTCTACTTGGGAATGGCTCTGAAGAAGCAACTGTAAAATGTTGCTCTGTAACTCTCTTCACAACAACATAATGGAGCAGTAAATCACCAGAACAGGGAGTCACACTTCTAGGTTTTTTTTCTGGTAAATGCTTATTATTTCATTCTAAATACATGCCACATACTCTGGATACTTGGTAATAATAAAGGGCACAGGTGATGAAATCAGTATTTTCTTCACTACACTGAGCTGTATATTCCTAAATAGCTGAGCCTAGAAGCATGTCCTAGACTGGACATACAGGTGTTTGCCTCACCTGTGTCCTTAGACAACTCTGGGGCAAAACTGAGGTGCATAGTTTCCTTCTTTTCACCACATTCTTGAAATAAGGAAGAAAAAGCTACAGGTGACAGGAGGGACATGGCCCACAGCCCAATCCATCCACACATACTGTCAGAGAGTCCCAGAACCATAGAATGTCAGGTTGGAAGGGACCTCCAGGATCATCTGGTCCAACACTGATATTATTGTTCGTGTGAGATGTCCCAGCACCACATCGAGCTGAGACTTAAAACTTTCCAAAGTGGGGGAATCTTCCCCTGGGAAACCATTCCAGTGTCTGGCTGTGCTCATGGTGAAAAATTTTCCTCTTGTGTTCAATGGGAATCTCTCCAGCAGCAAATTCTGCCCATTGCCCCTTGGCTTGTCCATGGGACTCCTTGTAAACAGGGAGTCTCCATCTGCCTTGTAGCTGCCCTGTAAGTGCTGGAACATCATAATAAGGTCTCCCCTAAGCCTTCTCTTCTCAAGGCTGAACAAACTCAGATTTCTCAGCTTCTCCTTGTATGGCAGGTGCTCCAGTCCTCTGATCATCCTCGTGGCTCTTCCCTGGACCCTCTCCAGCCTGTCCACATCCTTTTGGTAGAGGGGATCAAAACTGAGCACAATACTTCAGGTATGGTCTGACAAGTGCTGAGTAGAGCAGGATGATGACTTCTTTATCTCTGCTGGTGATGCCCTTGTTGATGCAGCCCAGCATCCTGTTGGCTTTCTTTGCTGCTGCAGCACACTACAATACTTATGTGGCAAGTGTGACATTAAATACATTGGAGAGAGCCACAGATGTTGAATTTGCAACTTCTTAATGAAGATCCACTCCTGGCTTCCAACAACAAAGTTGAAAAACAGAAGATCAGAAAAGTATTCCTCCTAACTCTGCTGTCAAGGAGGATTAGAAATTGGGAGATGTGCAAAGAAAAATTGTTTCTTAAGCTCTTCAGAGTTTGTTTGATTGTTTGTTTTTTAAATCTTCAGGAATCCTCCATCTGGTTTTTTCCTTGAGCAGGGCTTTGAGAAAGCGTAAGCTACTATCATCCATTCATGGCATCTCTCTTTGTTAGTAAACACTTCCACAACCTTGTGCTAATTTCTGAGATACTAGCAGCATATAAAATTATCATTTCTTCTCTTTCATTTGCACTCCTTAAAATTAAATTACATAACTGTCAGTAGATTTTACTGCAGCAACAATTTTCAAGCAGAGACCTAAATTACTTCAATGGATATTAAAAGCCATTGGACCAATAACACATGCATCAGGTTGTGCCACTCTTCTTACTTAATTATCATTTATATCCACAGACCTCCACAGAAGTGACTGCAAAGTAGTGACTCCAGATAATCCTATTTATGTGCTTCAGTTGGCAGGACCAATGAAGAAACCCTACAAGCTCACTCACAGCAATGTTAAGGGCTACAAATGAATTTCATCAGCATAGAGACCATTAATTCCATTAGAGGAACAAAGCAGCATCTTTTTAGGAGGTTATCATGGCTGATTGCTATACAATGCAGTCACCTCTCTTCCTAGATCTTTGTGTATTGTTTTCCTCCTTATCTGAGTGCCAGTGCTTTGATGAGCAAAATGATAGTGAGATCAGAACTGAAGGCCAGGATTATTTTTATGAAGAAAATATGTAATTTCTGTTTCTTAGCTATATCAGCCTCAAGTATATTCTTTGGTAGTTTGAAGTATATTCCTTGGAAAATCAGCATGCAACAGATTTGCTGCATAGTGACAATATAGTGAATTTACCACTCCTACATTTCCTCTTCACATTAGAAAAATAAGATAAAATCAACCACCACTATTTTACTCCATCTGTCAACATAAAAAATATCTTACTGGGAAAGCTGCTTTTCAGAGGAATCTGTTTAAATCAACTTTCATTGACCCACAGCTGCATAATCATCATTATTATTTACTGGATACAATATATATCTATAAAAGTTTGAAAAAACAGTTCTACTATTGTAACTAGAGTTAATTATTTGTTTGCATTTGAGATACAGACCAAAAATTAACAGAAACTTTTTCCAGAAACTTGGGTATAGGAGATAAAATGTTCACACTTATTTCTAGGAAAAAAGGATCATTTCCCTTTTCCTATTACAATTGCTCCAAGGTTGGAAGAGAGGTGAACAGTTTTTGTTTACTAGAATGAAGAGTATCTATGTTAATTCCAGATAACATTGTATGGATGTTCACAGGAACTGACCAGACATTTGGGGTTGCATCTCTGAATCTGTGTAAATGAACTCAAAAAAGGAAACATGCTACCTTGGATAAACACTTCACAGGGATGTATGGGCCTAACTTTTATCAGGGACAACTTAAAAGTCATTAATTTCATTTACATGTTCACTTACACTACTGTATGAGTAGAGTTAGGCACATGGAGCAAAGTGTACCCAGGCAAATCCATCTTCTTTACAATAAGCACTTCCTGAGTAGGCACAGAGGACACATTCTGTGGATCTCCCACTTTCCAGGTGGATGCAGTGTTTTATTTAGTTGGGTTTTTTTAACAGATGACTGTACAGTCTCTGCACTGCCTGCTGGGAAACTGCCTAGCCATGTAGTAATGCCCAGTACTGATTTCTAGTTTCAAAGTGTATAACAGGCAAGTAAAATCAAACACCCTTCAAGCAGTATTTTGATAGAAAAGGTGATACTGCTGTCACAGTGATCTTGCATCCCTGTAGGCAAAGGACTGTGGACATCATAGAATGGTTTTGATTGGAAGGGACCTTAAAGATCATCTAGTTCCAACCCCCATGATTATAAGAGTCATCAGAGGATAAACATAAAAACATTTAAGAACCCTTATTTTAAAACAACCAGTTGGATTATGTGTGTTTTGTTTTATTCTATTTATTATTTTATACAATGTACTAATTCCTTGAATTCTTATACTTTTCCCTTGCCATTTAAGAGCTGGAAAATTGCTTCTAGGCACATTCCCTTTCTTCTTACCTGAGAAGTACATAAAGCCTCTGTTCTTGCCAGCCTGCATTAAACACTAATACAGATATCCTCAGTCACTGAACTGTTATCTCAGGAAACTGAATTAGACTTTCTAGCTTAGAGAGCATCAAATTATTTACACAAAATGCTGTAATTGAAACAGAGTTGAGCATCATATGATGGTTAGGGTAGTAAAGACTACAAAGATCAAGTCATTGATTTAAAACAGAACTAAAAGGTGAATCTGAAGCTGAGAGTAGCTGTTGAGAGTCCTGTCAGCCAGGCTGTTGCTTATTCAGAAGCAATAGAAAATCAGTTTTCCATTTAGCTATGCCTCTAATTTGCAGCTCTAGCAGCTTCCTTGGGGAAGGTTTGTCTGTGATCAACAGCAGTTCTGAGAAAGTATCTGTTCTGCACAAGTACATACGGTCAGAATCTTTGGTTAAGAAATATGAAATGGCATTATATGGAAAAACCTATACAATAATACATTATTATTTTTATTAATTAGTATTAGTAGTGTGATATTTTTTAAATACCCCTGGTAAGTCTCTCATTTCTTGGTATCTTGAATATAATGGTTACATACAGAGGCAGAAAGAGAAGTGCTCAGGAAACCACAGAATCATCTAAGTTGGTTCTTTTCCTGAAAAATGTGTCATATATTTAATTTTTCTCTCTCAACACAAGGCAAAACCATCAAGATATCATTTGAGAAACAAATTGAAAAAGCTTTAAAAAAAAATCTTAAATTGGCTTGTTGCCCTTATAGCTGAAACAAAATGATCAGTAAGAATGTGCTATGCATTTTAAATCAATAGTTTGTTGCAATTATTATTTAAGAGTACTCTGTCAAGAGTATGTCAATGACCCTTTCATCCATGAAGGCTTTATGAGATACTCTTCTAGGCAAGACCTGATTACAGTTGAAATTTGCTTTATATACCTGGATTTTACTTGCATTACCACTCTAAAATGTGACAAGAAAGCAACATGGAGCAACACTTATATTTCCAAATTAAATATCCCCCAATAGACTTACAAGTTTCCCAGTACTACTTATCCCATACCTAGATGTAGTTTCCATCCTCCACCCTCCTGTAATCCCATCATTGCCCACCCAACACTCACTGCCCTGACTATGAAAACCTTCCCATTAAACACCATGAAAACTCTTTCACTAAACCACCCACATGTCTGAATTTAGAGGGTCAGTCACCCTTCAGGTGCATCTCAAATTCACTCTGGTTTAAAGCATCTTTCCCCCAAGGGCAGCTTGTGCCACACTGAGGGTGATCCAGGCAGGAGATGAGCACCCCAGCACCTGGGGCATTGCTGAGCACCCATGGGTCCCTGAGACAATGTGGCTTCCACCAGAATCACTGCAAAACTCAGCTGAATTCAGTGAGATGGAAATGAACCCATAGGATGAAAATACAAAGATAATGCTGTGGGGTGCTGGTGTTGAATAATTTCTTCTGAATTTCAAGTGTGGAATAAATGAAGGGAAATAGAAAAATGTGGGGACAGTTATAAGATGCTGTGTTTTCCCTTTCTGATACAAGGAATTTTTCAAGTCCCTGCCAGACAGAACTGTAATGTCTGTTGTCATTCCTTTTCTTTTTTATTATTTAAGTTAAAATAATTTCTGAAAAACATTTATCCCCTTTTTCCCCGTAGGCAGGCTGACCTATAAACAGATAGAGATAAGTAAAAAAAAAAACAAACCAACCTTTATTCCACTTTGAACAAGCTTGTGTATATCCAAAAAAGGTTCCTTGAGTATGTCTCCTTCAGGACTGAAAATCTTCACATATCCTTCTTTCTCAAGAATAAAGAGGCGATGGGATCCATCCCCACAATGTACAGCTCCCACAGGCTGCCTTAGGCCACTCACAACCTCTTGAATACAGAAGCAGCTGTGCTTGTGTTTTCTAAAAAATTTTAAAAAATAGTGAGAAATTTCTCATAACCATAAGACAACAATGTCCCTAAAAAATAAAATTATCATTCTGCAGTGGTATTAAACGCAGTTATACAATCCAGAATAAAAAATTTCCTTGAATGTCTACAAGCAGGTAATGGTGATCATCAGTTTGAAATTAATTTGAGCAATGTTAGGTTTTTATAAAAGAAAGAGAAAACTAATTTATCTTAGATCTGAAATATAAAGGAACAGGAGATTAAAAAGTTGGTAATAAAAGAGAAATTAATTTATAAATACAAAACTTGGTCTGTACAATAAACAATGCGAATTCCAGCAATTTGACAAAATCTAGCTTCAAAAACCCACTTAAAAATAATGACTTATGATGGGACAACCCAAATTTAATTATTTTCACAATTAAAAAGTAACAGGAATGCAATAATTTTATAATAATGAAATAATTATTTTGTTCACAAAGTTATTGTAATTGTTTAGTAATACTAAATTCTGGTAGAACTGACCTCCTAGGACTAAGTATGATACACAGGGTGGATCAAACCAGGATTCTAACACCTTTCCTGCAATGCAAATATCAAATGGTACTGAAATATTGAAGAAAATGTAACTTTCTCTTTTGACATACTCCAGCAGCAGCAAAAAGAAAGTAACATCTGGAAACCACAGCTGCTGAGCATAAGCACACAGGGAGCTGTTTCACTGTGAAAACCACAGAGTTTGCTAGGCTTTGGCTTTGGGTTTTTTGGGGGCTTTGGGAGGTGGGGTGTTTTTTTTGTTTTGTTTTTTTGGTTTTTCTTTGGGTTTTTTTTCAGATTAAACAGCATTTATCTTTATGAACCTGCTGATCTCTTCCTCTTTGTCATATTCTTCCACGTGATCCAGGGAGTTAGAAGCTGGCCCTCGCACTTGTTTTCTTGGAAAATCTGGAAAGCATACACCACCATCTTTTCTTGCATAGTAAAAGCAAAACTCATCAGCTGTAGTTTGGAGAAAACCTTAAAAAATGCAAAAGAGCATACAAACATTTAGTGTGTTGTCATGTCTGCAGTTTAGTGTCAACAAAATAATTTTTAAATAGATGATTAACTAGTGAGTGGAGAAAGAAATCACTTTTAAATGAAGTGCTATCTGCAAAAGAAGACCCACTCTGAATAAATATAAATTGGGTATTACCTTTTTATAGTCTATTCATCTGTGTTTTTATTAAACCATATGCTTAAGTAAAAATACTAATTAATTCAAAATTACATTACAGTTCACTCAGTAAAAAATGAAGAGACAAAGCTCAGAGTTGAGGCACTGACACACTTTTCCCTGATTTTAACCCTATTAATCAAGTGTAGCATCTGCTGTAAAATAACTTAAGTGGCTTTCCTTTAACTTTTTTCTTTTTTTTTTAAAGTGGCTTGTTGGAAGAATTTCAGGAAGGACCAGTAAAGACTTTGTGGAATGCTGGCAGCAAAGGAGATCAGGTGGGGAGGTGAATAATTGTCTCACACAGTGAGCAGCACTGCTGAAACCCACTGTGCTGACAGGCAGTGCCTCTGGGTGACTCCTGGTGTTAGAGTGGGGGACCACAGTGTCCCATTCTGAGCTCTCCTTCCCCAGCCCCAGCCCCTGGGAAGGGGGACACATCCCATGCTACCCAGGAGCTGGCTTTAGGTTGTTGTGGATGCCTTTAGGTTTTAGGTTAAAATGAGAAGGTATCCAAGACCCAGGGAAACAAGAAGTTGGCAAAAGGAGAGTCTTTGAGGAAAAACCCTCTTACTACTGATATTACACTATGTTTAATGACAGCAAGAGTATCTATTTCTGTTCACATACCTATTTCTAGTAATTTTTATCCAGTTTGTAATCACTAGTATTAAATCTAAGCAGATAGAGTTTGGCTAGTTATACATGTATTTTAGTATTTTACTGAAGCAGATAGTAAGATAATATATCTTAACTCATCTTCTTTCCTCTTTGCATTGTTTGCATACTGTGTTAGGAGGTACTGTGGTTCAGGACATAACTCACAGGATACACAGGATTAGCACTTAATTGGAATTAGAGACCTAATATATGCATGGCTTTACCACTTGTGAATAATGCAGTAATGCATAGATCTTGGCCATAAAACCTCTCTTTGGCTTACAACGTACAGAAAGAGCTGATGAGGGACAGCTGTGTCTCATTGGGAAATGCCAATTTCTTAAGAGTGAAGCTTTTTCCGAAACATTATCAGTTTTGACAATCCTGGTGCAAACTCAAACTTCTGGTCTAAATGAAAAAGAGAGAAATTGACAGCAAGCCTCACCTCACTGTAGGATTTCAACGTCTTGTAATTAGGATATTTCATTATGAAGAGGAATATTCAGGTCAATGCCCCTCATCTCTCAGGAAGAGTTTGACCCTCAGTCTTCCATTCCCCAAGTAAATGTCCTAACAAGGACTTTATTAGCTATCCTGGGGTGGTCTCTCTGTGGCTTTCTTCATGGAAAATTTCGAAAGAGTTCAATTTCTTCCTTATGTGGAATAGGAAAATTTTTTAGATCCCAGAATTTTTGTGGAGTGGAAAGCTTTTCCCACCCAACTATACTTCTTTTCATATGCATCTTCCTTTAAAAATATTGGGAAAATAACAAAGGCTGCCTTTGGTTTCTAGGAAAGAATATCTGGAAACACATGGTAGTGTGTTGTGGTATAAAAGTTTAATTACCATGATTTGGAGCTTCAGTAAATATCATCTCTGAGGAGCTGGTTTTAATTTATAGTAGTTATTTGGAGAAAATGGGAGATATAATTTCAAGTGGAACAACTAAAGAGAAACTCTGATATAATCATGGAGTAGAATTCCAAGGCATGTAACTATAACGCCAAAATCAAAAGTAATCTAAAATCTTGCTGTTGAATTATTTGACTTAAGATCACTGTTTTATCTTTAATAATTTATTTCTCTAGGCACATTGGGTCATTCAAAAAATGCAATACCAAATCAGAGGTGTATTTTTGAAGAATTTCTGGAATTTTTGATAAACTTTGGGTTTACCAAAGATAAACTACTCTTGGCTTAAATGTTAACTTTCATTGGAAAAAAAATGAGAGCATATTATGATCATACTGTTTACTTGTTAATTTCAAATAACAATCAGATGCAAATTCACTTGACTTCTGCAGTGCCTTTTCTAATACGTAAAACTTATCCCTTTTCCTTATGGAATATTTTATCATGCACTTAGGTACATGTTGCAATAGCCTTTTGCTATGTAGCAAACCCATCAGCAGGTTCCAACTAAAGAAAGGCTTGTGTTCTACTTTCCTTAGAAATGCTCATTAAAAATGGGGTTTGAAAGAAACTACGAAAATCAGTCAGTAAATTGCTCAAATGTTGCATTACTGAAAGGAATGTAACCTCTGTAAATACCTGTGTATTATTAGGGATGGAATCCTGTTCTATAAAATATGCAGTAATTAAAAAAGTAAAAAATGTTTGTGTTTCATGTGCTAGATTGAACATACTAATAGCTTCATTAGAGACAGCTAGAAAAACATTTGTTTCCACTCTCCTATCTACTTATTAGACTTTTAATGTTTTCTTTATCATGCTTAGATTGTGAGGTCTTAGTGTAGAGTTTGCCATTTTGTTCAGTGTTTGTACAATGTCCAGAAGAATGGTCCCTGACAAGTCCCCCTAGGCACTAAAATTGTTTGGAGAGAAAAAAAAAAAAGAAGAAAAAAAAAACGAAGATAATTTTGCTCAGTCTGAGTTTATTCAAATGTAGCTCTGTCACTGTCCTCTGTGAGAACGATACCTAATAAGGAGTGTAACACTTGGTCCTGTGTAAATTTCTGTCCTTACTACCTTGTTTTAAAAGACTCATACATAGTGTTACAGATTTCCCACCAGCTGTGTATATGTTGACAGAGCAATGACTGTCTTAGCAAAGGAAACTGAAATCACAAAGGAAGATTTAAACATAATGTTTGAATGTTGTACATGCCAGCTTTTGCACATGCTTGAATTTCTAGGCTTTTAAAACTTTCTCTCTTGCAAACTGCAGATGTCATTAAGGCAGCTACAGTGAAGGCTTTCTGTGTTTGCCTTTATAAAAAACTGTGGGAATAGCTGCACGATTTCAAGCCTTCTCAAAAACTTCTGCTCTCAGCTGATCTCATCTCCTCTCTCCACTGGTATTTACAGTCAGTTATTCCTCAACCTGTATCATCCTTCCTATCCTGCCCTCACCAAATTCCACTTCACTGGATTCCCTGCTTACCCATCCCCTGCCACTTCTCTTTGATACACAGCTCTGTGGTAGCATTTGTCCAGGTCTTTACAGCAAGTCAAGTTCCTATTCACTTCCTTCCTTATTTGCACTACACACAGGACTGATTATCATCCCCTCATCTGAGTAGACTTCTAGACTGGTTTACAGAGCACCTGCTTTATTCCTACTTCTGTTGGCTTTAAACATACAGTTCTGTATTGCATTTTCCTGTGTTTTTTTCTTTCTGGTTTGTACCTTTGACAGCTAGATGTGAATTTGTCATAAAAACCACATTTCCCTCTCTCTCTTCTCAACTTTCAGTAAAAACTAAATCAAAGAGAGGGTTCCACACTGATTCTTTCAAACTGTAATAAGTGCTCACATCACTTCAAGTGACCAGTGACCCCTTCTCACACTCACACACTGCATACACCTGCACACCAGCCCTGCCATGGTCACTGCCTTGGATGCTCTTGTTAGCAGTAGCAACAGTATGAGCCACTATTTTTCTGTAGGTTGACAGTGTTGAATGTGATTAGCTGACTGATCTGGAGTTGCTGTGTGGATCAAATGATTTCTTAGATTTCCAGCATTTTGAGCTGGGGTGCCTTTTTTGGAGTTAAAAAATTGATTTAAAGGATCCCTTTTGGTAATGCCTGCATTGCGATTTGGGCCTGGATCTGAATTCACCTACAGTCATCTGGAAACTATTTCTTCAAATGAAAAGAATGGAGAGTGTGTAGTTCAAAATCCATCTGATGTCCTTGGATGGAAGAATGTACCATGGCTGTGGCACAGGTGTGTTCCTTAGAATGTGTCACTTCAGCTGGCATGGATCAAGTTTCTGCTCATGCCTAAAGGGAGCCTCAGCTTTTCTTTACTAGCTGTACTAACAATTAATATTAGACCCCTGGGACAGGCCTAACAGGCAGACAGGACACATGATACAGAGGATTCCCTACCCTCTCTCCACCTGGCTGAACTCACTGATTTGAGGGATAGGGGAATGGTGACAAGTTCCTGCCTGTCACAGCAGGCATCTCTCCTCTGTGACTCCCCCAGCTTCCCAGGTGCCCTGGTATAACAGGTACAAGGCTCTACAGGTGGCACTGAAAAATAAGGAGGATGAGGGTTCATCTTGGAGGTGTTGCTGAGGTTAGATTGCCCTATGCCCTGCATCAAAATCACTTCCATAAAGACAAAAAGCTGTGCCATTGTCACAGGTGACTGCCTTCTGAATGAAGGGAACAGAAAGCACAATATGCAGGCTGGACCCCCTTCTTAGGGAAGGAAGATTGTTGTCTCCCTGGGGCCTGGGTTAAAGATGTGAAAAGAAAGCTTCCTACCCTGGTACAGCCCTCTGGTTATTATCCCTTGTTGATTTTTCAGGCAGGCAACAATGAAGTTTTTACAAGTCCAAGGGCAAACGAGAGATTTCAGGGCTGTAGGACAACTGGTTAAGGGATCAGAAGCACAACTGGTGTTCTTCTCTGTCCTTCCAGTTGAGGGGATGATGAGGGAATGGGAAGAGACTGCAGCTCAATACCTGGCTCTAACCTTAGTGTCACTGGCAGGATTTTGAGATTTTTTGATCGCCAGTTCACACATCAGGCCTCCTGGTGACAGACAGGGTACATCTGACTCAAAAAGAGGGAAAGGGTCTTGGCACAGGAGTTAGCAGGGCTCACTCAAACAACTTTAAACTGGATTTGAAGCGCAAAAGGGATAAAATCAGACTTGCTAGAGTTAAGCCTGAGGGTGGCATGCCAATGTTTGATGGTATGCTAGTGAGATCCTTCAGTCTGCTGTCCCTATGGAAGCAGGGGATGGAGAACAGGGGAAGAATGTGAGGAGGAAGGAGAGGCAAAATCAGTGTGGAGTGCACTGATCCTAAACCCCCACTCCTCATCCCCCTTTGCTGCTGAGGGGGTGGCAGGAGTGAAGTAATCTGGGCCCGAGAAGAAGGGAGGGGTGGGGGTAAAGTATTTAAGATCTGGTTGTGTTTTGTCTTTCTCCTGTTTTGATAAATGAATTTTTAATTTGGGTTTGTTTGGTCTTTTTTTTGCCCAAGCAAAAAAAAAGAAGTTTGGTCTTTTCCAATCTAAACTATCATAGAAATGACCTTGTAAAACTTAAAATTCATATTATAAGGGACACTTCAAGTCCCTTAACTCTAATGTCCCCATTAGTAATTACTTCAACTGAGGCTCATAGTAAAGATCAGATAATGAGAACAATCACCTGGGATAAAGTAGCAAAATTCTATTCTCATATACTCTGTGAAACATTACAGCATCCTGTGGTGACCTATCCATACAATACTAACAGCTATTGTTATTATCCTGCAGGAATAAAGAATCAGTTCCACTCTTTCTGTGGATATGCATAAAGGAAGTCAATGGAAGTTCTGACACAGCCATAATTGGTGGGCAAACTGGTGTCTTCAAAAGAGTTAACAAACAATCTGCTAGAATGTTTGCTAGAATCTTTGCACAAAGAGACAGAAAACCAAAAATAGATGTATAATTTCTGTGACTTCTTGGTTAATACGTGCCACTAAAATTTCAGTTCCAGAATAGATGATTGCTATCTTAAATAGCTAATAATAATTCTTATTCATGAAGGACTTAAGGGATAAATTATTTTTGCAGTCAGCAATATCCTTAAACTCCTTTGTATTGATGTTCAGAAACAATTAGCACTCTCTAATGGAGGAAGAGTAATTATTTGACTTTTTAACAAATGTGCAGTGAATCATTGCCAGAGACCTTGGGTTTGGGGGCCTGTTAATTTCCAACTCTTTGTTTAATTCTCCAGGCTAAACTGAAAACGTAGCTTACATGTTTTCTATTTTTTCCTTTCTGTTGCAAGAATTATTATTATGGATATACAGATTACACAAATAAAATAGAAAACTCAAATAAGTTCTAATTTTAATTAGTTATATTTTAGAATGTATAGACTATTAAATTATACTAAAATGCTATAGGTCATCTTCTCAAAAGAGGGACCTGCGTATACTTTTCAACAACCATATGTACCAGTAAAATCACTAAATTAACCCTGTTGGTGGATAGAAGTATGCAACAACTTCTTTGTAAGTACAACTCACTTCCAGAACAATTATTTTGGATGATTATTAGCATCTGATTGATGCAGGAAAAATCTTATTTTAACTGATGCTAAAGTCTATAAGCTCTGTTCCTGCAAAGCACAGCGCGCTCTGTCCAGTGCTAAAGTTATGCTTTCATCTGGTTATCTTTCAAGGCAACCTGGGTGGCCACAAAAAGCACTTGACATCTTGATGCACTTCAGCAGTTTTACATATACACAAACTTTGTAGAAAAATAAATTTGTCATTCGTCACCACATATGTTGATCTGAGGAGTGAGGCTCCTGTGACTATTGCTCCTGTGCTGCTCAGCTCTTTCCCTCCCTCCCTCTACCTTCTCTTTCTTTCTCCCTTTTCCCTCTTTCACTTTTTTCAATTAAATAAACTGTCTCCTCAGAAACATTCACAGAACAACTATGAGGGACTTGCTTTGTAGAATGTGCTAATTACTTGCACCAGCTACAAACTCATGTTAAAAAAAAAAAAAAAGAAAAGACATTGTGCTGACTTCTTATATGGGTCAGACATTTAGAGTATCTAATCTGTTATCACTGTTCAGCAGGCAGTCTTGACAACTGTGATCCATTCTGCTTTGCTTTGGGGAATGTGATAAAGAGCAAGAAACAGCTGGTTTAACAAAGTCCTAGAAACATCTCTTAGTTTATAAAGACAGTAATAATATTTTCATATTTGAATGGGTTGAGCTACATGTTAAACCACAGCAAAGGGACAAAGTAAGTAAATTCAAACTGTTTTCTCAAGTCAATAAGTGAACACTGCAAAAAATCCCCACACTCTTGGGATTTCAGAGAAAACACATGAGATTTAAAAACCCTCCCCCAAATATCACCCACTTAAACTATACCCTCTACTCAAATCTGTATATATTATATTACAAAGCTGTGTTCATATGTCAAAAATGACTATACACAAACTAATTTTTCATATCATTATCAACTCTTTTTTCCAGCCTGTGTTTCTAGTAAAAAAAAAAAAAAAATTGTAACCAATTTAATTATTTCCTCCTGTGTGGCATTATTTGTAAGTAGTGTTTGGACAAGGAAAAAAGCATAGTTTAAAAATAACAGTCTTAAACATATAAATAATGTACTGTTGAGAATAGCAAATAAGTTATTTAATAGATTAGTGTATTAAGACAGTATTTCTAGAGTAACAATCTTCTGCAGTTCTTGATATAGTTACAAGTAATGGCACACATTTGGTGGCTGCCTTAGACAACACAGGTCAAATTCTGATTTTGGTTATGTCCAGCTAGCTCTAACGACTGTCCTAAGAAAGTGTAAGATTGGTAAGAATATGGTCATTAACAGCATGTCAGAAGGGATTTAAAGTTCACAGAAGTCTATCGAGTAGCTCCCTCTGACTTCAGTGGCCTTTAGATACTGTGGAAAAAACTTCAGTTTCTAGGGTACCAGCACAAGAAAACACACTTTACTCATCACCTTTTAGAGTCTACAGCAAACAGCCAGCATCCTTTAGTGCTTGCATTTTAACACTATCTCTCATGCCTTTTGGATAGCAAACCTCTTGTTTACTTGATTTGAATGAACACACTAATGTTTCAGCAAAGGTAGTAGTTTCACAACAAAGAATCCCTTGTTTCACAGAGAGTTTCATAGGAACCTGGCAAGAAAGCACTCAAAATATTTACTTCACTACGTAAGATCTGCTGTGAAGACTCTGAGGTATTCTGTCTTTGCTTTGGCAAAATCCCCTGGATATCGATGGGAATTTCACCTGGCAAAGAGCTGGATCTCTGACCACTCAGGCAATATCAACATTTCAAAACAGACATCCTTTAGCCCCACGTTTTGTTATATGTTTTACCTGGTATGTGACTTCTGCAAGTATAATAGAATTCTTTACAATAGTCTTTGCACAGGTAGGGAAGAGTTAGTTCTCTTTCAGGTGTTTCCCCTTTCTCAGTTGAGTGGAATAGATTCTGAGCATGAGGTGAGCAGTGTGCACATTTGATTTCCTCCAGTAGCTTCGCACATTCTGTGTTGTTGGTAACAGAAAGTATCTGCAAGCCACAAACCAGAGACAAATAAACATATGACCTGTTTCCCCATCTTACACAAAGATCTAATGGAATAAATAATGTGAATGGAACCAATACAGTTAATATAAATGCATCGTGGTTTGTGTCGCCACCTCAGAAATGCAAAAATGATTACGATGAAACGTGCAACGTCATCAGAAGTGAGAGTTTAAACACTTGCTTCTTTCTCAGATAAGAATAATAATTCTCAAGTTATTTTATGGACTTATTCTGCAACCTCTTAATCACGTGGGCAATCTGGAGGGATCATTGGTATAATGAGGAGGTACAGCAGCAGGCCTTCTACACACTTCTCTTATGAGAAATATTAAAAAACCCGACTTGTAAGGTGGTCAGTTCAAGTATTTAGATACTAAAAATTAAAACTCTACCATCAAAACACATGAGGAAACTCACACCTAGGTATTTGTTAAATAGGTGTGGCTTGAATGATACTGCAGTCTGGCTACTGAAATGACTGCTGTGGAGTTCAGCAGGTGCCCTGGACTTTTTTATACTTTAAATGCTGCTCTGTTTTTTGCTGTCTCTAGTGCAAACTGCTTGGAGGTGGGACAAGCTGAATCTTTTCAGGTACTTCTTTCTATAAGAGAAAAAGTAGAATTTGTTCATAACATCTTGTTTGTCTCAATATTGAAACTGTAACTTTGTCCTGAAAAAAAAAAACCCCATACATAATATATAGTACTTGAAGGAGCAGGAAACCACGACTGATGATGTGTTTAAGTAAACACAGGAGCCTAAGGAGCAGAATGTCATCAAATTATGAAAATAATAGAAAACAGCATAGCCATCTTTATGAGTTGTTGAATGCAGTGCACTTTGCTAATCTATTGTTAACCACATGGATTGTTTTTTGATCATCCATCTCAATGGTGGGCAGTGGGAAATGTGTTCTCAGCTGAGAGGGACTGAATCTGATCCAACACAAAAGCAAAGCTCAGGTTCTTCCTGCTGTTCATTTAATGCAGTTATAAACAAACACTGTAACACATTTATATTAAGACATATCAAGCCAGCAGATACTTGAATTCTGTAAAATTTGTAACTATTCATAAATAGTGTATTTGAAAATACTGGCACAGTTTTGCTAGAGTTTACCTCTCTGCATTGATTTGTAGGACTGTCCAATATCATTCCCATGCAACATAATATTAATGGGTATTATCTAAATTACTTTTGATAAAGTAAGCTATTCAGGGTGTAAAGACTCTTGATACATTTAATTATGAGGTCTCATAGGTCAGCTCTCTTCTAGAATGTGGTACTTTGATAACACTGTTCTGAACTCAGAATTTTACTTACAGGTCATAGTTGAAAAAAACCCAAACACTTCAGAGAAATGCACCTTCCATTGTCTTAAGCTTATGTGTTAAAAATGTTTAAAATGTTACACAATATATGGCCTGTTCAGGTACACAAAATCCTATTGAAAGGAACCTTAATTTAGAAGACAAATTCTTCCCAGGAATTACCATACATTTATTGTCAAAAGACCATCTGAAATGTGTACTCAAGTCTAGTGGCAGGAGCTGGGATCACTGATTGGAAGAACATAATTTGGCATCTACCCTTATTCTGGAAGAGCTGTCACTGGCTTCATAAAGAATTAAAGACCATAAAGGGCATTCAGTGTTCTGTTCTTTAGAGTATCTGTTCTCAGACTAAACTCAGCTTCATAGCACCTGCAATTAAATCATGGGATTAACATCTGCTATGTATGGTTTATTATCTCTCTTCAGACCCTTCTTGGAAATATAATTGTCTTACATCTTGTTTTGGAAAGAGTTTGGGGTTTCAGTTGGGATTTTTGGGGGGAGGCAGGGGGTTTGTGGAGTTTTTTGTTTTGTTTTGTTTTATGGGGTTTTAAATCTTGAATATAGTAATAAATTAACTGCATGTTGCATGCATGGCAAAAGGTTTGCATTGGTCCTGAATTCTTTGGAAAATTCTTTCCATAGCCCACTCCCCTTTTCTTCTGAAAATGTCTAGATTATTTTTGCTAGCTTGCTCATTTTGGACATAGCAGGACTGTTAACCTTATTCTTCTTTCTTGAGTTTCAGATGCTATTCCAGGTATGATAGATCTGGGGAAAAATGCCTTGAAGACAAGAACTAAAGATATATTGATAACTACAAAAAACTACAACAAAAAACATGGTAAATAACACTGTGAACTTGACTTCATACTGGCTAGGATCATGATACAGACAGAGAGCAGACTTTACATCCTTGCCATAATCCACACTGCTGGGGGAATCTTCTGCATTAGCTGGACCTAAGGGCTGATGGCATCCTGACCTTGGTACCCTGAGCTGCTCTGGTTCTGATGGGAAGTGGCCTGTATAGTTCAGTCAAGTAATTGTCTGCCAAATAGACCAAAATCAGAAGCCAATAGAAGATGATTGAAAGCACTGTCCATAAATGCCATTTTTAAAGAACATTATGCCACCAAGAAGCTGGGAGCTCTCCTAAAGTAAGGAAGAAATTACTATTTTGGTGTTTCCAGTAAAAAGAAGTGTACCATGGCTACAGACTCTCCATAGTACCTGCCTACATCCAGTAGGATCACCTGCTTTGTGGAAGTCTCAGATGTTTTCACCAGGGAGTTGATCTCAGGCAGTAAGCTTTCTTGTGGTAGCTGTGTGATGGTGTGTTTACAAGTATAAGCAAACATGAGGTATTACTGGGTAAATATTCAGCGTGTATATTAACTCTGCAGTGATGCAGATAGAAAACAGTGCTTCTGCTGGAAGTCTCCAGAACTCATTGTAAACAGGGGAAAAAATTAAAAATTACAGCATAGCAAAGCTAATTTACTGTTTCTTGTGGAAAACGTAATTGACGTTGCCTGGTGATGCAGGAGAAGTAATGCTTGGCAACATTTCAGTCCTCAAAGTTAAGACAAAAGGATCCTAATCCCCCTGAGCAGCTGCTATCCAGGAATTAACCACAGGAATTCACCCCCTCTTGTAATTTCTGGAATGAATCTTGGTCATATAATAGCTAATCAGAAGATTAAGGAATGAGAGTCAATCAATTATCTGAAAATCAAGTAAAATGTTATTTAACTTTCTGAACGCTCGAGCAAAAATAGGGTGGTAACATTTGCTCTGTGTGAGGTCTGATATTAAACTCTGTCCTGGTTCTGAGATAGGACAACTGTTCTGTTCTGAGGTTCAGTAAATTGATAATGTATTTATCCTGGAGTATATTGAAAGAGTTTTAAGTGAAAGCTAAAATACTTATTTGAATGAAGTTTTTTTTTTTCTCTTGGATCTCTGCTTTGAAAATGACCTTAAAGTTGACGGTGGCTTTGGTCTTTTGAAGAAATGTAAACTAATTTCCTGCCTCAATTTTTAAAGTCCTATATGAAACCATCAAACTACAGTGGTTTAAGCCAACTGTGCTCTGGAAAATATGCAGAACTTTCAAACATTTATTGCAACATGCCTAATAACAAGTATGCCTGCTGCTGCCTAATTTACAGCATCTGTAAGATCATCATTGAATCTCTAACCACGTGAAGTAAAACGATTAAACCAAAGGTAAGATAAATCCTGGAATGCACAGGAAGCACAGCATACTAAATTGGTTTATCAACAAAAAGAATAGTACAGAGAAGAAGAAACAGAAGATGACACAATAGACACAGAATCTTTATGGTGAATATTGTTATCTATTTTGTGTACTCTGTCGTATGTACTTGGAGAAAGGCAGTAGAATTTTGGTCGTAACAGAAAAACCCCCACAGTGAAATAAGTCATTGCATTAAGCCTTATTTGATATACAAGCATTTATGTCTAAAAATCATATGCTTAGGAGATTGTTCAGCTGTTGGGTTGAACATATGCTTCTTCTGTATTATAGTGCTGGATTATGTCATTAAAGAGTTCAGTTTCAATTTTAGGGTAATATGTAAATAGATCATTGTACTAAGGCAGCTGTTAAAGGGACCCCAAGATGAGTTATTTGTTTAGTTGGATGTGTTCAACAATAGCCTTTGTTCGTGAAAGAGCCAGAGCAAACAAATGATTGTAAAAGGGCACACTTGAAAACAATTACTTTTCACCCATTCCTTGACAGCCTTGGCTCTGAAACCATCCAAGGTAGAGAGGACTTCTTTGCCTGTTGGACTGTAAGCAAACTTTTAGAAAAAGTGATATTACAGTGCTTGACTGGGATGTAGGAGGCCTTCATAAACAAAGGGATATTGCAGAAAACTAGAAGACAGTTAAATGTCAACAAGAGGATGCAAAAGTCTTAGCTGAGCCAGTGCAATGTTTTATCTGCTCATTATGGTAGCTCCATTTTTGTTCCCAAAACTGCAGGCAATCATAGTGTTTTCATTATAAACACAGATCAATAATTTGGTCAAAAACTCTCACAGACCCAGCATCTTAACCAAGAAGCTTTTATGAAAATGTCTACTGAGCATGCTCTTTTTATTTATTTATTTATTTATTTTAAATATATTTATATTTCTGTTAATGTCATAGCCACTCCATCATGTAGATGTAGGATGGAGTTTAAAAATCTGGGTTTGGAACTGTAGTAGAACACAGCTTAAAAATGTGCCTTTAGAAAACCATGACACCCGTTTAAATGTATCCCATAATAGTTTGCCAGGTCTTCAATGGAATGGCCAACTCATTCTGTCAAGTAGAAATGACATCTATTTTGACATTTTTTTTCTACGCATATATTGATGTAATAAAGCAGGTTTGTAAGTTTCTTTACTTTTTGGTGAAAAGTTTAACCGTCAGATTTTTAAATTGTGTAAAATAATATTCTGTTAGAATATTTTAGAAATGTAATTTATATTACTTTAAAAGGTGCAATAGCTCAGAAATAGCTACTGTGGCGTATATGGTCAATTCCTCACATTTATATCAGGGTTTTAGTACCACTATTAAAAAATAAAAAACAAGCAAACAACAACAACAAAAAACCTTAAAGAAAATTAAAACGTATTTTCAAAGAACAGCAAGAAGAGAATAAACCCTTCAGCTGCCTGGAGACTGAAAACTAACCAAAATTCAACTTAGATTTTAATGCATTCTGCCAATTAATAGAAGGGTCTCCAAGCACTGAGTAACCTCAGCAGCGTATACACCACTGAGACATTGAAAACAGGGTGAATTAAGGACATATTTTCCAGTCCTTATTCCTTTTTCTTTTTCCCAGCTAGATCTTTCAGGTTATCTGTGTGTGGTTAGTTTATAGTTTAATTCAATTATCACACAGGAGCTTAATGACACTGT